>NC_136063.1:1882609562-1882929553 GCF_964261635.1 Lissotriton helveticus | reverse complement strand
CTGCACTCTGAATATGTTTTTTGATGCATCATGTGCCTTGTTTATTACACCGCTGAGTGTATTTTTATGCATCATGTGTTTTCTTTCCTTACACCTCTGAATGTTTTTAGGCATCATGTGTTTTCTTTCCTTGCACCTCTGAATGTGTTTTAGGCATCATGTGTTCTTCCTGTGTTCCACCTCTGAATGTTGTGAATGCTTCATGTGTAATGTGTTCTTGCTGATACCCCTAAATGTATTTTATTCTTAGGTGGTTGTTCTTTCCAGTACAGGTGGTCCTAGTGAGGTCCTGGTCCCTGCGTGACATTCTCCTAAGATGGTTAGGGTTGCGTAGGTGGTACTTACCTTTTACCAGTAGTTACTGGTTGTGTGCTATTCTTGGCTCATTTGTACTACAGTGATTTTATATCCTTTTATTCTAATTTCTGACAGTATTTCTATTTTCTAAAAGTGTTGATTCTGACAGTGGCCCCATGTGGCCCTGTCTTGTAAATAATCCCTTGTGAATATTGCCCGTGCCAGTTTGGCACAATGTACATGTGTGATTTCTATCTGATGTGATTTTGACAATACAGAAGTTATTTTTATATAACCTTGTGTGGAGTTCCTTCTGTGGTGTGCCTAGGATGTTGTTGCTGTTGTGTGGCTGGCGTAAATGCTTTACACATTGCCTCCGAGTTTAGCCTTACTGCTCGTGCTAAGTTACCAAGGGGGTGATCAGGGGTTATCTTGGCGTGTGACTTCCTTGCCCTGACTAGAATGGTGGTTTCTGCCTGGCTTTGGCTCCAGCCTTAGCCTACCAGAAATAGCAGTTCTAACATTGTTGGTCAGGGGTGCTGATTAGGACTTGTGTTAGCGCGTACCACAGCGACAACTGGCTACATTACAAAACTCTGCATTTTTAGATAGTCACATGTTTGGGGATATTGTTTATGATTTTGTTTTTCCTCAAGAGTGTCATTTTCAGATGGTGTTCCTGCGCTTTATGTTTAATGGCAGATGAGAGAAAATGACAGGGCGGGACGCCAGTAGAGGGGGAGGTTCCCATAGATTAGAATCCCTTGCTGGGTCCAGTGCCCAATCCATGTTCCTGTTCCTGTCCCTGTGTGGGTAGATGGAAGAGAGGGAGTGTGGAGGAGAAATGAACTAGCTCAGAGGGTGGTTATTGCCTGAGTGTAGTGTGTGTGTCTGGATTCCCCAATATGGTAGGATCCAGTGGTGGCAGCTTAAATGTGTCCAGTGTGTGAAGTCCCCATTCCCAGTTCCCAGAGTATGGTGCCTGGTGCTCAGTAAGAGGGGTTACAGGTGGAGAGTCAGGGGCAGCAAGGAACTGTCTCACCAGTCTGGAGGGGGAGTGTGTGGCTGAGTGGTTGGTTGAACTGGAGGAGTTGGTGTGAGTTTTTTTTTAAAGGACTTGCATAGGAGGTGTACCTCTGGTGGGGTGCAGGAGGTCCTGCAGAGGCACTGGACAAGAAGGTGGATGTCTGGCGGTGTGCTAGGATGGTCTTGCAGAGACATTAGGGAGTGATTCTAAAAGTAGTGGCTGTGTATCTGATGATCCTGTGTAGGTGAAGAGGTTCGTGTGTAGCCCAGCTAGGTCCCAATTAGGGATGGTAGGGGTGTAGGGGCTCACGTCCTGTCTCAGTGGAGGTGAGTGAGTGGTGGGACGGTGTGTCCACGTCGGCCCGAAACCCTGTCTCAGCACCTGGAGGGTTCCCTAAGGGAGCGCCAGGTCAGGGGCCTAGGCTGTACTTACAGGTCATTTGAGGAGGAATCTTCCTGTGTCTAGAGGACGGGAGTGTCTGTAACCAGAACTCCGGCGGTCCTGTGTTGGGTAGTACCGCTCCTAAGTGGGAGGGTGCAGAACTCTGGAAGGGGGGTGCAGAGGACGGTGTAATTCTGACCCGGTGCAACCTGAGGGTTTTAGATCCTAGGTTGGGAGATTAGGAAACATCTAGGTCAAGAAGAATCTCTGCCAAAGTGATCAGCTGAAGAGACGCGGGGGGGCTGCACTTGCTGTGTGATCTGGGGCTCCACCTGCAGTTTGTTGTTTCCACTAAGGTAGAGGGAAAGGGGGCTTTGCTGTGGGTGCTGTGTCACCCCACCTGCTTGAAGAGGGACTGTGCTGTGTGCTGTGTACCTCAGGAGTGAAATAGGTTTCAAGGTGGTTGACCAGTGAATGGAGTGAGGTCCTGATCTGGTAGGAGAGTTGTGTTCTGGTGGGGGCTTCCCTGTGAGGGTGCGGAAACCCCAGAAGTAGAGGTAGGGTGGGGCATTCTTGGCCGTGACCTCTGGTCAGCCTGAGGGTGTGGTCCCTGGGTTGAAGGAACAGTGGTAGTTGTAGCTACACTGAGAGGGAGAGTGGAGAATGGCTATTGTGTGCCAGGGTTACTGCCCCCCACTCTGTGGATTGGTCAGTACTGTGATATTTGGATGGCCTAGGGCCTGGTCCTGGCGTGGATGACTAGAGAGTACCAGTGGGGTATCCTAGTTGGGGCAGAGAGCTTTTGTTGAGGAGAGATACATGTGGGTTTCAGAGTGGCGAAATACCGGAGGGTGTCCTGCGTGCAGGCCCGTGTCCGTGTTTGTCGCCCAAAGCAAGGGAGCCCATCAGTGGAGTGATTGGTCTACCCTGCGTTTTGGCTGGAAGGGGGTTGTGTTGGACCTGGCCTTTTTGGCAGGTTCACCCCGAAACTTTTTGCTTTTTCCTAGCCTGTTGCTGGAACCCGGTGTTGGTTATTTTAGGCCTCTGCGCACTTTTTCACTGTGGTACAGTGTAAAGTGTGTGAGCTCTCTGTGTATGTGTGGTGAGTGGCCTGCCCTCCCATAGGAATGAATGGGGAATATGTATGCCATGGTAGTTCCTGATGTGTGGGGGAGTGCAGGGTCGAGTTTGGTATGTGCGAGCTCGTGAGATGAATGCTGCGCAATGGTATATGCGGCATGATTGTGCCTAGTGGAGAAGTGCGCCACTTCTAGAAGTTGGCATATTTGTGTAATTTGTGCCTGGCGTGTGATTGGCTGGTGAGCCTGGCCCAAGAGTGCCTGGACCTGCTTGTGGATTGACTGTCTGGTTTGAGGGTGACAGGGGCTGGAGAGCCCCCAGGAGGTTGTCTGAGTCAGGCCTTGGATGAAAGGCTGCATCTGCTGCCAGGGAAGTGGGAGGAGATAGCACCTAGGAGTGAATAGGGCTGTGCCTGCCTGCCACAATGCTGGCTCCACCTCCTGCTGGGCGTCTGTCGCCTATGCCCCTCACCCTGAAAGGAGTTCCCTATAACCAGTTCTAGCTGGTTCTCACACTGCCTGCACCCTTTAGAAAAGGATTTTATAGTATGAAAAGGGGCTGTGTCCCCTTCCAAAATGTTCTTGTTTCTGACTTGAATCCTACCAGGGGCGTGCTGCTGCATGGGCCCAGGGGAATCCCTGGGCCCTGCCCAGCCCCTGGACACCTGATGGACTTTCCTGGATGCCTGGAGGACTTCTGGGGGACCCCTCTGCCTTGCCTGGGCTGATTGGGGGGACTTTGCTTTGCCCCTTGGAATCTCTGGGACCTTTGGCAACATGGAGAAGCTGCATTTCCCTTCAGAGAACTTTTTCTTGCTTTTGCCAGGGCTTATTATAGCCTAAAGCGCCTGGAAGCGCTTTGGTTGCTGTTCTAGCACTAGGAGCGCTGTGGATTGGCCTTTAGCGCTTGGGAGCGCTTTATGTACGAGTGCCGGTGCCCACCCGGCACCTTTATTTACTTATTTTTATTCATGGGTGCCACCCCATTTATTTAATTGCCTAACGGGTGCTCACCCCTTTTCTATTCTTATTTTTCCAACCGAGGGTGCCCACCCCTCATTTTGCCCCTTGTTAATCACCGCCGCGGCCCTCGGGACGCGACCAGGAAGTCAGGCACCGTAGTGCCTGATGTGGGGCGGGACTTCCGGTTCTCGGAGGAAGTCCCGCCTGCTGCCGCGCTCTGATTGTCCAGGGCGGTCAGGAAAGCAGAGGAAGCGTGGAGCGCCAGTGCGGGGCTTCCGTGAGGGAGGGAGCCCCGAGAGAAGAAGAGGAGCTGGGAGAGCCCCGCAAGTGTGGTGATGGCAGCAGTAGGGGGCCCGAGGCACATTGCCGGTGCCTGTCCCCCCCGCGGATGACAAGGTGCACGGAGGCGGCAGCCTGGAGACTCGCTGGCTTCCCCCCCTCCTGAATTCCCGGTCCCGAGATGGGGGACCGGGTGAAGATGAGCAGGCAGAGAAGATGGGGCTCTCAGGGGTGAGAGAGCGCCGCCTGTGTCCCCTACCCACGGGGAAGAGAATTCCCCGCACTGGAGCCCGGTAAGGAGAGGGCTCAGGGGTGTTGGTTCTCAGAGTGCCCCCCTTGGCAGCGGGCCACTCCAACAGTGTTGGTGCATCGTGGGCGGCCCCGAGTGGCAGTGGGTCGCCCCCACATCTTATTAATTAGTTACAGAGCCCGTGCGTGGCTCCAGTTTTGGGGGCATTGTGTTGCGAGCCCAGAGAGGCTCGTGGGGCATTTCTCTGTTTAGAGCCCTGAGGCTCCCTGTCCACGTGGTTGTTGTAGAGCCCTGTGAAGGCTCTGGGGGCCACTTTTAGTTAGAGGGGGCGTCGAGGCACATTGCCGGTGCCCGCCCCCTCCTGCCTGCGAGTGTTATGTTTAGAGTCCAGTAAGGCTCTTGGGGGACACAAGTGTTTTTAGAGCCTGTGTTGCTCCAACGTTTGGGGCACGTGATATGCCCAGAGCCTGTGTGGCTCCAGCAGTGGGCGCAGTTTGCGCCTAAGGGTCAGTGAGGGTCCTGTCGCAGTTTTTGATGATTCACAGCGGCCCAGCAATTAGTGGGCAGCTGCACTGTTTAGGTCTTGGGATGTTCCCAGGTGCCCAGCAAGTAGTGGGCACCTGCACCGTTTAGGCCCCTGACTTTTGGACTACAGGGCGTCCTAGCCCCAACAAGGCCAGTTGGCCTAGGGACTGCCACAGGTGGTGGCTTATGTAAGGTTTTGCGCAATTGTGTGGTTTTATTTCACCTCCGAATGTTTTTGGACATCATGTGTTTTTGCGCTATTGAGTTATGTTCTGGCACCTCTGAATGTTTTTATGCATCATGTGTCTTCCTTGATTTTACACCTCTGAATGTGTTGGTTTATGCATCATGTGTTTTTCCTTGCCTGCACCTCTGAATGGGTTGTTGATGCATCATGTGCCTTGTTATTACACCGCTGAATGTATTTTTATGCATCATGTGTTTTCTTTCCTTACACCTCTGAATGTTTTAGGCATCATGTGTTTTCTTTCCTTGCACCTCTGAATGTGTTTTTAGGCATCATGTGTTCTTCCTGTGTTGCACCTCTGAATGTTGTGATGCATCATGTGTAATATGTTCTTGCTGATACCCCTAAATGTATTTTATTCTTAGGTGGTTGTTCTTTCCAGTACAGGTGGTCCTAGTGAGGTCCTGGTCCCCTGCGTGACATTCTCCTAAGATGGTTAGGGTTGCGTAGGTGGTACTTACCTGTTACCAGTAGTTACTGGTTGTGTGCTATTCTTGCTAATTTGTGCTACAGTGATTTTATATCCTTTTATTCTAATTTCTGACAGTATTTCTATTTCTAAAAGTGTTGATTCTGACAGTGGCCCATGTGGCCCTGTCTTGTAAATAATCCCTTGTGAATATTGCCCGTGCCAGTTGGCACAATGTACATGGGTGATTTCTATCTGATGTGATTTTGACAATACAGAAGTTATTTTTATATAACCTTGTGTGGAGTTCCTTTTGTGGTGTGCCTAGGATGTTGTTGCTGTTGTGTGCTGGCGCAAATGCTTTACACATTGCCTCCGAGTTTAGCCTTACTGCTCGTGCCAAGCTACCAAGGGGGTGAGCAGGGGTTATCTTGGCGTGTGACTTCCTTGCCCTGACTAGAATGGTGGTTTCTGCCTGGCTTTGGCGTCAGCCTTAGCCTACCAGAAATAGCCAGTTCCAACAAGTTTCATTCGCATGATGAAGATTTTAAATTTTAAATGACCAGACAAGAAACAGCTGTTAGATTGTTCCCTGTGAAAATGGTAGAGGACTTACCTCCAGATTTACTATATACTGTTAAATCTGAAGAATGCGATTTTTCAGGAAAAGACATGAGATTTATTAAAAGTGTAGAACCTGCCCAAATTCTGAATAAACTAAATGCCAAATTTACAAGAGTGCCATAATTCAATTGCACACCGAGACAGTGGCTGTAATCACTCCGGTGATTGAGTCAATGCCATGACAGGGAATTTTGAGAGAGACAGTTTGAAGTCCTTGTAATTCGCCAATCATGGGATTACAGAAGCCAAACAGCAAGTATAGAATTGTGCAGGAGTTAGGTAAAATTTATAGTATAATCATCCCATGTTGTATTGTGGTACCGAATCCAGATACAATATTGTTTCAGATTCTCTGTGATACTGAGTGGCTCACCGTAGAGGACCTCTGCCAAGCTTTCCTTTCAAATCCACTGCATGAGGACAGTCACGTTCCATTTTCCTTTAAATTTCAAAACAGAGTTTTTGCATGGTGCTGAATCTTACAAGGGTATACAGAAAGTTTACCGGCCTTTAATCAGATTGTGAAAAAGAATATTGCGCCCAAATGGACACCCTGCAAATTGGTTCTTGTAGAGTATATTGATTACCTACTTGTGAATTCAAGTGCACAACAAGTCTGCAAACAGGATATGATTGCCTTGCTAAATGATTTGGCTGCGAATGGCCATAAGGTGTCCCCAAGTAAGTTGCAAAATTGCTAAAAAGAAGGTCTATATTTAGGACATCTTTTTTAAAAAGGAACAAGGAAGGTGACACAGGAGAGAATTCTTACAATTCTGAAAATTATTCCACCTAAAACATACAGAGAATTTATAATGTGTCTTGGGTATAGTGGACTACAGGAGGCAGTGGATACTCAACTTTTCCGTGGCAACCAAGCTTTTACTGAGGCTGATGCACAAAGATGTGACTGATTTGTTTCTATGGAACGACAATTGCTTAAAAGAATTGAGAGAGCTGAGAGAAAGTCTCTGCTGTACCCTAGCACTGGCAATGCCTCATTACAGTGAAATGTGCTCTCTCAGTGCCTACTCAATTGCATGGAGACCCTTGAAGACCTGTGGCATATTTTTCAACTACCCTTGACTCTGTTGCCCCAGGACTGCCCCGATTGCTTAAAGCGATTGCAGCAGTTGGTGTCAGTATTGAGGGAAGCAAGAGTATAGTTATGGGGCATCTTCTTGCAGTAATGGTCCCGCATTTAGTGGAGATTTTGCTCACCTGAACTAAAACACAGAACATGACAAACAACGGGCTCACAAATATGAACAATTGATTCTTGCAGCAAAGAATGTCATTTTAAAATGATGTCAGACTCTAAATCCAGCTACATTGTTACCATTGCCCATAAATAAAATTGTTGGGGAAGAGGTTGAGGGTGTTGTCTCAACGTCAAGAATTTATGCGCAAGACCCGATATTAAGGATGAACCCCTTGATGAGCAGGACAATGTAATGTTTGTTGACAGCTCATACCTAAGAGAAAATGATGGGAATTTGAGAGCTGCTTTTGCTGTGTGTACAATTTAGGAAGTGGTAGAAGCTTGCTGACTTCGAGGCGTTACCTCTGCTCAAGAGGCAAAACTGGTTGCATTTACCAGTAATTGTTATCTTTCAGACCAATAGCAGGTGACAATCTTTACTGACAGTCAATATGGATTTGGTGTGGTCCATGGTTTTGGATCGTTATGGGCACCGAGGGAATTCAAGACGTCGTCCGGGTCTCCTATCCATAAAGGTGAATATGTGAGGAGACCGTTGGATGAATTAGAATTGCCACAAGAAATTGCAGCTGTTAAATGCATAGCCCACAGGAGCGAATATGATTACGTGACTGTCCGAGATATGCTGATGAAGTTGCTCGGTATTGTGCAACTGTAGCATACGCATTTAATGGAGAATATACAAATGAATCTGATGAGGGCACCACCTTTTCAATGCTGTTGTCAGTAGCTTATACTTGGAAGCAAATCAAGAGATTTCAGGAAGAAGAGTCAGTGTCAAACAACAAGGATTGGCCAGAGCAGAATGTAATAAGAATGCTAATGAGCTTGTCTGGTCACTCACAAAAGAACAAAAGAACAACTAGAGAGTAAGGAAATGACTCTGGTACTTGTCCCTTTCCCTAAAAAGTATGCAAAAACAACATGGACAAGTCCTTAACCGGTTACGGTCATGATTATCAACCTTCACCTTGGTAGAGGAACGTTGACGACAACTGGTTGTCTTAGGAAACGCCTCACCCCCCTACCTAGTAGGTGGCATGCTTCATCATCGAGGTCCAGCTGGATTCCAGAGTGCAATAAAGCTGTGCTTCTACGCCTGATTTACAGAGGAGCAGGTTTTTTTGTGGAAAGTGAAGTGCTATGTGACGTGAAAGTAAATGCTAAAAATACCCTTATAAAAACTTTTAATAGAAGGGTCATAGGACAAGTGTAGAAACGTAGTCGGGATATATATACGAGGTAGAAATATGCCTCAACATCTCTTAAATATTGTAGGTGTACTAGTTTCAGCCTTCTGCAATATTCAAATATACAAAAGATCACAAAACCTACAAGACAGTTTGGTATCTACACGTCCCAAGAAACAAACCCCTACAAACTGCACGGTCTTAAATGCATGGGGTCTGCCAAATATCACTGGCCACTTTCCCTGTGGAAATTGCAGCGTGTGCCATCTTACTATGACTACAAAAACCTTAAACCTTGAACAAGGGAAAACATTGCACATTAAAAACACACTAACTGCAATTCAGCTAATGTAGTTTATCTCATTACATGCCCATGTAACCTCAGATAAGTGGGTATGACCAGCCGAAAGATAAAGACCAGGATATGTGAACACAGGAGCAATATCCGTTGTAAACGTAATACCACTAAAATGACCGATCACTTTCTAACAGCTGGACATACAACTAATGATATGGTATGGGTGGTCATTGAACAACTGGACGGACATAACAATAACCTGCAGAACTCACTCTTAGAAAAAGAGCAAAGTTGGGTTTGTAGACTTGCGACCCATATCACAGGTCTCAATGACAATGTTCCATGGAATGCTATACATAGAGCGTGAATAGTTCTACTTATTGCTGGCCAACTGTTGGATCTCGTAGTACACTGACTAAATGCGTTCAATATCTAACAACACAACGCTTGGCCGACGATGTCCAACCAGTTATCATAACCAACTACATTTATACCACACTGACGTGCCGGGACATAATTTTTGGGGCACACCATTCCTTTAGAACTCCTACTGTGTTTGCCTCTGCCAACCGGCCGCTATGTCAGCCCAGTTTGTTGCTAGCCCATTTCTGTAGTTCAGATGGGCATGCCACAATTCAAAACACCTCAAATTATGTTGATTATTGCTTGAGGTGCGTATGCAAAATGTCATGCAGTTCCTTTAGGGACATGACGCTTGTAAATCAGCGTTCAAGTCTCTATACGCACAACTGCAAGCAAATATCAGTTCTGCGCACGTGCATTCTCAGGCAGTCCCTCTAGGGACATCACGCTCTGAATTTAATGCTCTAGTCTTCCACGAACGTAAAGGGGGTCACGTGACCTACCAAGCTAGGACGTGACCACACACTTCCCCCCGCTGCAACTACAAATATGGCGACCTGCAACACACGCCACATCGACGGGATCCGGTCCACACCGTAGGTTGCAACGGTTACTATCCTAAGACAAAAGTGAGTACATGCTCCCATTGCCACAAGCACCCGAAGCGTGGGGCGGGTAATATTATTTACCGCTCCCCTTTTATCACGGCCATTTTCACCTCCGCAGGGTCTCCATATTAGGAAGTTCCACTATCTGATTGGATCCATGAATCCGTGCACACGCAGAGTTTAAGTGAGCCCGCATTTCATGTTTTTATGTTGTTTGTCAGTTTGTCTCATCTGTGCACTGACCCTTGATCAATGTACTCTGTTTTAACCACGCGCAACCGAAGTCACTGGATATAAAGTTTTAAACATCACTTAATGTGCCATAATGCGATAATTTGACATTAAATAGTTGACACATATTGATAAACACGTATAAATATACAAACAGTAGTATGTGCAAAACCCCAACACGCATATAAACATACGCATATAAATACGTGCTCCCATGGCACATTGTAGTCACGCATGGTTATTTTCAGATAGCCATCATGCATGCAATCACAATGCCACATGCGTGATGCCTTTGTTTCATGTTTATAGCCATGGCCCCACCACCCTCCGGTTGGAGGAACGCTACTACTTAAGACATGCATGAAACCGAATGGCTGTTTATTTATATAATGTCGTAATGTCCTTTTCCTTTTCAGATACTCATCACATAGGATCTGTAAGTAACAAGATCCTACCACACTGACAGCGCACTTTAGGGTGTGCGCTCAATCAATCAATCAATCAATCAATCATAACATTTGTATAGCGCACTACTCACCCGGAAGGGTCTCAAGGCGCTTGGGGGAGGGGGTCTGCTACTGCTCGAACAGCCAGGTCTTGAGTTGTCTCCTTAAGGCGAGATGGTCCTGGGTCAGTCGAAGGTGGATGGGGAGGGAGTTCCAAGTCTTGGCAGCCAGGTAGGAGAAGGATCTGCCTCCGGCGGTGGCTCTTTGGATGCGTGGAACGGCGGCGAGGGCGTGGTTGGTCGATCGTAGCTGGCGGGTGGGAGTGTAGAAGGTCAGGCGGTCGTTGAGGTACTTGGGGCCCAGGTCGTGGAGAGACTTGTGTGCGTGGGTGAGGAGCCTGAGCGTGATCCTCTTGTTGACGGGGAGCCAGTGCAGGTCCCTCAGGTGGCCGGAGATGTGGCAGCAACTGGGGATGTCCAGGATGAGTCGGGCGGCGGCGTTCTGGATGCGTTGGAGTCTTCTCTGTAGCTTGGCCGTGGTTCCGGCGTAGAGGGTGTTTCCGTAGTCCAGTCGGCTGGTGACGAGTGCCTGGGTGACCGTTTTCCTGGTTTCGGTCGGGTCCATCGGAAGATCTTGCGGAGCATGCGTAGGGTGTGAAAGCAGGATGAGGAGACGGCGTTGACTTGTCTGGTCATCAAGAGGGAGGAGTCCAGGAAGAAGCCCAGGTTGCGTGCGTGGTCTGTTGGCTTGGGAGCAGTGCCCAGGGCGGGGGGCCACCAGGTGTCATCCCAGGCGGAGGGTGATGGTCCCAGGATGAGGACTTCCGTCTGTCTGAGTTCAGTTTCAGGCGGCTGATCTTCATCCACTCAGCGACGTCTTTCATCCCTTCGTGTAGGCTGGTTCTGGCGCTGTCGGGGTCCCTGGTGAGGGAGAGGATCAGCTGGGTGTCGTCGGCGTAGGAGATGATGTTGAGGTTGTGCTGGCGTGCGATGGCTGTGAGAGGTCTCATGTAGACGTTGAAGAGGGTGGGGCTGAGTGATGATCCTTGCGGGACGCCGCAGATGACTTCGGTGGCCTCGGATCGAAACGGGGGGAGACGAACTCTCTGTGTTCTTCCTGCGAGGAACAAGATGATCCATTCCAGTGCCTTCTCTTGGATGCCGATGTTGCTGAGGCGTTGAATTAGGGTGCGGTGGCAGACAGTGTCGAACACTGCAGAGAGGTCCAGAGGATGAGTGCCGCTGTTTCCCCGTTGTCGAGCAGGGCTCGGATGTCGTCGGTGGCTGCGATCAGGGCAGTCTCGGTGCTGTGGTTGGCTCTGAAGCCGGACTGCGAGGGGTCGAGGGATCCGTTCGTCTCGAGGAAGGCGGCCATCTGTCTGTTGACGATCTTCTCGATGACTTTGGCTGGAAAAGGGAGGAGCGAGATGGGGTGGAAGTTCTTGAGGTCGGTGGGGTCCGCTGTGGGTTTCATCAGTAGGGCGCTGAGCTCGGCATGCTTCCAGCTCTCCGGGAAGGTGGCGGTGTTGAAAGAGGAGTTGATGATGTTTCGGAGTTGGGGTGCGATGGTGGAGTCGGCCTTGTTGAAGACGTGGTGGGGGCACGGGTCGGTTGGGGATCCGGAGTGGATGGTGTTCATCGTGCGGGCGGTGTCTTCGGTGGTCACTGTGGTCCAGGTGCGGAGGGTGGTGGTGGGGGGTGTTGGTTCGACGGTTGGGTGCGTGGGTGGTGCGCCGAAGGTGTTGTGGATGTCGGCGATCTTGCGGTGGAAGAACGAGGCGAGAGAGTCGCAGAGATCCTGTGACGGAGTGATGTCGTTGTTGCCGGTGTTGGGGTTGGAGAACTCCTTGACGATGCTGAAGAGTTCCTTGCTGTCGTGGGCGTTGCTGTCCAGTCGGTCTTTTAGTGATTTCTTCTTGGTGGTGCGGATGAGTTGGTGGTGCTTTCGGGCGGCTTGTTTGAGGGCGGTCATGTTGTCGGTGGTCTTGTCGAGGAGCCAGGCTTTCTCGAGGGTGCGGCAGTTCTTCTTGGAGTCCTTGAGTTTGTCGGTGAACCAGGAGGCCTTCTTGCTTCTGGGCCTGCTGGGAGGGTTCTTCAGTGGAGCGAGGTTGTCGGCGCAGGTGGTCAGCCACTGTGTGAAGTTGCGGGCTACTTCGTTGGGGTCCGTTGTGTTGGCGGGTGGGCTCTGGCTGAGGGAGGTGGTGAGCTGGTCGGCGGTGATCTTGCTCCAATTCCTGTGAGGTACCTGTTGTGGGTGGTGGTGGGTCGTGGTTCTTCTGAAGCTGAAGTGGACACAGCTGTGGTCAGTCCAGTGGAGTCCGGTGGCGTGGCTGAAGGTGACGTACTTGCTGGAAGAGAAGACTGGGTCAAGCGTGTGGCCGGCGTAGTGGGTGGGGGTGTTCACCAGTTGCTTGAGTCCGAGGTTGGCGAGGTTGTCCAGCAGGGCGGAGGTGTTGCGGTCCTTGTTGTTCTCCAGGTGGAAGTTGAGGTCCCCTAGGAGGATGTAGTCGGCGGAGGGGAGGGCGAGTGGGCTGATGAAGTCGGCGATGTCTTCGCTGAATTGTGTGCATGGTCCCGGGGGTCTGTAGATGTGGGTGCCTCTGAGGGTCGTCTTAGGGTCGGTGTGTATCTGGAAGTGGAGGTGTTCCGCGGTGGCGAGGGTGTCGTTGGCGTCGGTCGTGATGCGGATGGTGTTCTTGTGTATGATGGCGATGCCTCCTCCGGTCTGGTTGATGCGGTCCCTCCTGATGATCTTGTACCCATCTGGGATGGCGATGGCGATGTCTGGGGCTGAGGAGACGTTCATCCAGGTTTCCGTGAGGAAGGCAATGTCAGGTGATGTTGTGTTGAGGAGGTTCCAGAGTTCCACGGCGTGTCTGTGGACGGAGCGGGTGTTGAGCAGGATGCACTTGAGGTGGTTACTGCAGGAGTTTGGCTTGGCGGGAGCGGTGGCAGTTCGGAGACAGGTGAACTTGCAGCTGTTGCAGGTGAAGGGTCCCTGGGTGCGTTTCGGGCAGCAGGCGGGGTTCCGGCCGGTATTGAGTGCGTTGAGGGCGGCGGCGTTGTAGGTCTGTCGGGTCGTCTTGCATCGGTGGGGGCCAGGGGTCCTGGCGCTGGGCGCGGTCCAGGCGCGGACGGGCGCAGATGGGCTTGCCTTTGGCGCGCCTTCGGCGCACATTCGGAGCGCCCGCTGCGCGTCAACGCTGCGTGTACGTGGGGGCGACATAAGAAGGAGCCGGGAGGGAGGAGCAGCTGGGTGGCGGGAGCGGGGCGGCAAATGGGCAGGGGGGGGCGGGCCGCAGGGAGGCAGCGGCGGGAAGGAGGGCAGAGGGCGGCTCAGCGGCGGCTGGGTCGCCCCGTGGAAGAAAAACGTGGAAAAATGGGTGAAATAAAAGGAAATGAAATGAAAGTGAAGGCAGCAGGGGCCACAGAAGGAAAACGAGTAGGAAAACACGCAGCAAAGGGCAGAGAATAAAAAACGAGTGAGACGAAAACCAAGGCAGCAAAGGGCACCAAGGGCACAAGGGCACAGCTGATGGGAGGCAGTAGCAGGGGTGTGTGGGGGCGACCTTGCCTGTAAACAGGCTCAGCGGGCGCTGATACTTACACCATAGTGGCCCAACAACCTTTTTGGCCACACTCACTTTATTGGTCCTGAAGAAAGCCTCATGAATACTGCAGAAGGCTGAAACTAGTAGACCTACCATTTTTTAGGAATATTGAGGCATATTCCTACCTGGTATATATTCCGAATATTTTTTTACTCTTGTCCTAAGATTCTTCTATTAAAACATTTTATAAGGTTATTTCCTAGAGGCATTTTTAGCATTTACTTTCATGTCACATAGCACTTCACTTTCCACAAAAAAAACTGCTCCGCTGTAAATCAGGCGTAGAAGCACAGCTTGATTGCACTCTGCAATCCAGCTGGTCCCGATGATGAAGCATCCCACCTGCTAGGTAGCTGGGTGAGGAGTTTCCTAAGACAACCAGTTGTACGCATGCTGGGCTTTCCCGAAAGAGTTGAGGGGCAATCAGCGGAGTGGTTTCTGGATGAAACACACTTTATCCCCCAGTCTGACTGACTTCTTTGTTATGAAAAGGGTTCCCTGCTGAGTTTTATCAGGCTTTCGCCCCTGTCCTCACTCAGCGATTACTAGGGGTGTACTTGGAGGCCAGTCGCCTGCAGCTGCTCCCACTATCCATGTGGGAGGGTCACATCTCTTTGATGCTAAAGCCTGGGTTGGATCCCTCTGACCCGGCTGCCTATAGGCCACTCACCATGATCAACATTGATACTAAAATCTTTTGCAAAGCTCTTACTCTACGATTATGCCAGATGATTACGCAGATATTACACTATGACCAATGTGGTTTTCTACCCGGGCATAGTACCCTCATACATGATCTACACAAAATAAAGATTGGAAGGAGGGATTGGGAGTGGTCTCCAATGATATCTCTAAAGTGTTTGATACAGCAGACTGGCACTACCTCATGCGAGTGTTGGAGGCAATGATGTTTGCTGTCCAATTGTCTACCTGGGTGTGCCTCTTATATAGTGGGTCAGCTCTGCTCTGAAACATGGGAGGTAGGTCAGGCATACGTCAGGGCTGTTCACTGTTGCCCGTTCTTTTTGGTATAGGTTTGAAACCATTGGCTAGCCAGATTAGGCAGGTCATGTCAGAAAGGGGAATTAAACTAGGTGGACGTTGTGCACCTAGTGTCGTACACCATTAGCTCGCTTTTTTGTTTATCTTTTGGCACCTGGCCAGTCTTTTCCTACTCTGTTAACTCATCTGACTGAGTTTGGGGAACTGTCTAGTCTTAAGATCAATCACAAGAAATCACTGGTGTAGCCATTGGGGACCTAGGCCAGCTGAGAAGCTAAGGTGGGAGGTGGATAGAGTCCAGTACCTGGGAGGGATGGTAACCCATACACTACAGGAGTGCCTCCAATATAATATCACATGGGTCACGAATGGCCTTTGTTTCTCTGTACAGTTTTGGAACTCGCTCCCTCTTTCGCTCATGGGCCGGGTCGCCATCTCCAAAATGGTGTTCCTACCTAGATGCCTAGGTCAGGTGGTGTTTCGCCGGCTGCATTCTCTCCTTACCACACTAATTTGGGCCGGGGGGATAGAGCAGAGTGGCGCGGGGCTTCCTATTCTGACCATTGGAGGAGGGGGGCTTAGCTGTTCCTAATCTGGAGCAATATTATCTGGAATCTCAGGTCCAATATGCCCCACATTGGTATGCGGAGGAGGGCAACTGTAAGAGATCGCTGTTGAAACAGGCATAAAGGACCACCCATCACCGACAACTCCTGATGACCAGGGGCTGAAGTGCAGCCCGGTTCCGTATATCGTACGACATGCTGTGCCCATATTTTTATAAGAATTGGCTTGGTAGTTTGGTCTGCCCTGTTCCCATGATGCACTGGGCCAGGGACAGACTAATTTGCATACAGCCAGGTTCTGAGCTGGGATGGTGCAGTGAGCTAAAAAACGGTGATGGATCAAGCCCTGATCTTTGGACTGGGTAAGAGTGGTCTGCTTAATTCAGACACTCTGTTCATCACCACCCCCTTTTCTGAATCGTTTTTGTCCACCATAAGCGTGGAAGGTAATACTCAGATGTGAGTCCCTTGCTCATTGCACCATCAGGATTCAAGCAAGCAGGGCCGAAGACGGCTGAAATGCCAGAAACCGGTCCCCGGAAGCTTGTTTCCTTCCCAGTATAAGAATTGGCTTGGTAGTTTGGTCTGCCCTGTTCCCATGATGCACTGGGCCAGGGACAGACTAATTTGCATACAGCCAGGTTCTGAGCTGGGATGGTCCAGTGAGCTGAAAAACGGTGATGGATCAAGCCCTGATCTTTGGACTGGGTAAGAGTGGTCTGCTTAATTCAGACACTCTGTTCATCACCACCCCCTTTTCTGAATCGTTTTTGTCCACCACAAGCGTGGAAGGGTATACTCAGATGTGAGTCCCTTGCTCATTGCACCATCAGGATTCAAGCAAGCCGGGCCGAAGACGGCTGAAATGCCAGAAACCGGTCCCCGGAAGCTTGTTTCCTTCCCAGTATAAGAATTGGCTTGGTAGTTTGGTCTGCCCTGTTCCCATGATGCACTGGGCCAGGGACAGACTAATTTGCATACAGCCAGGTTCTGAGCTGGGATGGTGCAGTGAGCTAAAAAACGGTGATGGATCAAGCCCTGATCTTTGGACTGGGTAAGAGTGGTCTGCTTAATTCAGACACTCTGTTCATCACCACCCCCTTTTCTGAATCGTTTTTGTCCACCATAAGCGTGGAAGGGTATACTCAGATGTGAGTCCCTTGCTCATTGCACCATCAGGATTCAAGCAAGCCGGGCCGAAGACGGCTGAAATGCCAGAAACCGGTCCCCGGAAGCTTGTTTCCTTCCCAGTATAAGAATTAGCTTGGTAGTTTGGTCTGCCCTGTTCCCATGATGCACTGGGCCAGGGACAGACTAATTTGCATACAGCCAGGTTCTGAGCTGGGATGGTGCAGTGAGCTAAAAAACGGTGATGGATCAAGCCCTGATCTTTGGACTGGGTAAGAGTGGTCTGCTTAATTCAGACACTCTGTTCATCACCACCCCCTTTTCTGAATCGTTTTTGTCCACCATAAGCGTGTAAGGGTATACTCAGATGTGAGTCCCTTGCTCATTGCACCATCAGGATTCAAGCAAGCCGGGCCGAAGACGCTGAAATGCCAGAAACCGGTCCCCGGAAGCTTGTTTCCTTCCCAGTATAAGAATTGGCTTGGTAGTTTGGTCTGCCCTGTTCCCATGATGCACTGGGCCAGGGACAGACTAATTTGCATACAGCCAGGTTCTGAGCTGGGATGGTGCAGTGAGCTAAAAAACGGTGATGGATCAAGCCCTGATCTTTGGACTGGGTAAGAGTGGTCTGCTTAATTCAGGCACTCTGTTCATCACCACCCCCTTTTCTGAATTGTTTTTGTCCACCATAAGCGTGGAAGGATATACTCAGATGTGAGTCCCTTGCTCATTGCACCATCAGGATTCAAGCAAGCCGGGCCGAAGACGGCTGAAATGCCAGAAACCGGTCCCCGGAAGCTTGTTTCCTTCCCAGTATAAGAATTGGCTTGGTAGTTTGGTCTGCTCTGTTCCCATGATGCACTGGGCCAGGGACAGACTAATTTGCATACAGCCAGGTTCTGAGCTGGGATGGTGCAGTGAGCTAAAAAACGGTGATGGAGCAAGCCCTGATCTTTGGACTGGGTAAGAGTGGTCTGCTTAATTCAGACACTCTGTTCATCACCACCCCCTTTTCTGAATCGTTTTTGTCCACCATAAGCGTGGAAGGGTATACTCAGATGTGAGTCCCTTGCTCATTGCACCATCAGGATTCAAGCAAGCCGGGCCGAAGACGGCTGAAATGCCAGAAACCGGTCCCCGGAAGCTTGTTTCCTTCCCAGTATAAGAATTGGCTTGGTAGTTTGGTCTGCCCTGTTCCCATGATGCACTGGGCCAGGGACAGACTCATTTGCATACAGCCAGGTTCTGAGCTGGGATGGTGCAGTGAGCTAAAAAACGGTGATGGATCAAGCCCTGATCTTTGGACTGGGTAAGAGTGGTCTGCTTAATTCAGACACTCTGTTCATCACCACCCCCTTTTCTGATTCGTTTTTGTCCACCATAAGCATGGAAGGTAATACTCAGATGTGAGTCCCTTGCTCATTGCACCATCAGGATTCAAGCAAGCCGGGCCGAAGACGGCTGAAATGCCAGAAACCGGTCCCCGGAAGCTTGTTTCCTTCCCAGTATAAGAATTGGCTTGGTAGTTTGGTCTGCCCTGTTCCCATGATGCACTGGGCCAGGGACAGACTAATTTGCATACAGCCAGGTTCTGAGCTGGGATGGTGCAGTGAGCTAAAAAACGGTGATGGATCAAGCCCTGATCTTTGGACTGGGTAAGAGTGGTCTGCTTAATTCAGACACTCTGTTCATCACCACCCCCTTTTCTGAATCGTTTTTGTCCACCATAAGCGTGGAAGGGTATACTCAAATGTGAGTCCCTTGCTCATTGCACCATCAGGATTCAAGCAAGCCGGGCCGAAGACGGCTGAAATGCCAGAAACCGGTCCCCGGAAGCTTGTTTCCTTCCCAGTATAAGAATTGGCTTGGTAGTTTGGTCTGCCCTGTTCCCATGATGCACTGGGCCAGGGACAGACTCATTTGCATACAGCCAGGTTCTGAGCTGGGATGGTGCAGTGAGCTAAAAAACGATGATGGATCAAGCCCTGATCTTTGGACTGGGTAAGAGTGGTCTGCTTAATTCAGACACTCTGTTCATCACCACCCCCTTTTCTGAATCGTTTTTGTCCACCATAAGCGTGGAAGGGTATACTCAGATGTGAGTCCCTTGCTCATTGCACCATCAGGATTCAAGCAAGCCGGGCCGAAGACGGCTGAAATGCCAGAAACCGGTCCCCGGAAGCTTGTTTCCTTCCCAGTATAAGAATTGTCTTGGTAGTTTGGTCTGCCCTGTTCCCATGATGCACTGGGCCAGGGACAGACTAATTTGCATACAGCCAGGTTCTGAGCTGGGATGGTGCAGTGAGCTAAAAACGGTGATGGATCAAGCCCTGATCTTTGGACTGGGTAAGAGTGGTCTGCTTAATTCAGACACTCTGTTCATCACCACCCCCTTTTCTGAATCGTTTTTGTCCACCATAAGCGTGGAAGGTAATACTCAGATGTGAGTCCCTTGCTCATTGCACCCTCAGGATTCAAGCAAGCCGGGCCGAAGACGGCTGAAATGCCAGAAACCGGTCCCCGGAAGCTTGTTTCCTTCCCAGTATAAGAATTGGCTTGGTAGTTTGGTCTGCCCTGTTCCCATGATGCACTGGGCCACGGACAGACTAATTTGCATACAGCCAGGTTCTGAGCTGGGATGGTGCAGTGAGCTAAAAAACGGTGATGGATCAAGCCCTGATCTTTGGACTGGGTAAGAGTGGTCTGCTTAATTCAGACACTCTGTTCATCACCACCCCCTTTTCTGAATCGTTTTTGTCCACCATAAGCGTGAAAGGGTATACTCAGATGTGAGTCCCTTGCTCATTGCACCATCAGGATTCAAGCAAGCCGGGCCGAAGACGGCTGAAATGCCAGAAACCGGTCCCCGGAAGCTTGTTTCCTTCCCAGTATAAGAATTGGCTTGGTAGTTTGGTCTGCCCTGTTCCCATGATGCACTGGGCCAGGGACAGACTAATTTGCATACAGCCAGGTTCTGAGCTGGGATGGTGCAGTGAGCTAAAAAACGGTGATGGATCAAGCCCTGATCTTTGGACTGGGTAAGAGTGGTCTGCTTAATTCAGACACTCTGTTCATCACCACCCCCTTTTCTGAATCGTGCCCATATGGGAACGCACAGTGCGCGTGGTCCTGGGAAGAGCCTCCTTCACCAGGACTTTGTATTCTGGGATTTGCTGGCCTTCCAGGTGTTGTCGAAGTTGGTGGTTACTTCGGTCTGGCAGGGGGACAGCTTCAAACACTGGGTGACCTGTTCCCCAATGAGAAATGTATTACATTTGAGGAAGCACAAGTCGGTTTTCAGGTATGAGTCGACCGTGTCAGTTCCTACAATAGGCGAGCATTTTAGTCATAGTCATGACTGCAGATTGGCTAGGCATGGGGAACTAGGGGTGCAGCTTGATGATGCTCAGTGGAGGAGAATGTGCTCCTTAGTGGAGACGGTGTCCAGTAATGTCAGATTCAAACACATACATTTTTATTTCTTCCACCGCACATGTTTCACGTGTGACGCTCGATAAAACGGACCCCAGTAAGTCTGTGGGGTGTCTCAGGTGTCATTCTTCTGTGGCTACATTTCTGCATTTGACATGGGATTACCCGAAAATGTCTGCATAATGGTTGCTAGTGCTGGATCGACTGAGATTTGTGGTGAGGATCCAGGTTGCCGCTGACCCTGGGGTGAGCCTGTTGGGTGACATCCCCTGGCAGAGAGGACAGAAAATAGATTTTAAATTATTACACATGGTGCTGCTTCTGGCTAAGCCACGAATAATCATGGATGGGCGAGAGGTGAACAAGTGTGGAGCGTTGGGCCGCGGATGTGTCTGAACGGGCAGTGGCTGAGGTGGTACTTCTGAAGTGCTGTAGACGCACTGAAAAGGTCGAGGAGGACTTGGAGGTCCAGGCAGGACTCCTGTCCAAATTTATGGGCCCAAGGGCTATGCTTACCCTCCTCATCAGACGAGGATGGGTTGGGAGAAAGTTAGGGTAACTGACCTAGTTTCTATCAAGCTTGTTGAATCATGTTGCAAATGTTTGGGGCCGTCTTCTGGTCCTATATTTTATACATGCTTAAGTGCAATAGGGATATAATCTCACTGTAGTATTGCTTTGCATCACTTGTAACAATTCGCCCTACTTGTGACAAGGTTGACGATTTCTCTTGTTTACATATTTGTTGCCTTTGTGTTAATATTGGTGGGGAAAAAAACCAATAATAAAAAGATGTTAAAAATAAATAAAAAAAGCAAATGAGTACTGGGTCTTACCTGATAGCGTGTAATTCTCCATGCCGATGCATTTTCATGGCCTTACACACATCAAAAGGGATGCCTTGGTAAGACTATTTAGGCAGAACTGCTTTAATCCCCAATTTAGAGTTCTAGCTGAAAAAATTTGCCACAGATGTGTGACCTGTCAGCAAATGAATGTAGGGAAAATATCCCTTGTGACCATGAGTCACATAGGTAGATCAGGAGGACACTTTAAAAGAATGCAGTTTTATTTTATTTAAATACCTGGTCTTAGTGTGTATTTTCTCCCGAGGGTGGAAGCCTACTGAACACAGAGAAATGACAGTCTCACTGTAGCCAAACTACTGTTATCAGACATCATTCCAAGGTTCAGATTTCCAGTTTCTCTGGAGTGAGACAGAGGGGCTGTTTGTAATAATGAGATTCAATTTCTTAGAATTCTGTGTGTGGCACTTCAAGTGGAACAGAGATTCCATTGTAGCTACTGACTAGAAGCTTCAGGAACTCTTGAGCAACGAAATGGCACACTGATATCATGTTTTGGCCAAAGTATGTGCATCCCTTCTCTAAACTGGCCAGTACCTTGCCCTTAATGCTGATGAGTCTCCAAAGTTCTCCTGATAGAAGCACAGGATTGTCGCCACACAAAATACTTATGGGAAATGCCATGCGACTACCTGCTGTGCCTGCAAATGCGCTTTTAATATCACAGATGACATGATTCTCGGCTATTGCAAGGGATTGGCTGATGTGGTGCGCTCTTTTTCTCATCAGGTTGGGGCTGTCTAAAGCCTTCTCAGATCACGATCAACGCCATGACCTTAGCCACAGAAATTGAGTCCTAACAAAAAAGTACATTTGAAAATCCTGCTTGGAGCCAACGTGGAAGGTGCCCTACCGGGTGATCCTGATCACCAAGTGTGGTGGGCTACCTAATTGGATTTATACCTCACATACTCAGAAGGTGAGAAGTCCACTTGAAGAGGTGGTGACATTGATCGAGGTCCTCCACCTCCTGTGTCTCTACATTCAGAAGGACCAGAGGGAGGTGACTTCATCAGAGTTATTTGACTATCCAGGTTCCTGAAATCTCACAGAGGAGTGTGGAAGTATCTCCTGAAGATGCAGATTTGAGACCTGAAAGGGAGGACACCGTAGAATTACTGCAGGTGCAATTGATGACTCTGACTCTGAAGATGGAACAAGTGTGAGAAGTAGGAGACTTCAAAGGGGGGAGGAATGGCCAAAGAACAGGAAATAACATTTTGAACAAAGGTTGAACACATACCACAAAACATCATCGAAGAAACAGAATCTAGTGGTATAAGTGATACTGAAGAAGATCAACAGACACCTAGGAGCTCAATGAGAGCAAGAGTACCTTGTCGCAGGTACTCAGCACCTGAATGGACTTATTAAATAGAGAGTGTGCCTAATCTGACAGCCTAAAATCTAAATGAATTTCCATGATAAGCACACATTCATGAAATCTTGAAATAAGTTTATTATTAAGCTTGACTCGTTTGATATGTGATTGATTTAATTCAACAACAATTGATTCTTCGAGCTATGCACTGTGTCTGAACTGAGCCATTGAATGGACTGTGATTACAGTTATGTGAACTTAACAATTGTTGCTTACGAAAAATAAAAAAATAATCCCCAATGGCCAAGGCTGCGGTAGTTGAAATTTTTAGGAGTAGACGTGGTAGGGCTAGTGATGCCTATATAAAATAACTGCAAAATAACAATTACAAGTTTCGCTCATCTTGCACAAGTAGAAATAAAAGCAGAATTTTAAGGGTGCCTGCTGCTATAGTCTACTGAAGGTCTGACTGTAGACACACATGTATTTCCTTACCAAGGCTAGATGTAGAGTAGTAATTGCTGCAAATGTAATAGTTGCTGTGTAGTATTCATAATTCTCTTAGTTGGTATGTGCATCACATCTGAGACAGAAATCGTTTGATCTACCCAGGACCAGACGGGCTACTGGGCTTTTTGGTATGCTGCCGAGCTGGAGGCTTATGTCACTGCGGTGGGGGTTAATTTCTCTGATGGAGACCTGCGTGTGCTTCAAAATAAACAAAGCAAAACGAATTTCGTTGAGCACACACAGGTCCCCATCAACGAAATCAGCCCCCAGCTCGGCAGCATGCCAAAACGCCCGTTAGCCAGTTTGGCCCTGGATCTACCCCCGCACTTACATCATCTGCACATACAATAGATGAGAGAAAATTAAAGGCTTCCTTTATGGGTGATTCGGGGGTGGAGTTACCTTAAATGTATATTATTGATTAGTTCAGGAGTACACACATGCTTTAGATGCTAAAGACTGCCTTGCTTGTGCACGCCTACCTAGTTCAGCTACTGAAGATGTGGCCTACCATCATATTCCACTTTCAAACACAGTTACATGTAGTATCTTGCTTAATTTAATTTAAAAGCCAGAATCATTGTGAATATTACTTTTCCAATTATGACGTTATTCTTTCTGAAGTTCATCTTTATAAAAGAATGAATCCTCACCCACAGACAAAGGAGATGGAAACAGCTTGTTTTTTTCTTTAGGTCCCCTACAAACATATACAGTGTTAAGGCATATGAACAAAATTTTAAATGTTCAATAAATCTATTGAAAAACAAATGTATATAAGCAGTAGAGGAAAGGAATGCTTGGGTGTTCATAAGGCAACAACACAAGAAGATGTTTTATAAGAATGTGCCGAACAAGGAGGAAGATGAGTATAAAGGGAGAATGGTATATCCCAGACTGAAATTAGACACACAGCAGAAAGGGAACGTATGTTTTAACGAGAGAAGAAATCACATCAGAACTAGACACATGGGGATAAGTAGCTGTGAACAAACATTCGATGTTCTTAGAGGGCTCTTCAAATATTAACTAGGGAACAACCTGTTAACCAGTTTATATGCTGGCAAGTTACATTTTCCTAATAGCCTGCTGATTGGGAAGGTATTTATTATTTAGCTTTATTGTTTTCTAAAATGTATAATGTGAATAGCATAAAGGCTTTGACAATGAATCCATCCCATAGGCATAGATATAGCGCAAACGATGGCACACAAGTACTGGGAGATATTTTTAGAGCACTTATTTCTCAAGTAGGAGTAGTCCTAAATGACAAGAAAATCAGAAAGCTTTCCACAGTAGTGGATAAATTAGCCACTGGTATATTTGGTGCTCCCTTAGCAGCAGATACAAAATTAGTAGTAGCTATTAGAGTGATGGTTTTACAAGACTAATTAGCTCTGAATATATTGTTGGCAAGAAAAGGTGGAGACTGTAAGGTATTGAAGGCATAACATTGTTGTTACCAGACGAAAGTAAGATACTAGAAGAATTTGCAAAGAACATTTCTGTCTTAAAACCTGAATTAGAAAACTTAGAAGTAACAAGTGTTTCAGAAACCTTAAGTAAAGGAGCTTCTGCTATAGGAAGCTGGCTCGAAAAGTATTGGTAGTGGATTTGTAAGGGTTATATTAAAACCTATATTGATTACATGCATTTGCTTACTATGCCTATTTGCTTTATATAAGGGATTTAAATGTAATTTAGTGAAAAAGAATACGGAAGAAGAAAAAGACAAAGGAGAGAAGACATAGAAATGCAAGTAAGAAAGAGTAAGGTTAACAGGAGTTAAAGGGTAAGATGGATGGCCAGCAAAGGAGAGAGATCAAACTTGAAAATTATTTTGTGCCAAAATGTGACGACTATTCTAGTCATCAGAGAGGGGGATTGATAGAGTGAATTTCCTATTTTGCAAATTATACATATTGAAAGTGCTAGCTTCAATGCTGAATAATACATGCATAATGAACACAAACATTTGAAGTAGGTAATCGTATTTAGGCATTGTAATCAAACACTTGAATTAACCTATTTTAATTAATTAAGTTAGCCTAACTGCAGATGTCAATTTAAATTTCAACTTTACACGTTAGTTTAAGTTTTAAGTTTAAGTTTATTTTTACTTTGCAAAGTTATTTAAAATCATTGCAACGCGTACTTAAAAAGGGAACAAAAAATAAGTTAAAACAGGGAGAACAATTACTATACAGAGAAATTAAGCTATACAGGCTATGCCAAGATTAATTTGTTCGGAAGAATAAGGGCAGTGCATTCGCTGTTCCTGGCTGGTCATGGACATGGACATGTTGATCGAGCCCTTTAGTCTGTAATGTTTTTGTTGTTTGTTGCTCAGTAGGTTTTTGTTCAAGGCAAGGGCTAATGTAAATGTGTTGTATTTGTAAAGCGCACAGCTACCCACGCGACGGGGCATCCCGGCGCTGCACTCATACCGCTGTGGAACCCTTCCTGGCTTTTCCATGTGAAATGCCCACTCCTGTGCACCCCCAAGGTGAAGCCAGGCATCCAAGCGCTGCTGGGGCCGTTGTGGAGATTAAGCAAGCTATTGCCCAGAGTCACAGAGTGGAACCCATGATTAGACTAGGCACCGAGGCGAGAATTATCAGGTCCGGGGAGATTGAGTCCAAGAGCCGCCGAGGCGGGAATTGAACCCTGGTCCCGGGCTAGACCTCTGCATCAGGGTCTGCCGCTCTAACCATTGAAAAAATAATTACAAAAAGGGGGTGGTGATGGACAGAGTATCTGAGTTAATCAGAACACTCCTACCCAGTCAACAGATCAGTGCTTGATCCATCACCGTTTTTTAGCTCACTGCACCATGCCAGTTCAGAACCTGGCTATATGCAAATTAGTCTGTCCCTGGCCCAGTGCATCATGGGAACAGGGCAGACCAAACTACCAAGCCAATTCTTCACTGGAAAGGAAACAAGCATCCGGGGACCGGTTTCTGGCATTACAGCCGTCTTCGGCCCGGCTTGCTTGAATCCTGATGGTGCAATGAGCAAGGGACTCATGTCTGAGCATACCCTTCCACACTCATGGTGGCCAAAATAATTACAAAAAGGGGGTGGTGATGGACAGAGTATCTGAGTTAATCAGAACACTCCTACCCAGTCAACAGATCAGGGCTTGATCCATCACCGTTTTTTAGCTCACTGCACCATCCCAGTTCAGAACCTGGCTATATGCAAATTAGTCTGTCCCTGGCCCAGTGCATCATGGGAACAGGGCAGACCAAACTACCAAGCCAATTCTTCACTGGAAAGGAAACAAGCTTCCGGGGACCGGTTTCTGGCATTACAGCCGTCTTCGGCCCGGCTTGCTTGAATCCTGATGGTGCAATGAGCAAGGGACTCTGCTTAATTCAGAGACTCTGTCCATCACCACCCCTTGTTGTAAATAGCTCTAACCATTGAGCCACACTTCTCCACAATGCTCTGTCCTTCAAAGGGGACCAGTCCTGGATTATAAATAAGTTAGTTGCATCGCTGGGGCTTCATCCTTGTGTGGCTTGCTTACAAGGCTATTCCAGTGTTAAGTGTTTTTTGTTCGGCCAACTTTAAGAATTTTATTAATCTGCAGTTCAGCTGCGTATTTCCCGGATTGAAGCAAGCCAACACTTCTTGTCTCCTGGTGCGGATACCTAACTGCTTGAGGGGAGATTTTAACAGCAGTATCCATTCTTGATGAAGATTCTTACAGGTGCAGAGTGGGTGTAAGATGTCTCCTTGCTTGGAGTTGCACAGCCTGCACATGCTTTGAGTTGTGGGCCTCAGCCATGGTGGAAGATGCTGGGTGCACGGGAGGATGCCCAGTCTGTGCTTTAGGAATTTCATTTTTATCCGGTTTCAAGAAACGAATTTCCGCTGCGATCCTTTTTCTTTTATTTATATTGTTAAGGCCAGAGACATTGAAAGAACATATTTTGATTTTCTTAGCCATTCTAGCTTTCCCCAATCATGTTTCTATCTCCATGATTAAAATTAAAGTATACCCTTTTGATCTTAACGTTCCCTTTAATATTGTCTCCGTTGTCTTAGTTAATTCAGAACAATCATTTGACCTCCAAGTGGCTTTTTTTCCCTTTAACCCCCGTGCCCCCCTCCACCACCCACCCATCCCACTGCCCAATCCCCCCCCTTCCTTCTCCCCCCCCCGTTACCGAGGCTTTCGGACTCCTGGTCCTAGTGATGGTACTGATCTACACCTCTCCCCTGTTATACCTCACAGGTCATCGTTTCAACATGATTGTACATCATTATGTATATTATTCATTTCCCCGTTTTTTTTTTTTTTTCCCCACTTTTTTTTCTCAGCTTTGACATGGATCAAGAGATATCATGAAGCTCTATAATCATAATCTAAAATTTTTTTAAATCGTGCTGATATACTTAACAGCTACAGTATTAGCCTTATATCTTTCACATAAAAAGAAGAAGAAGAAAAAAAAAAAGATCCATGAATCATTAAATCAATAAACCTTCATACTCTAAGCTTCTTTTAGATCATGCAAATATCCTTTGGCAGCTTCGACATTAGTAAAAAAACGAGTAGTCTCTTTATGAATGATTTTCAGCTTGGCATGATATACTATGCCTCCAAGAAACACATTTACCATGGGAGAAAAGAGGTCTTGCTTCTGATTTAGGATATACGTTATTAGCAACATCACGGCAAACAAGCATGACTAGAGGGGTAATGATTCTGATCAAGCCACGATTAGGTACGTTGGTAAACAGTCTTTCGGATAAATGGGGCAGAAGGGTGATAGTTACGCTAAGTATAGGAACTATGTACTTAACAATATGTTCAATTTATGGATCCAATTTGGATGAGGGGGAAATATTTGAATATTTAAATCTTGAATTGGCTAACTGGAGAGCCCCTTTAATCTTATGTGGAGACTTTAATATTAACCTAAGGGCAGGCGAATTAGATGCTGGTATAGAGAACTATAAGGGGAGAAAACCCAGAGTCTTTAAAGCTTTATACAATCTAGCTAAGGATCATGCAATGGTTGATACCTGGAGTAAGAATCATCCTACTGCCCCAGGATATACTTTCTACTCTTCCCCTCATAAGAAACTGGTCCGTTTGGACTATTTTTTTACTTCAATTAGCTTACAATCTAAAATAAAGATTCAGATATTTCCGAGAGTAACATCTGATCATTCACCACTGCTCATTGAGATTGCTTATATAGAAGAATTAAAGCAGAGAAGGAACTTTACATTTGATAGGAAGCTATGTCTAGATCCACAGTATAGAGAGACTATAGTGAAATGGATTAACGAATTTATACAGAACAATACGGGATCAGCGGATATTGATATAATATGGGATGCATGGAAGGCCTGCTTCAGAGGTGAAACAACGAGTTACGGTTTTTATGCTCAAAATCTACAACAGGGTAAAATGCAAGATCTTTATGGTCAACTTGCTAAAGCAGAAGAAAAGCTAACTATAGAAATTAAGAAGGGACCTAATAATATGATCAAAATACAGGAATGTGAGGTTTTTATAGCTAAATGTCGCGCAAATATTACAGGAATCTGGTCTCAGGAGATTGCTTGTAAATATTTAATATATAGAAGTCATATGCATGAATATGGGGAAGCTGTGGGCAGGGCCTTGGCATTAAGATTAAAAATGAAAGAATCCTCTCACCAAATTGCTAGATTAAAAGATAAAAATGGTCTAATATCTGAAGACCCACAAAAAATGCTAGAGATATTTTATCAATACTATAAAGAACTATATACGAAACAAGCTAATATAGACATTGATTCATTTCTACTTGAAGCTAGGCTTAATAAACTTGAGGAATTAGAGAAAGACGTGTTAGATCATCCATTCACAATGGAAGAGTTGGAGGACGCAATAAAAAATACATCTAAGGGCAAGGCCGCTGGACCCGACTTCATCCCAAGTGAGGTCTATAAAACCTTTTTGGATCCATTAAAGAATCTTATGTTAGAAACATTTAGAAGAGCGCAAATAGGAAAAGCTCCAAAATCCTGGGATGATGCCTCGATAGTCATCTTCGCCAAAAAAGGGAAACCCCCTGAAGAGCCCGCCTCATATAGACCTATATCTTTGTTAAATTGTGATAGCAAGATTTACTCAAAAATGTTAGCCAATCGTATATCTAAGATTATAACACCCTTAGTATCAGTAAACCAACATGGCTTTATTCCTAAAAGAGGAACTGTATCTCATATTAATAAAGTGATTACCTTAATTGATATAGCGGAAACTGAGAAGAGAGATTTGGCGCTGATTATACTCGATGCCGAGAAGGCGTTTGACCGCGTAGAATGGGATTATTTATGGGAAGTTATGGATAGGATGGGATTCGGCAATAAATTTCTAACAGCTATAAAGGTATTATATCGATCACCTAATGCGAGAATTATAGTTATGGGGCAAAAATCAGATAGTATAATTATTACGAGAGGTACCCGTCAGGGATGCCCTTGTTCTCCACTTCTTTTTGCGTTATTTATTAATCCTTTTTTAATTAAGTTACAGGAATCATTATATATTAAACCATTTATCGTTTCTAATATTCCCTTTTCAATATTTGCATATGCGGATGATATAGCTGTTATCACCACAGATCCCAAACAAGCAATTGTAGAGATTGAACAGTTGGCTATCAATTTTGGACATAGCTCGGGCTACAAACTTAACGCTGCAAAAACACAGGTACTTTGTACAGATAATCTTCAATATAATGATAATAGGGTAATTTCAGAAGTTACATATTTAGGAATAACTATAAAATCACATACACAAGAGATAGTGACAGCTAACATGACTAGGATAACATCACAAATACAACAATCATTAGATAGATGGGGGCGACTTCAATTTTCTTTAATAGGAAGAGGTAACATTATCAAGATGAATATATTACCCAAATTATTATATGTCTATCGCAGCATCCCTTTAGAGATCTCTCTAAGTTATATAAATAAAATACAAACATTATGTACAAAATTCTTTTGGGCACCCGGGAAAACTAGAAGAGCTATGAAATGGCTAACTTTGCCGGAAGAGAGAGGTGGGCGGGGGATTCCGGATTTTTTATTTTATTACTATGTATGCTTTTTACAGAAAATGCAAATTCTCCTGACTGGAGAGCAAATAGAGGATCCTGCAGAGTTTCCATCAATATTTTATTTACTGTTGGGAGAACACTCAAAGGGTTGTTTATTGAAAGAACTGGAAGGCAACTACTATAAACATACCCGGTTCAAAGTGATCGATGCAGCATATAAAGTATGGAGGAAAGTAAAAATTATATTGAAATTAGATAAAATTAACTTTTACACTCCATTCGCAGCAGATAAAATACTCCCATCAATATTTAGTGATCAGGTAGTTAAGATATGGAGCACTCTAGGGATGACAAGAATTGGAGATTTATATCAGAAGGATGGAACCTTCAAAACTTTTTCCGAATTAAGTAATAAATATCTCCCATTTCTTTAAGTATCTACAAATCAGGGATTTTTGTTTAAGGAAAGTAACCAAGCCTATACCTAACAGTTTAATAGAGGCGATACAAACAAAGAGGAAGATTGGACAGTTATACCAAATATTGTTGGAGTGTAAACAGGACGACTTGAATAAATATAACACATATTGGCAAAATCAGCTGGAAGACAATGAATTGAATATTGTAGATACCATTTTTTTAGCTAAAGATGTTTGTATTTCAGCCAATATGAAGGCACAAGTATATAAAATGATATTCAGACTATACTACACACCTAAACGAATGTCCTCATGGGGTTCACAATATGATGGAAAATGTTTTAGGTGTGGAGAAGAAGAAGCAGATCTACTTCACATTTTCTTTGAATGCCTCAAATTAAGTTCTTTTATTTCAAATATAGAACATTTTATTTCAGAAATTACTTATTATCCTATAAAAATATCTCCGGCATTGATGCTATTAGGAAGAGTTCAATGTATTAATGAAAATACAGATCTGATGAAACATAAATATAAACATAAATATTTCTTATTTGTAGCAATGATAGTTGCTAGATTATGTATAGCTACTGAATGGTTACAACCTGAAGCACCTACTTTTGAGTTTTGGAAAAGGAAATTACTAAATATATTTGAACTAGAATGGAATTTATACGCCTTAAAAGGTACAAGGAAAAAAAGGATTGGAATATCGATATGGGGTGTACTTAAAGATTATTTAGAGAATTAGCTCTCCTTCTGATGTATTTAAGAATCTTTTAATGAAATGTTCTCTATAACTGGTTTTTGTTACTTTGTCAATGGATCTTCTGAAATGTATGTTGTAACTTTTCCTTTTTTCTTTTGACCTTACGGTGGCAATAAAAAAATAAAAAAAAAAAAAAAAAAAAGGAATTTCATTTTTATCTCTTTGGAGTAGCCCTGATTAAAGTACTTTTGTGGTGCAAGCAATTTATAAGAGCTCAAGGTCATCCAGGCATGGGATCTGCCTGCGAAGGTTGCCTTGTCCTCTACCACTGCAATTTGTTTTACACATTTCCATGCCAATTTCTTGAAAACTGAGTGACCAAGTTGAGTCCTCCAAAGATCAGTGAGCTTGGTATTTTCCAGAGATGTCTGAAGATATCTCCTTGCTTGGCAGATGTCCCTGTGCTCGATTTCATGCCACGACAGTTGGTTCAGTGTATTTGAAGTGGCATTTCTCGTTTTGTGCCAGCAGATAACATAAGACGCGTGCGTGGCCAGGGTTTGATGTAGGAGGCCAAACTCCAACCTTATTGGTGCCGGTGAGGTATAAGGTGGGAGGCAAAACATGATTCTATAGGCTTTGACCAGCGTACTATCTAGTATCTTGGCGTCCCTCCCCCGTAGTGCTTCTCTGCCATAACACGTTAGGGCTAAGTGTCCTAAGAGTCCTGTTTTCATGTTTAAACTGTTGTTTTGAGCACAATGTTTTTCTCTTCCTTCCTACTGTGTATTAGAAAACTGATAGTGAGGTTCTCACCAGAAGGAGAGGCAATGGCAGGAAACGTGACTCATGGGATGCACTGTCTGAACCACAAGATCTGTTCAAAGTAACAAAACAAGGTCATGGTTGAGTAGCCCATTTTGAAGATGTGAGAAACTGGGGAGTTTACATGCTTCCAGACTGATTGGTTTGTGGGTTTAAGAATAGGAAAGTTGTTGCTAGTAATGTTTGACTGAATTATATTAACATATTCCTTAGACGTGGTACAGAGAGGGAGAGCTTGCTGAAGAACTTAAGAGGCAGTTCTTAGAAATACTGTTGACTTGGAGCTGAGAAAAGCCTTTCAGTCTCTGTTAATTTCCACTGCTTAAATGCTAAGTCTTCACTCCTATGCATTCTTTTTCTCTCATCAGATCCCTTCATTTGGGTTTCTGAAACTGGCATCTAAAATTGCATCCTGAAAAATCCTCTTTCATGCCCAAAACTTAATTAATTTAAATTCGAGATTTTCCTCTGTGGAACACAATTTGCTGTATTATATTTATTATTCTTACCAATGTGGTATTTTGTCTTGTTTTGAAATATCGACATTTAGATTATTTGTATCTGTAATAATGATTAGTACATTTGAAATACTTACTGAATTAATAATTGGTTTTAATTAATTTGTTAATAAGCCCTCTAAACTCACATTGAACACCTTTGTTAATTCCTGTGAAGCCCCAATTGGACTTCACTGTTCATGGTAATTGATACAAATGGTAGCTCCCTATCTCTCCTAGTCATTAACAAAGGCTCAAACAACTAATGGTGTTTTTTTATGATTATACCTTTCGATTAAGATATAAGAATCTCCGCTCCAGCACTAGCCGCTTCTTGTTTGTAGAGAAAGTGCACAGACATCCTTACATGTCCAAATGTTGTGTGAGATCCAGTGAGACACCAAGATATGACTGTTATATAGTTATGTGTGAATAGTCTTCCATAACATGCACTCCTTGCTCCCAAACATTGTGTATGTTCCCTTTTCTTCCTCCTCTTTCCCCTCCTACCCCACTTCCCTCCTCTTTTTGGTTTAGTTTTGTAATGTTGGCGATTCAGGAGGGTGGCGGTTTGGGAGTTGTGGAATGAGGTTCTGAATGCATGGATTTTGATGAAATCCTGGATGTAATGAAAGCTTTTCTTAACCTTGAATCCTGTATTCAATACAGGATCACAGGCTGCTTTGGGGCTACTTACTGTGACATATCTTTACTTAACGCTCCTTTTGTGTAGTGTGGTGTGCCAGTCTGAGAGAGCCTGAGCCACACATGCACACATTGCTCAGATGCCTACAATTTATCAATGTGGAATCTGCCCTATTTACGGACAACACCTGTTCGTTAATTCACAGCATTGGAGCTCGATGATCGCTCTGACTGTGAAGTCTCTGGGCGTAGCTCTACACCTGGGGAGTAGTCGTATGGTTTCCCGCCCCATCGACTGGGGGTCAGTGTTTGAAAGGTTTCAGGACTGCGTCCATTATCTTGTCGTGTATGCTCCCCGCCCCATTACCCATTGGGTGTCCCTTGACATTCCCAGATATTCAGGTGAAAGGTCTGTATTTCAAGAGGGGGCGGAATCTTGTCAGCATTAACGTCAAGGGGGTCGCCCCACAATAGCGGTGCTCCAAGCCTTGTTTCGAGCGTGTCACCATTTTGATTATCCATAACAGTGCATTGAAATATGCGTTCCACTGTGGAGCGCAGACATTTTGCAGACTGTGTCTGATTTTCCTGAGATTTCTTTCTGACATACGCCAGAGTCCTTCACATTACACTGTATTACATCTGTACATAAAAACAAATGTCTGCCACACCTGTCACTTACCATCTGCTCTTTAGGATTTCATTAATTTCATCCTTCCTCAATGCAATTTGTTCCATCACAGACATTTTTGCAAACAAGGGCAAACCATCATGTTTAGAGGTTGCGAGAAAACTATGTGCTCCCTGGTAATGTTAGGAGGGCTTACAGTGGAACTGTGAGCCAGCTGGTCTATAGGCAAACATATCCTGCAGAGGTTGTCGAAATCCGTCTTGGAACCAAGGACCTAGTTTATGTTGTCCAAACAATGCGCAGATCCTACGGATTGGTAGCAACTACACAACAGTACTTCAGGACACAAAATAAAAGCCTTAAGTTTAGAGAGGTGTTACAGGCCTGGGAAAACCCGTTACGGTCTGGATGGACCAGTGTCGGGACTAGGGGCTCTAGGCGATCTGCAAGGATTTTGGTCAGCACTTTAGAATCTATATTGAGCAGAGCCAAGGGTCTGTACGAGCCCAGCACAGATGGATCTTTGTCCGGCTTGGAGAGGGAAATGAGTGGTGTTTCACACAGGGAGGCATGAAGTTGATAGGGCTCTTCATACAGTATTTAAAAATAAGGGGCAAGGAATGGAGTGTAAGCATTGTAAAATTCAGCAGACAGGCCATCCGGGCCCGGGGTCCTGCCTGAGGCGAGGGCCCATATTGCTTCTTGTATTTCAAAGAGTGTAATGGGATCATCAAGTTCCGTCCATTGGTCTAGCGTGATGCAGGGCAGGGACACAGTGGAGGGGAAGTAACTGATGTCGCTGGGATTGGCATTGGACACCAAAATGTATAAAGAGGTATAGTGAAGCGTCAGCTCGCTGTGTATGTCACCAGGAGTGTAGAGCAGAATGTCAGCAGCAGATCACAGCACCATGATGAGGTACCTCGGTTGATCATGGCATGTCAGCCATGCCAGCAACAAGCCAGAGTTATCAGCAGTGGAATGGGTACGAGCTGAATTAGCAGCATAGTTAGGACAGTGCAGTCTCTCTAATAGTGCAGCAAGTTCACTTTGCGCCGTCACCAAGCAGCGAGAGTTCACTGGGTCCCGCACCATCTGCATTTCATAATCGAATTGTTTACTCTCAATTTGGGATGTGACTGTTTATGCATATTCCAGTTTACCCATAAGCAATGGCCTCTGATTGCCACCTTAAACGCGCCCCACTCAATCAGTTTGGTGGTTGCTGCTTCACTATTTAGCTCAAAATAATCCTCAATAGGGGTGTCAAGAAAAGTGCAAAAGAGGGGATCTTCTAATGGCGAAGTTTCCAGTCGTCAAGTGGGAATGGTAAGGGGGCCTGTGTCGCATGTGAGTTGTAAATATTGTGGGTTGATGATCAGAGTGGGTGTGGCCTAAATCATTGATTTATGTGACGGAGTGGAGTAAGTTAGGTGTACTGACGAACCAGTCGATTCTGACATGTAGGTGGTGTGGCGAGGAGGAAAAGGAGAGCACTTCGTGTTTGTGTTGCATAAGGGCCAAATGTCAACTAGTTGCCAGTGTTGAAGCCAGTTATGTAGTGCCTGAGCATTGAAAGTAATGGTTGTACGAGGAAGTGGAGGGAATGAACGATTGAGATCAGTGTTCAAGACGCAATTGAAGTCCCCCCTATAACCCACAGAATACCACTCCAGCGGGAAAGCATCTCAGACAGGCTGTGAAGGAACAAGACTTGGTCAGTGTTAGGTGCATATATAGTGCCTATGAGGATACAGTGACCATCTAGCCGTTCCTTTACAAAAACATAGCAGCCCTCTGCATCTACAATGATGTCATGCGTCGTGAAGGGGACCTCTGGCTTAACCCATATCAGTACACCCCTGGCATAGGAGAAGAGGTTGGTGGCAAATAGCTGGCAGCACCACCGCCTTTGGAGCTTTATTGCTTCGGTGAGTGATAAGTGTGTTTCTTGCAATAGGGATGTGGGTGGAGTGATGTTTGAGATATGAATAAACAGCATACCAGCTCAAGGGTGTGTGTATTCCATGCACATTCCAGGTATTAACATTAGTGCGGGGCATGTTGTCGATGGAGGAGTTAGCAATGGTTAGCCACCCCACACAGGACAGGAGGCCAACACATGAACAATGCTAGCATCAGGTAGGTGGGAGCTATGGGTTTGGGTTCCGTAGAACAGAAAAAATTCAACCAAGAAGAAAACCAAGACAGAACAATGAATACCGAGCAGAGTGGCAACATGTGTCCACCCAAACTACCGAACTGTGTGAGTCGGAAAAAAACAGCAATACGAACGGCAAAGAGTGAGCAAGGAGAGAAGGCGCAATGGCCAAAGATGGCTTACCTCATGGGATGATGATGTGCATTCATCCGCCAGTGTTGGGTGAACAGCTTCCTGTCAGGATGCCTCAGTGGGGTCCAGGGCAATTACATTGCATTAGCAGGACAGGAGAAGGAAACATAAAAACTGTTTGATCTCATGAAAGCTGTAAAGAACGAGAGGTTAGAAGAGACTCAAGTGCATCAACATTAGGCAACAAATATCACAAATCCGTCAGGCGAGCCGCAAATGGTTCTCCAGAGTACAGTTCAGATAATGTTGTCAGCCGTCTGTGGGGTCACATCGGGGGAGGGGGCGAGGGTGACTGCTGAGTCCACCCTAGAGGGCCATTTGCAGAGGAGCCTTCGTCGCTGAGGCATTTGGTGGAGTCATCCTCAGGTTCTGAGTTCTGAGTAGCCTCTCAGATTGTGGCTGCTATTTGTAGAGGCCGGCGCCTTTGGTTCGAGGAAAGTGTTGTGGTTGGTGTCGGCGTCTGCAACAGCAACTCCCAATGGGGCCACTGAGCACCGTTATCTCTGGTGGAGATTGGCAAGTATTTGCAAGTCCTGATGACTCCAGCTAGTCCCAGGCATCTCCTGGGGATTCGAAAATATGTGCTATCCCCTCAGCGTCAACACACAGGGGTGCACGAAACAGGAGCGAGTATGGTAAGTCCAGGTTGTGGGAGCAACGTTTGGCAGTCAAGAAGGAGTTCCTTTCTCGTTGCACCTCCACAGTGTAACCTGGGAAAAACATAATGCAGGTTTTATCAACTGTAATGTCTCAAAGTTTTCGTGTTTCCTGTAAGATGGAGTTTTGGTCACGGTAATGAAGCAGGTGGAACAGCAGTGGTCTAACGATTGGAGCCAGGTAGGGGTTTGGGTTTGAGAACTCAGTGGGCCTGTTCAATTGGAGGGAGTAGGTCACGCAGCCAGCACTCCACATAGTCGGCTGCATTTTGCCCCTTGATGCCCTCGGGAAAGCCAACAACGCGGAGATTGTTTCTCCTAGAGCATCCCTCTGCGCTCTGCGCCCTGTGCCTTGCGCTCCAGAATATGCACTCAATTCACTAGTGCCTGATTCCATCACCCGAGACCTCGACTGAGGTTTGGCAAGAGTTTGTTCTGCGGTATGGACCTTGTTGGCAAGTTTGCGGTGGTCTGCACTACCAGTGTGAGGTCCGTCACCACGTTATTAATCATACTTTCTAGGGAAGCACAGGTCCTCTCCAGAGAAGCCTGGATCAATGCCTTCCAAGAAGATGTCCAACTTGTCCCTAATGGACAGGGGATGGCCAGGGATGTCTTAAGTGTTGTGCCGCTAGCTGGCGTGTCTGTGGTAACAGATGGTTCTTGGCACCCGAGTCTAGGTGTCCCATGATGGTACCATATATGTGTCGATTCTAGGAGGGAAATTCCAGGTCGCTACTTTGGAGGGCCTTCTTGCTGACACCTGTGGACCCCTACTGATGTTACCGCATGAGCAGCCCAGTGGAACAGAAAGGGTACCAGCACTAGCGGCAATGAAGAGGGAAGCGATGTGCATCCACAGGTAGCGGGTGTGCATCACTCCAATGGAGGCTGCCATGCAGGATGTAGCGAGCCAGGAGATGTGGGGCCAGTGAAGGTATGACACAGTGAGAGCACAATCACAGCAGATCATAGCACCTGACCAAGGCCACTGTATGGAAGGGCCCACTTGCTTGCGCTTTTGGGTGTGATTAGGTGCCGCAGCAGAAGCAGCCCGGCATGTCCTGGTGTCTTTGGTCTGTGGCTTCCCTCAACCAAAGTGCCCAGTTGAGTGAGAGACGGGGGAAAAGGATGTGCCTTCCATCAGTCCTGCATGTGTTCCAAGCAGGTTAGAACAGTCATGGGGGTCCTGAATAGGCAAGGGAGGAGGGGATCAATGAGGGATAGAAGTGATAGAAGGGATAGAAGGGATACAATTATATTTCCTGTGCGTCACAGCATTCCTCATTCTGACTCCTGTGCAGGTCCCAAGCAGATGCCCCCTGACCCTAGTCACACAGGATTGATAAGTTGGTCGCTGGAGTGCCGTGTAATGTACCAACAGGAGACCCGCCCCCAGTCTACTGAAGAAGCACAGGTGGTGTGATGACTACTGTGCTACACAAGAGCAAAGTCTCACTTCAGCATCATCCCATGTGGCCTGCATCATATGATCTACACTTCAACCTCCCGGATGCCAGTGGCAGTGTTCTGCATTGAGTTTTGAAGAGGGTGGGAGGAAAGAGGAAGGGTCTCCCGGCTAGTGTGCATAGGTCAGGGCTAGGAACTCAACCACTGTGGGGCAGCAATGTAAGCATGCCGTATTATCTCTTTAGGGGTGCCTCGGTCAGAAATGTTTTCTTGGAGGCAGAGCATGCTGGCAAGCACAGCAGAACAGGCAGTGAGGGGCATGTGGGGGCAGCGTCACCACAAGCAGCCCCGATAAATGTAGCTCTTACAGGGCGCCGCTCGCAGCAGTGTTTGTGACCCTGCTTGCCGTTCTGTAGCTTACCGGACCTGGGTGCTGTCATTTTGTGGATTGGGACTCTGTTTGCTCAGGACCCTGTTTGGAGTGCCGCCACTGCGGGAGGCCGGGACTTCGAGGACCAGCATTCCATCAAAGATCTACAGCTGGTGCCTCTCCCCGTGCTAGCCCCGCCTTCTTCTTCTCCTTTGTACTTAAACACGCTCTGTTGGCGCAACGCGGGACGCGCGCGGGTGGGCGCCGGGTGAAGCCCGGGCAAAGGGCGGGCCGTCTGTGGCTGTCAGGGGCCAGAAGAGGTCGGGCCGGGCCCCCCCTCTAAGTTCACTGGTACCATACTGGATTGTCCTTTACCTGTTTTAGTTGCTTTAATAACGATGTAAGGCTAACTGGTAATCTGTAATATTTGTATTATATTGTACACTGTTTACATTTTTTCCAGGGTATTTGTATAAATAACATGGGCGCCCTGTCGGTAAAAGGGGGAAAGTTGGGGCTTACATCTACCAGTGGGTGTCTTATGGGAACGCTTGATAACTATATTACGCGGGTCTCAGCCGCCTTAGACCAAGAGATAGTTGACGTAGAAAAAAGACTGTCAACTGAAATATTTTCTAAACGGTCTTCCCTGGGGTTAATACATCATTGCTTAACCCCGGAAAACCGTTTAAGCCAACGGTTAAGTGACCTAGGATTGCCTGAGATCAGCATAGAGTCTGATTCATTCAGTAATGTCTCTCTGGAGATTAGCTCACTGATCTTACAGACAGGTAGCGCCATTCAGGTAGAAGCTGTTCCCTGCACGACATCCCCCCCGCTTAAATCCACTAGTCATATAGAGGACTCGCCATCCTGTAGCAACTTGCTGATAGGTAAAAGAAAGCGTGGGGCTAGAAGTCAGAAAGGTAAGCGTCCTAAAATCCCAAAATTAGTGAATAAAGAGGCCATATCCCTGGGTGTTCCGAACCTTCCGAAAAACGCCCAACGGCAATCAATGCTAGAACCTATAGCTGCCGTTCATGCAGATGAGGCCTTGATAGGGCAGATAGAGCATATAATTAGATCTTTAATTCTCCCCATAATATAGAGGCTGAAAATAATCACCGCTAACTTGGGAAAGCTGGAACAAGTCTCTACTGATAATTCTAAAATGTTACATTCTTTAAACGATAATATGAAAGTGGGAGTTGACATTACACAAGTAACTGAACGGGTAGAGATAAACTGGTCCAGGGTATAGGCAACCAATCGGTCTTAGACCTTCCCCCCCAGAGTACTCCTTTAGTGATAGTTTTGGCCAAAGTCCCCTCTCTACGGCAAGGTGAAAGAGAGGATTTCTTTCAACTGAAGAACAAGGTAACCCATTGGCTCACGCAAATCATTGCTGGTGGCTATGCGGTAGGTCAAAATATTATCATGGCCCGTCGTGTTGCATGGTTGGGCCGCTCTAGGAAGACCAGAGAGGGCGACTGCATAGTCATAACTTTTAATAGTCCCATACCAGTAGCCAGGATCCTACGGGAGGTAGAGTGTAGCTTAATGACGGGGGGTCAGGGCATCGAAATATTGCCTCTAGGGTTTTTTAATAGACCAGAGAATCAGACCACTTTTAGTAATAGGAATTATACGAATGGGATGCCTGTCAACAATACTTGTTCATTCAGGGAAACAGGAGGGTGGAATACAGTACCCAAGAAACTTAATAGAGCTTGGTTGAGAGGTGGCCCAGGAGATATCGCAGCTGTTGAGGCCTCAAACAGATTTAATGCTCTCTCGGACCTCAATGACTGTGATTGACTGGGTGGTAAAACAGCTAGTTGTTATTTGCAGGACGACCCTATTACTTCACCTGTCCTCCCCTTATCTATGGCGGACATGGGGGACGGAAACATCGATCAGGACACAGTAATCAGTAATATCCCTGCTCTTATCGCGCCCCCTACAGTAATTCCCTTAGGATCATCTGCCCGTGTTAGGGATGTGTGGGAAAGTTACTATCATGGAACATCGCTGGTATGCGTAGCAAACAGGAATCTCAGGAGTGGCTAAACTTTATTAAAACCTTTGATGTGTGCATTTTTCAGGAGACATGGCTCTGTGAACCATCTTTCGCACAGGGGTTTTTGAATTATTCTGTTCCAGCAATAAAAGGTCCCAAGGGGCGACCCATGGGCGGCTTAACCATATGGGTTCGTCAGAGCATGTCCCTTACTGTTAAGGTGGTAGACGTTGGAAGTAACGACATCCAATATATTAAAGTGGACTTGGGCCCTCTAGGTTGGCTCGATAGCTACAATGTCTATGCCAGGGGTAACAAGGGCGGGAGGTCGGAAGTTTTAGCGGCTTTGAGTTCCCTCCTTGAAACCCATTCTTTGGTCAATAACATCATAATAGCTGGTGACTTTAACTGTATATTCGAGCCTATGGCTATCTGCGATGATTTTGCAAGGGATGAAGAGGATAGGCAATGGGGGGTCCCAAAATTAGTTTTGAGTCCTGTTACTCGTTGGACCGAGGATATTATATGCCTAAATGCTATTTGCTTTGAAAGGGGTTTAAGGGCATTAAATGGGAGGACTACGAGTGACAAGGTCGGGGCATGTACCTTCGATAACGGGCGACACAGGAGTAGAATAGACTATGTTTTGTGTAGCATGGAACTTTGGAAACTAGTCTGTGATATGGAAGTCAAGTGGAGGACCGAAAGTGACCACAACCCGCTGTGCGTAGTGCACAAGTGGTCGACGCTTGACAACGCGACCCCGATTTTTGAGAAGGACAGTGCCCCTGTGATCGTCCCTACTAATGACATGCGTAGGCTAAAATGGTCATTCCTTGTGTCCAACCAACAGTCCATGGATAACATTAATACTGAGGTGGACAGAGCTATAAACGCTATGGAGCAAGTTAACACAACCATATCAGGTATGGGCAATGTAACCAAAATCCACGAAAACCTCTTTTCTACCATCAGGAATTATTTCTTGAAACCGGTCAGGAAGTTTAGAGGGGAAATTGTTAAGCCAGCAAAGTGGTACAACACCCAGTGTAGGAGGGCCCATTTACCTTTGGGCACTGCAATTAACAGTGGAGAATTGGTGGCTATTCGTACGGCTAGAAAAGAGTATAAGAATAGCATATCTACAGCAAAAAAACTGTGGGACCAGCTCCACTGGAATGAGCTAAAGGATGCCGGTTGGAAAAAAGATTCCAGGCTCTTTTGGAACATCTTAAAATAGGGTAGGGGTGGAGTACCCGACCCCCCTGATAACAACATAGCAGAAGAGGATTGGGTCAACTATTTTAAGCCCCAGTATGCCGAAATGCAACCTGGAAGTGTGACGGTTGGCTTCAGGCCGGCTTACTAACAAGAAAATTCGTTCAGTAGTAACGAAGTAATGACGGCACTAAGGACAGTGACAAGTGGTAGAGCCCCAGGTTTAGATGGGGTGCCAGCGGATCTCTTCATCAACGATAAGGAGCGTTGGACTAAGTACATCTCCCTCCTTGTTAATGCACTGTCACAGGGGGCTCCTGTGCCGACATCTTGGCAAGGTGCTGTTATAATACCCGTATTTAAGAAAGGAGATAGATCTCAACCAGGGAATTATAGGCCGATAAGCTTGATTGACACCATTCAAAAGGTGGTCGGGAGGATGGTAGTCAATAGGCTATTAGATTGGGCTGAGGAGAACAATGCCCTGTCTCCATTCCAAGCAGGGTTTCGAGCATCCACCAGTAAGGTGGACCAGGTTTTCCGTTTCACACTACTGCAGTGGAGAACTGTGTTACTGGGCAAGGGCAGCCTGTATGCGGCTTTTGTCGACCTCCGGGCTGCCTTTGACCTGGTTCCCAGGTCTAAGCTGTGGTCTGTATTGAAGAACTTGGGTCTACCTGTCGAATTGTTGTCAATGATAATGCGGCTGCATGAAGCGAACTTCGCTAAAATTCAGTGGGGAGGGCAGGGAGTGGTTACAGCAGACTTCCTGGTAGAGCGGGGAGTCAGACAAGGGTGCTCGATGGCTCCAACACTCTTTACTCTGTTTATTAATGGAGTTGTGGCTCGTATGCTATCTGTCAAAGTGGATGCTCCTTCTTTAGCTGATACAAAGACACCGATTTTAATGTTCGCTGATGACACTTTGATTTTATCAAAGACTCCAAGTGGTTTACAGCGTGCATTACTTATTTTCGATGATTTCTGTAGGGAGCACGGCTTAGAAGTAAATGTGGCCAAAACCAAGCTTATGGCTTTCAATCCCCATCGTAGTTTCAGAACTAAGTTAGTAATGAATGATTGTCCTTTAGAGGTAGTTAATGCCTTTATGTATCTAGGTATCTATGTAACAAATGAACTTAGATGGTCCCAGCACATAGATATCGCAGTTTTGTGACATAGACAATTGGCTGGTGCTCTAAGTATAGAGCATAGAAAATCTAGAACTAAACCAATTAAACCGGCATTGCAGGTCTATGAGGCAAAGGCCCTCGGCTCTGCACTATACGGTGCCGAGCTGTGGGGCTTTGAGAAACTACAGTCCTTACAGAAATCGGAAAAAAAGTTTTTTAGGAGAATCACCGGCCTTCCCAAGTCTACTCCATTGCTCCCACTTAGGTATGATTTGGGCAGGAAGGCGGTAGTAGATCTAGCTAGGCTCCGTCCCATCTTATATTGGAGGAGGCTCTGGACTACACCTGAGCTCTCTCACTATGCAGAGGGGTTCTTAGACATAATCAAAGCGGATGTGTTCCACAAAATTGGATGGCTCCTCCCAAGGCAGATTGTGACCACCTGGACCTCGTCCTGAACGGCCGCTCCCCCCTCACGCTCCCTGACTCCAGCTAATCGCAGCGCCCAGAGCCCTCAGCTGAAACTGATTTGAAAGCGTGACTCTTCGGCATTAACAACTCGAGAGTGGTATCGTAGCGTCAGGAATTGCGCGCTGAGCATTTTCTTACCATTGAGCTTGCAGCGAGTGGTAACTGTGCAGTGTTGTGAGCGCTCTATGACTGCAGCTTCATTAAAGTGTTAGCGCTAATCTGGCTGTGCTTGCTGGGATAGTTAGATAAGTTTCGTTTTTGGCTCCACCACCATCTTGTGTGTTGTCCTTTCCCCTGACACGCCTCCCCGAGACCGCCTCCCAGCTGCCCCTCCCACCCACAAACAGAGGGTTCCCGTCCTCCCAAGGCAGATTGTGACCGCCTGGACCTCGTCCTGAACGGCCGCTCCCCCCTCACGCTCCCTGACTCCAGCTAATCGCAGCGCCCAGAGCCCTCAGCTGAAACTGATTTGAAAGCGTGACTCTTCGGCATTAACAACTCGAGAGTGGTATCGTAGCGTCAGGAATTGCGCGCTGAGCATTTTCTTACCATTGAGCTTGCAGCGAGTGGTAACTGTGCAGTGTTGTGAGCGCTCTATGACTGCAGCTTCATTAAAGTGTTAGCGCTAATCTGGCTGTGCTTGCTGGGATAGTTAGATAAGTTTCGTTTTTGGCTCCACCACCATCTTGTGTGTTGTCCTTTCCCCTGACACGCCTCCCCGAGACCGCCTCCCAGCTGCCCCTCCCACCCACAAACAGAGGGTTCCCGTCCTCCCAAGGCAGATTGTGACCGCCTGGACCTCGTCCTGAACGGCCGCTCCCCCCTCACGCTCCCTGACTCCAGCTAATCGCAGCGCCCAGAGCCCTCAGCTGAAACTGATTTGAAAGCGTGACTCTTCGGCATTAACAACTCGAGAGTGGTATCGTAGCGTCAGGAATTGCGCGCTGAGCATTTTCTTACCATTGAGCTTGCAGCGAGTGGTAACTGTGCAGTGTTGTGAGCGCTCTATGACTGCAGCTTCATTAAAGTGTTAGCGCTAATCTGGCTGTGCTTGCTGGGATAGTTAGATAAGTTTCGTTTTTGGCTCCACCACCATCTTGTGTGTTGTCCTTTCCCCTGACACGCCTCCCCGAGACCGCCTCCCAGCTGCCCCTCCCACGCTCCGCCCCATCCTCCATCCATTTATGGCCAATGCCCCCACGCGCAGCGTCCACGCGCTACGTCCACGCCGAAGGTGCGCCAAAGGTAAGCCCGTCCGCGCCTTGACCGCGCCCAGAGCTTGTCCCCCTGCTCCTCGAGCTGCCCAGCCCTCCCGCATTACCTACGATGCCTCCACCCTCCTAGACCTTAACCCCGGTCGCACCCCCGACTGCGTCCAAGCCGCTCCTGGACACACCCATGGACCTTTCTCCTGCTACTCCTGCAGATTCATCGGCACCGTCTTCAACTCCGATACGATCACACCTCAGTCTCCCAACCCCAACCACCTACAATGCATCCTGCTCAACACCCGTTCGGTCCACAGGCACGCCATTGACCTATGGAACCTACTAGACACCATCTCTCCAGACGTCGCCTTCCTAACAGAAACCTGGATGCACGCCTCCTCCGCCCCAGACATCACCATCGCCATCCCCGAAGACTATAAGATCACACGCAAGGACCGTACCGGCCACACAGGAGGAGGAATCGCTATCGTCCATAAAAAATCAATCCGCATCTCAACAAGCTCTGACGCCAACCTCGCAAACTCTGAACACCTTCACTTCCAGATCCACATCGACCCCAAGACCACACTCAGAGGCACCCTCCTCTACAGACCACCAGGACCCCGCGCAAAATTCAGTGAAGACATCACGGACTTCATCACTCCACACGCGCTCCCCTCCAAAGACTACATCCTTCTGGGAGACCTCAACTTTCACCTTGAAAAGATCAACGACCGCAACACCACCACCCTCCTGGACAACCTCGCCAACCTCGGACTTAAACAACTGGTCACTTCCCCCACCCACATCGCAGGTCACACACTCGACCCTATCTTCACCTCCAGCAATCATGTCTCCTTCAGCCACACTACGAATCTCCTCTGGACTGACCACAGCTGCGTTCACTTCACCTACAACAAGCCAAAACCCACTAACCACCTCCAACCGACTCTGCAAAGAAACTGGAACAAAATCACCATCGACCAGATCTCCTCATCGCTCCTTCTAAACACCCCAACCCACTCTTCTAACCCAGACCAAGCCGCCGCCAACTTCACTCTATGGTTATCCAACACCGCCAACACCTTAGCACCACTGAAAAAACGTCAAAGCAAACCTGGCAGCAAGAAGACCTCATGGTTCAACGATGATCTCAAAAAGTCCAAGAAACTCTGCCGCTCCCTTGAAAAGACCTGGAAAAAAGATCCAACCACTAGCACCAAGGACGCCTTCAAAAACGCCACCCGCACACACCACCAATTAATCCGAAAGGCCAAGAAAACAGCATTCAAGGATCGACTCGACAACAACGCCCACAACAGCAAGGAACTTTTCAACATCGTCAAGGAATTTACCAATCCCTCGGCCAACTCTAATGACATCACCCCCTCTCAAGCCCTCTGCGACTCCCTAGCCTCATTCTTCCACAACAAAATTGCAGACATCCACAACAGCTTCGACAACCAACCCGGAGACCAACCCACCCTACCACATGCGGAACATTCTCCCCCCCTGAACACCCTCAACGACTGGAACCCAATCTCCACTGAGGACACCATCCGCCTGATGAACTCCATCCACTCAGGATCCCCCACAGACCCTTGCCCTCACCACATCTTCAACAAAGCAGACTCCGTCATAGCACCGCACCTCCGAGATGTCATCAACTGCTCCTTCAACTCCGCCACCTTCCCGGAAAGCTGGAAACACGCTGAACTCACCGCCCTTCTGAAAAAACCCACAGCGGATCCCACCGAACTCAAAAATTACCGCCCCATCTCGCTCCTTCCATTCCCGGCCAAAGTAATCGAGAAAGCCGTCAACAACCAGCTCGCCGCTTTCCTCGAAGCCAACAAATCCCTCGACTCCTCACAATCTGGCTTCCGAGCAAAACACAGCACTGAGACCGCCCTCATCGCAGCAACAGACGACATTCGAACTCTACTGGACAATGGAGACACAGTCGCCCTCATCCTCCTCGACCTCTCTGCAGCCTTCGACACAGTCTGCCACAGCACCCTTCTACAACGCCTCAGAAACATCGGAATACAAGGAAAAGCACTTGAATGGATCACCTCGTTCCTTTCCGGAAGAACCCAGAGAGTCCGCCTTCCACCATTCAAGTCCGAGGCCACTGAAGTCATCTGTGGAGTACCACAAGGATCCTCACTCAGTCCCACCCTCTTCAACGTATACATGAGCCCCCTCGCGGCCATCGCACGCCAACACAACCTCAACATCATCTCCTACGCGGATGACACTCAACTGATTCTTTCTCTCACCAATGACCCCAGCACCGCCAAAACTAACCTACACGAAGGAATGAAAGAAGTTGCCGAATGGATGAAACTCAGCCGTCTGAAACTGAACTCAGATAAAACAGAAGTCCTCATCTTAGGTACATCCCCCTCTGCATGGAACGACTCTTGGTGGCCGGAAGCCCTTGGAAAAGCACCTATCCCGACTGACCACGCACGGAACCTAGGCGTTATCCTGGATTCTTCACTCTCAATGAACAGACAAGTCAACGCCGTATCCTCATCCTGCTTCAACATTCTCCGCATGCTCAAAAAAACTTTTCGCTGGATCCCCACCGAAACCAGAAAAACAGTCACCCATGCTCTTGTCACGAGCCGACTGGACTACGGAAACACCCTCTACGCAGGTACTACCGCTAAACTCCAGAAGAAACTCCAACGAATCCAAAACGCCTCTGCCAGGATCATATTAGACATCCCGCGCAACGAACACATCTCTGGCCACCTGAAAGACCTCCACTGGTTACCCGTCAATAAGAGGATCACTTTCCGGCTCCTAACCCACGCACACAAATCACTCTACGACATCGGACCAGAATGCCTCAACTCAAGACTGTCCTTCTACACCCCCTCCCGCCAACTACGTTCCTCTAGCCAAGCCTTCGCCATTGTACCTCGCATCAACAAGACCACCATGGGAGGCAGATCCTTCTCATACCTGGCCGCTAAAACATGGAACTCACTCCCCACTCACCTTCGCCTTACCCAGAACCACTTAGCATTCAGAAAGCAACTTAAAACGTGGATATTTGACAAGTAATCCTCCTCCCCTCCCTAAGCGCCTTGAAACCCTATGGGTACGTAGTGCGCTATATAAATTCTTTGACTTGACTTGACTTGATGGCTAAACGTTCTCAGAGTAACGCTGGGCGATCTAGGCCTTCAAATGCTCTGGGATAACCTGACGGGTGCCTCATTCCCTTCAAAAAAAGTACTACAAGAAATATATTGGGAAAAGGTGGCCATTCAAAATTGGAGAGGCACCAATGCTGTATCTATGGCTGGTGAATTTTTAGAAGCTAAACTGTACCCCAGCCTAGAACTTTATTGGGATGCCATTACCACACCTAGGGACAGGAAGCTCTTCTTTCAAATTGGAGCAGGTGCCCTCCCCCTCAAATTTCTAACAGGCAGGTGGGGGAGTTCATTTAATAGTAATTGTCCAGTTTGTGGAGCACATAAGGAAACAATTGGACATTTCCTATTTGCTTGTAAGTTCTATGAAGAACCCAGGCGTATTTGGTTATCCCAGTGTGTAAGAACTTAGGTATCACCAGTAGCGTTGTAGCCTTAAGAATTATATGTTCTAGCACTTCACTGCCTTTAGCTATAGCTACAGCCACATTTTTAGGATGGGCGTGGACCATCAGACAGAAGTCTCTAGGTAGCTGACTGTCCTTTATTGTATTTCACGATCGGTTGTATTTTAAATACTGAATATTTTTTTTATTTTGCTAAATTATTAACTGTAATTTTATATGTTACCATGGCTTTCCATGTTTTAAATGTTCTGTTTGTTATTCAAGTCTAACTACAAGTGTAATTACAATTGTTGTGTTTTTAATGGTGCTTTTATACTTGTGATTGTATGTGCTTTTATGAGGAAAAAACTCGAATAAAGCATTTTTGACTTGACTTGTAGCTCTTACAGGGGTCTCATGTTGTTGCTGATCTCTTTGTTTAGAGAGCAGGTCCCTCAGCAGTAGTCCCTCATGCCACCTCCCAAATGCGGGCTTGGGTCCCTCAGGTGCAGCAGAAGGGTAAAAAGCACACACAGGTGCCCAGCACTGCAAGTCCTCACATTAGGGACAGCGGTGCATAACAGCTTGAGTCCAGACGTCAAGTGCAGCAGCGTGATGGCATCTCCGCCATCATGCCGTGGTAGTCCCAGACGGAGCAATCGACATCGAGGAACTTTGTTTGAAACTTATTTTGATAACTACAAACTTTTTTTTTACATATAGTATTGTGGATTTTTGTCGGTTTTGGTCTTGCTTTAATTATATAAAAATATTGGATATTTTTCTAAACTGGTGTGGTGTCCTTTTGTAGTGCGTACACTGTATTACTGTGGGTTATGTGCAAATCCTTTACACGCTGTCTCTAAGATAAGCCTGACTGCTCGTGCCAAGCTACCAAGGGGGTGAGCAGGGGTTATTTTAGGAGTGCAACTCCCTTATCCTGACTAGAGTGGAGATTTTTGCCTAGCTTCTGCCCTTGCCCTAGCCTACCAGAAATCCCATTTCTAACAACTACCCATCTAAGAAGTGGCAAACTATGAAAAACATATAAAAACTTTTGGATGAAGGGGACTGACACATAGCCCACTCTCTCACTTTGTACTTCTCAATGTATTTTTTTTAATGCTGCTGTTCAAGCGTTTTTCTTTATAAATAGAAGTAATGCTTAGTTTAAATGAGCTTTAGTTAGCCTAATTAGGCTTCAGTCAGAAACTATGATGAGTTCAGCTTGCACTGACAGCCATTTTTCAGCAACAGAAAATGCATGGAAGTAGGTGTTCCTAAATGTTTCTTATTTGATTTATCAGGTTTACTTTTTTTATTGGCCTGTGTGAATGAAACCTTATTACCAGAGTCCTGTTATGTCACATCTACACCTTGTCGAAAGTATGTCTTTCACTCTCTGAAACCTATATTATGTGCCCTTTTCTCACTTTTTAAACCATGCATATACTATTGATTTATGCTTAGATTTTCCTTGACTTTAAAATAAGTAGCTTTATGCTAGTCGTTTGCTGAACTATATTTTGGTTCTGGCTTTGCTTGCTTTGAATATTGTTACCTTTTACCATTGATATTATTTGATATATTATCAATTCTGATTTGGGTTTGGTTAGCTAACTACTTTTTGTATTCTGTCATGATTCTTATTTTGAATAAACCCTTATGATTTTGACGTTTAATTTTGTCCTGTAAATGTTTTCTTAAATTGCAAAGGGATGCCGCCCTTTCAGACTCATATGGCCCCAATCCTGTGTCTTAACCCTTTTGATATATTAGTTAAAAACATTTCACTTTCTGCAGCTAAACCTAAAAACGTGAGGGTGGTACAGATGCTATGTATCAGGACATTTATCCTTATGCCTACGAAATTAGAGTCAAGGAAAATGTAATTGTCAGGCACTGCATTGGCACATAATATCCAGAGCATTTCACACCTTTTACTCATACAAACTTTACAAGTTTCAGAGTTTAGAATGACTTTATGCATTCCACACTGTGCTGTGGATTTCCATTCAGATAACGGCTTTTCAGTGTCCTATGGCATCTGGAGGAAATATACATTCAAGTCTGAGCAAACAATTTGCTTCTTGCTATGCTATGGTTATATTAAAAAATAATTTGAGTGAAGTCCCAGATAATTTTAATTCCTATATTTGCAAATTGCAATTAACACGAAGGTCAACTGTTTTCATAAAGATGCATGTTGCTTTGGCTTTCAGCTTATATCTCTGTCCCTTGGCATGGTATAGAATAGTCCTAATCAGCATGACATACATGTGCTAATGTTAGGATAAGGATGCATGCAATGGGCTGCTTCATATGGCAGACAGTGCCATCCTGGACTTGATTGATTCTCTATTCACATTGTGTGGCTTCTTCCATTGGATGACTTGTACACGCTCTCTGACTGCTGAGATCTCCCATGTTCTAGCTGCTTAGAATGTGCTTTCACACGCTACTAGTGCATAGTTCATGTTCAGCAATTGCCAAGGACCACTGTCTGCTTAAAGGTTTCTTCGACCACAGTATATTTAATGGTTCTCCCATAAAGATAGTAGTTGTATATTCTTTGTGGGCTCAATTGAGCTTGTAGGCTTGGGGATTAATCCTAGAAGCCAGGGGTTGGTTTTATGAGGTGTTGACAAAGGTAGATTGGCTCAGATGTTGTTGTGTTAGCTTTTTAATACACTTTCACCATCCAGTTGTGAGTTCAAGTAACAGTAAAACCCACTCAGACATTTGGCCTCCTCCTCTAAACACGTTGGAATACATGCTTGTCTTGTCTTTTCTGAGGTGGCTCTACTGGCCATAGCCATACTATACTTCCCTTGGGTGCATCTACCGGATTGGTCTCGGCTGACAGTTTCAACACACTTTCTTGTAGGTAATCTAATTCCTCAGGCTGTTTCTTATAGGGCTACACTAATATTATGTTGGCTGACCAGGTTGTCGTGCTCGGCTTGCCTTATTTCTGGGTGCTGCAGTGCTAATGTGAATGCTGAGCAGAGGACTTCCTCCTTCAGGCTGGTTCTCACCCTAGAAGACCCTTGTGGTTCATTCCCCTTGGGTCCTGCAGGCTAGACTGTTGACTTACAGTCAAAGCTCTTTTCCTTCTCTTCGATTCATCACAAATGTTATGTTATGTTGAAATACTTGCATAGCGTGAACAGATACCCACCCAGGGTTTCCCAGCGCTTTTAGCCACAGATAGAGCACCTCCCAGCTCAGAGGTTCAGAACAGCCACGTCTTTAGTAGTCTGTGGAAAGTGAGCAGTGAAGTGCAAGATCTCAGATAGTCTGGCAAAGCATTCCACAGTTTCGGACCAAGAAACGAGAAAGAGTGTCCTCCAATGCGAGAAAGTTTAATATTAGGGATCGTGCACAAAGTGAGGTTGCTGGAATGCAGATAGCAAGTGGACTTGTATGATTTTATAATACCATTGATATGATGGGGGGGCAATCCCGGCTTTGCTTTGAAGACGTAACACAAAGCCTTAAATTGGACACATATTTAAAACCCTAACCAGTGAAGCTCGTGGCAGGAGAGATGTAACTAGGCAATATTTTGGGAGTTGACAGCTCAGCCTTGAGGCCGCATTCTGCATTTCCTGCATGCGTGTCATGGAGGCTTTATCAGTGCCCAGGTAGAGGATGCTACCATAATCCAGGAAAGATAAAATAAGAGCCTGGATGACAGTTCTTTGTGCAGATATGGAGAGAATACAGATGAATATCAGTAGCTATTTCAAAGTAGCAAAACACCTTCCAGAAGCCTATGCCATCTGCGGCTTCATGGAGAGCTTATTGTCGACCAGGAAGCCTAAGTAATTGACTCGGAAGCAGGAATGGGAGTATCACAAAGTAATGGGGTGCTCTATATTTTGCTGGGTATATTGTTCACTCTGTTTTACAGATTTTGAGTAGAGAGTGGAGCAGAGTGTTTTAGGTTTCTTCCTTTTATTGTCACATGTCTGTCCAGGCAGTGCCTGATCTGCCCTTTGAGTGGTATTAGCAGTGTCTCCAGAGTACATAGAAGGTCTGTGCATTTCACCATGAATGTTTGTGGTCTCCTATTTCTGTAAATCGTTTTCATTTTTGTGATGCGGTCTCTTCAGATGCTTCTCACCTGACTTCATGGGACAAGCAAGAGCAATTCCTCTCTTGGATGTATTTTTTAACCTATGAAATAGCTAGGCTTGATCAATTACTATAGAAGCCTTGGTTTGACTGGTGCCTTTCTGGAATATCCAGGTTTCTTCTGGTTTTAGACACAGGTTCTGTCTACTCATCCTAATTGAAGGTTTTAAGAGACATGAAATTGTTTCCCATTTCTATGCCACTTGCCTGTTCTCATGTTTTTCTACAGGTCCCAGGCTTCTATGATGGGCAGAGGTCTGCATTTCAGCTGCCTCATGGGTGGAGTAACTTTATCTGGCTGATATTTTCTTAATATGTTCTATCTCCTGGCTCATGGGTTACATAGTAGCCTTCGAGGTGTCTGGCTTCCATTCCATTTATTGATTTGTTCAGGATTGAGTTGAGGGTCTTGTGCCTCAAGTGTTCATAAGAGTTTCACCTCTTGGACCACGTCTGACAACTAGTCAATTTTTCAAGGAATAGACGGGTGTCTCTGAAGCCCATTGTGTCGAAGGACTCTTTTGTGATCTTTCGTCTTTTTACATTTGCCTCAGTTTTTTGCCCTTATAGCCCTGTTTTGAATTGGGATTCTTATCCACATTCTGACTGGAACTACACAGAGTTTGATGTCACCCTGTTTAGGTGTTCAGGCATCACTGTGTTGGGACGTCCTTCTTTGGAGACTGTCAGGTTTCCGGTTAGTCTGTGTCTGATTCTTCTGACCCGTGGTACCCATATACCTCTTCTTCATGACTGTGTTCATGCTTTGGGATGAGGCTGGGGTCGGTTGGCTGATGAGCCAAGGCTCCTTCTGGGTTGGGGTCTGTTCATGTGTATGTATGTGTTTGTTCTGTACCAAATTGTTGGTTTTTTCAAGCCCCTCTCAGGTTCTAAGTCCCTGTTGTTCTATTGGTATGCTTTGGAAGCAAGCGCAGGGAAATGTAGGGCTCATCCTCATTGGCCAGGTTTAGTTTTGCATTGCTTCGCCTTAAGTCTCTATTTCCCTAGTTCTATTCTGGGTATTCTGATTAGCTAGTGTCTATGGCTTGGTTTTGATTACTTACAGGGGACTATTGCTTTGTGGGGTCTTTTCAGTTCTTATGTTGAAAGGGTTTGCCCAGAGCCGGACTGGCCTTAGCGGGCACTGGGAAATCCCCCGGTGTGCCGCACTGGTGGGGGACAGTTTTGGGCCCCTGGGGGCCATTTTTATTACAGGGCCGTTTTTGCAGCATAGCTGCAAAATCGGCCCTGTACCAAAATCGGCCGAAAACCGGCCCCGGCAAAGAGCTCGGCGGCACCTCCAATCCCCCCGGGTGGGGATGGGGGGCTGGCCGAGCACTTTGCCAGGGCCGGTTGTAGTTCCCAGTCCGGCCCTGGGTCAGCCCTTTGTATCTCTGTTTTCTAGGTGACAGCTATCACTCCGGCATGGGGACCTGTTTTGGGTGACGTGGGCCTACTGCTTGTGTGCCTCAATTTCTGTTATGGTAGCCTGCCCTTGTTTCAATTACTTTGTTTCCTCTTCTCTCTGTTTCATGCAGGAAGGTTCACGAGTACCTTTCCGGTTGTTCCTCTTGTGTAACTTTGTCGCTCTGCTTCAGGACCTCTTATCTGGATTTGATCTTATGCTGCTTTGCTGTTGCGCTTCTCCTAAGGATTGGTGCCTCTTTGAACTTTAGTCTTTGCTGATCCAGCGGTACTTTTCTTTTTTTACAAATCTTTTTATTGTAAAAATCAAACATAACGCTATGATGACAGCACATATCATGGCATATTGTATTGAGAAACATTATAACAGGGGGCGAGCACCACTGACTTCTTAGACATTTCAGGTATCCCCAACTCCCCAACATTTTAACATTTTTCAGTCCCTTCATGCAAAGGTCTTTAAGACCATCATGAATCCCAGTGTCCCCCAGACACGATCCTTGCTGTTCAGGTCTGTTGCCCCCCATATATTTAATAAGCACCACTTTGCCGATATCGTCATGGCCCCTCTGCCCACTGTCATGATACACAATATCACTGCCCACCAGTAATCCCAGACTGCCGCCAGTCCCACAGCATGTGAAAGAATGTGCCCTTGTGACCACACTCCCTGGGGCACAACACCGACTCAGCCTTGCTCATCTGAACCAGCGTTGTACAGCCGTAGTAGGACCCATGTAAGATCTTAAGTATAAAACGGGAGCTTATAGCCACCTCTTTAGGGAATGCTGTTGCCTCTCATCACTCATCATCGTTCAACTGCCACACATCCTCCACCCAGCTTTCATGCAGACGCGTCAAGGATTCGGGGGAGTTGGTTAGGAGTTCATGAAAAGTTAGGGAAATTGCCTTCTTATCCATATATTCATCAAGCAGTCTGCCTTCTAGCGGAGAAGACTCAGGGTGCTCCATTCCCTCTGGTGGTGCCCCACGTATCGCATAACTAATCTCGAGACAGTGATATGCCTCCGTGGGTGCTATTGGTATTTCCTTTGCAAATCCCCAAAAGATATCCCATGCCAGCAGATTTCATACTCTTGACAGGCCTATTAGGTCCTATTTATTAAAGCCCTGTTGCTCGGCCAGCACACCCAGTTGCGGTGTCCCATAGCAGGGTGGAACAAGTGATTTTACCCTGCCAACCCAATGCCGCCAGTGTAGCATGCCATATTTGAATCATCCCTGAAGTCGGGCTAGGCAGTAATTTGTAGCATTTCTCTCCATAGATGGCTCTAAGGTAGCCCCCCGTTGCATATATCACCTGTACATTCTGTACATGGATTTGTCGTGAGGTAAGTGAACCCAGTGGTCTACCGTCATGAGCTAGGCTGCCCAATAGTCTTTTTAAACGACTGGGAGTGCTATTCCGCCATCATACCAGGCCCTTGGCAGTTTTGGGAAGGATATGCTGGGGTCCCCCATCCCAGAGGAGTGTACGAACAGTGGTGTCCACCGCACGAACGTATGAGGGTGGAACAGGGTATGGTGTGTTGTGAATGATATAGAAAAACGGGCAGGGCCATCATTTTCAACAGTGACACGTTCACCATTAGGGACAGCGGCAGAGCTCTCCAGTGCTGGGCCTCACCTCACGAACATGCAAGTAGGGGCTTTAAGTTGTTTTTGTGAAAGACATCAGGGTCTCTAGTGACAAAAATTCCCAGGTAGGGGAACCCCCCCACCCCAGACACCACCCGTGCTGTACAGTCCCTGGAGAGGCATGGGTTATTTCCATGGAGTACATAAATTAACGATTTATCCCAATTTATAGTATTCCCTGAGTATTTAAAATACAAGTCAAATATGTGTAGTATGGTGTATGGGTCTGCCACATTAAGCAGGATAACCAGCGGTACTTTTGTGACCCTTGGGTTCAGTCTCATGCCTTTGCTATATTGGGGCTCCAATATGGGTTATTTTCTCTCATCTAGTTGTTTTGTGAGCCTTGGATGGTTGGGTTCCTTTTTGGTCAGAGATCTTCTCCTGAATGTGTTACACAGAGCTCAGGCTTTGGTGTCTGTGTTCCATGCATTCCTCTCTCTGGAGGCTTCTGTCTCTCTTTGGGGGGCATTAGCTAATTTTTCTCCTGCATTCAGCTTGTTTTACACCAATCAGATCCGCTTGGCGCAGTAGGGTCGGTTAGCCTGGATCGGCTGTCTTCTCGGTTTCCTTTCTAAGGTTGTTTTTCTTTTTCACTGTTGTTTGTGGTTACTGTCTGAGTTTCCCTTCTTGGGGTCACCAGGATTTCTCGTACACAGTTTAATTGTACTCTCGGACTGCCTTGTAGAAGGGACCCTGGATGTCTTGTGGGTCTCTCTTTCTACTTGCACATAGCCTTTTGGGGTGGCACCTCATTGGAAAGAATTTTAGAGTGATGCCCTAGGCAAATTTTTGTTGTAAAGTATTCATAATTCACCCTGAAGTCTCTCTTGGCTGTTTTAGTGACTTGAGGTGTTTCTAGTCTTGATTCCGTAGTCCAGATAGGGCTTTGGTATTCCTCATAAGTAATGACTGGAAAGGCTATGACGGACATAGAAGTATTGTGCAGATAACATACTGGCAGTCTTCATTACTCTTAGTCCTACTCATTCTTGTCCCAGTCATTATGACCCACAAACACTCCCTTGACTGGTCCAACATTTCGTTTTGGCTTGGTTGTGTCAGGAGGAATGTTGGAGAGGCCAGCCCTATAGGGTGGCGAGCTTAGGGGGGTGGGGGGGCTTACATTTTAATGTCTGAAAGTAGGATTCAACTCATATGTAACGACTGGGATAAGGACTAAGCGTGATGAAGATTATCAGAAAGTAATTAAAACATTTCTTCTAAAAACCAAGATGGTAGAGGTTTGTTGGTTGTAAGAGCTCTTTGATATGTTTACTCCTTCCTTCCTCCTTCCTTTGCACTTCAAAGAAGAGGACGTTGATGAGGCATAGCTGAGGAAAAGATAAGACTGCTGGTCTTGGAGCCTCAAGCAAGGCATATAGCCTTAGCTCTCCGGATAATTTAAAGGTTAATGAGTCTTCTTAGTATAAACTATATTTAACTTTCTGCCTATGGATTTCTTATTCAGGCTACGAACTATTTTCGTCAATCAAAGACAAGATTTTGAATGTAGACTCAGGTAAAGAAAGTTGTTTATGAATTGTTCCAATATGTTTAAGACACAGAATGTTATAACAACTGCATTGTGAGAAGTTGGCCTGGTATATGCTGACCACTAATTATAGTGGGCACCTTGCACTAGTCCAAACAACCCTTATTGATGATTAGGTTAAAGACAACCTTTATTGAAAGCTACCTAGTGGTAGCTATGGAGAGCAGCCTTCAGGCTAAGTCTCGAAGGAATGTAAAGCAGCTTGTTTTACCAGCTCAGAACCTCCTGAATGACCAAATGAAAGGAGAACCACACAAGGAATAAATCAAATATATGTATTCATTACTAAACACTCTCTACTAACCTCTTTATGAGATTAGATAAAGCACACAATATTAAATCATTAGAACGACAGTAAATAGCACATTACACAGTGGGCTCCATGGGGAGACCGGACCATATACTAAGAAAGTGGTATAACAACCACGACTTGACTAGACAGTGCCTGAAGCATGTAGAATCGCTAGGACCCCAAGGAACCATCCAAGGTAGGGTCACAGGGGACCCACGGAGGACACGTGCAGTGTGAGAAAGTCCCGGTTGGAATTTTAAAGATTAATGACACTTCGGAGAGGACTTTGAGCAAACCCTTTCAAACATAGAAGGTTCTAAGGTCAGCACTGGAGTACTCGTGTTCCCTAACCCAGGGAAGCTGGGTGCATAGGTGTCAAGTGATGTCAGTAATTTTTGTCGTTTTCAATGGTGAGATGCTGAACAGTGCTGCTGCAGTGAAGAGAAAAAGTGTCCAGTGTGATTGGGGATAAGAAGAACCTGAAATCAGAGGGGACAGAGTCCGGGTCACTTCAGGGTTTCCAGGGGCTCAGTAGATGAATGCTCACCGATGTCGGGTGCTTCAGGTGAGTTGACGCAATGCTGGACTCTGCAGCCACGGGGACCAGGAGACGTCGAGGATGGCCAGAGGTGAGCTGTCCCACGAAGGATATCAAGTGCTGGGGGGGGGTCAGTGTGCGGATGTAACACCAGCAAGCCTTGACAACTGCAACCCATGCGGTAAGGGGAAATCAGCTTTGGTGAGGACCAGCAAGGTCCTGGGGACTCTCCAAGCAATGGAGAGTTAGGGCCCATCTGGAGCAACCAGGAAAGCCCACGGAAAGTTAAAGTTACCTTCACAGAGACCCACAGGCTAATGGACCAGGGATCGCGAAGGGACCTCAAGTAGCCCAAAGCACAACCTCATGAGTTGCCGGAAAGCATGTGCTGCTGCAAATGTACACAGTGTACAGGGGTTCGGGTTGCATGGTCCCCACAAGGGATACAGGCCTCAGAATTGCTGAGAGAGCAGATCAACCTCGGAGACCTCAGGAACCCATCTCCTGTGTTGCAGAAATCTTCGGAGTCCTCAGGAGTTTTGTAGATGCAAACCGGTCAGATGAGTTCAGGTGCATGCTTAGCAGGCGGGTAACGCCAAGGGAGATTCTTCAGTGGTCCAGCATTGTGCAGATCATCGAAGTACTTGGTATCTGTAGCAGAGTTTAGTCCAGCTAAAATCTAAAGTCCTGTAGTCAGGCGTTCCAACTTTATACCCAAGGAAGGGGTAGGACAAACTATGGGGATCCACCTATTGGAGGGTCAGGACAGAGGGGTGGCTACACCCATGTCCTTTGTCCAATTTCACGCTAGAGCAGGAGCACATGGCTCCTGCAACTGGTTTGAGCTGGACTATGCACAGGCACACCAAATGTACCCCCAGTGCAGATATCAACGCACTCTCAGAGTGCACCCACCCAGCTCCAATACACTAAAGCCTATCTAGGAGGTGGTTAAACCTCCCTTGGACAGGAAACCTATTGTCAAGCCTTCCCTTGCTGGAGTTTCATCCAGCAGCAGAAGGGCAGACTCGTGTTTGTGGCTGGCAGCATCCATCTTATGATGCCCGGGTCGAGAAAGCTGGTACTGGGTGTACCGGTGTTGTCATATTTCTCCCTCTAGGAGGGTGGAATCATACCTCCCCTGCCAGTTACTGGCGGGGAGGTATGATTCTAAGGTGTTTGACACCAAACACGACATGTTTCCTTGCAGCCGTTTTAAAGTTAGCATTTACCACGAGGTTATAATGCACTTAAAAGTATATGGTTGGCTGCCCAGAACAACCCCAGAGAATATATTCCGAATGCTGCAGAGGGGCTCTGCTCATGCATGGGCGCCCTGTCACACAAAACCCAGCACCCTGCCTTCAGGATTGATAAGGCCTGCCATAGGGGTGACTGATAGGTATATATATGCAGTGATATAGAGTAGATATAGTGAACCTATATCTAAGTAAGGGGTGCATGCACCACCTTACACAGGCTGCAGTAGCAGACCTGTTGTGTTATTTTGAATGGTCTCCCAGGGGGTGGCATAATACCTGCTGCAGCCCCTGAGAGGCCTCTGGGGTACCTATGCCCTGGGAACATAGTATACCATATACTAGGGACTCACAAGTGTACCCCAGAATCCAATCTGGAGTGTACCTAAAGTACATGCAATTAATTTAGAGGAGAAAGCAGCTAGGTTGGGGTCCTGGAAAGCAGGATCCCAGCCAGACTAAGTCAAAAACAATGAAACATCAGCAAAAAGTGGGGGAGACTATAAGAAGCAGATTCTACTCTCCTACATGCATATACCTTTACATATTCATTATGTTGGCTCGGGTGTCCTAGGGAGTAAATATAAATGCATGGATTAATGTACCTAGAGATTAATCAGACATAAGCACAAGGTAAACAAAAGTCCTGGAGAGGAAAGAACTTTTCCACTGACTTGCTTTGTAATAACTGAGTTTTGGTGCACATGTATCTATGTTCTCAATAGACTAGCACTCTTGACTAGCATCTGGCCATACAGGTTAGCAGTGTGGTTTGCACAGCAAAAAGGTTTGTGTCAATTACATAAGCACATGGATGGGAAGGTGTGGTGAATCAAATATACAGGACTAAATCTCAAGTGATGGTCCAAAAGGAGAACCCGTATAATGGAGGCCCTCGCGGAGCAGCATGAGCGGGCCTTGTTTTAGGCTCTCCACCTAAATTACACCAACTTCTAGGCAGTGGATGGACTCAGAAAATGGGTACCAGCACATTGTATTTCTTTTTTAGTATTTCTTTAGACACTTTAGCTGCTGCTCTCATTGTTCTAGTAAATATCTTTTTAACAAGACCATTTGTTTATCCAAGGAATGTTAGAGTTTGCCTACTAGCAGTTGTACATTGCCATCAGCATTTGCAAGGCTGTCTGCTCTCTCACCCACTGGGTGGTCTAACTTGATTGCCTTCAAGAAACAAAGCAGATCACAAACTAAACTTTATTTTGGATTTCAGAAGTCTGACAATTGACACCATAACATATAATCAAGGCCACTGGAATTAGGAGTTTCTGTGGTTGGAGTGTTTTCCGAATATTTGTGGATTTTCCTCATTTACAAGTTAATGCACCATGTGCTGCTTAGATTGAAGCTTTCATCAAAAAATACATTTGGTTTCTAGCTCCAATAGGTCAAAAGTTATTAAAGGAGAAGCACTACATGTAATTCTGAGTAGTGGCAGATCCTTTGAAAAGCTTAAGCACTCGCCTGTTTTGTGAAACCTATTGTTTTGCTTTGAATGCTGCAATAGGGACTAAAAACCCAGCATGCAAAGTGCTGTTAGTTACAATGCTAGAACTGGCCTAAAGTGTTATGCATGACATTAAGCCACTTGTCAGCTAGGCTTTATATTTCTACAAAGTCATCTAGACCATTAAAAAAAATTTTGTTTCACATATAAATCCAAATGTAAACTCAGCTCACATATTTTGTGAGAGTTCATAAAACTAGCATTGGCAATGAAAATCATTTGGTCTTAATGCCAAGCTCCACATCACAACAAAGCTACAACATGGGCCGCAGCGGCACAACTTTCCCTAACACACAGTAGAAGTAAAACACAGGTCGCGGAAGCCCGAGGGACATCATACACTCATGTAGTCTCATAGGATAATGAACCTTTACCTATCTAGGGTTATGCCTCATCAGTGGGTTCAACATCTAGCACTGCGAAGCATCCAAGAGTGCTGATTTTCACTGGTTGTACTATTTCCTAGATATGGGTTCCCTAGTTTGGATGAGGGTATGTCCATCAGGTTCACATTTATGTCCTCCCTTTGTTAAACTCATTCCTATATTAAGCCGGTTTGTGGCTGAACAAGCAAATGTTTTTTACTGATGTCTCCCTAATTACCATGATAAAAAAAGTTTTAGGGGGGTCACTACTTCTATTTTCCTCCTGCATGTTTTGATGCTCGAATATTTCCCTACGGGAGCAGGCACCCTCCCCATGAATACAGGTCTTGGTAGCTCACATTACGTATTGTGAAACAATCCCCGATTCATAGGTCATGTCATGCAAGTGCATTCAATGTATACTTTGCTTTTTCATAAGAGGGGGCAACAGCAGGGGAAACAACACTTCTTCAAAGGACAGGCACATCTTAGGCAGAAATGTAAGCATCCGTCCATCAGCAGACAGGTACAACTGAAGCAGCAGCAGTGCAAGCTTTCCCCATCACAGGACAATTCTAGTAAGAGAAATGAAAGCTTTGCTTCTTCACGACAGTTGCAGGATGGCTCTAACAATGCAAGCTTTTCTCTCTCCCAGAAAGCAGAGTGCAATCTTCCATTCCTCACACAACACATTCAGCAGGGCAGACTAGTGCAAGCGTTAATTGCTCTCAGAACATGTGCAATTAACTACACGCACTTCACATACCAAAGTGCTTAGGGGCGATCCGGAGGAGAGGCTAGCGGTGTGCGATCCATCGTAGATTTCTGTTAAAGGGCTCCCATGAGCCCCCAAGCTGACGAGCTTTTGGAGACGCACCTGCGCGCCGGAGAGGCATCGAGGCCTGTGACGGTTACTTGCAGCCTTCTCATCCACCCCAAATACTTTCTCTACTGATGAGGGAAACTATCCCAAAACCCGGGCCATGTCTCGGGTCTAGAGATCTTGGGAATAACAAGTACTTACTTGCACCAACTTTGGTGAACCACTTACGAACTTTGTTTCAACTCTTCAAACTACACGCACTGCACATACCAGAGTGCTTAGGGGCGATCCGGAGGAGAGGCTAGCGGTGTGCGATCCATCGTAGATTTCTGTTAAAGGGCTCCCATGAGCCCCCAAGCTGACGAGCTTTTGGAGACGCACCTGCGCGCCGGAGAGGCATCGAGGCATGTGACGGTTACTTGGCGGCCTTCTCATCCACCCCAAATACTTTCTCTACTGATGAGGGAAACTATCCCGAAACCCGGACCATGTCTCGGGTCTAGAGATCTTGGGAACAACAAGTACTTACTTGCACCAACTTTGGTGAACCACTTACGAACTTTGTTTCAACTCTTCAAACTACACGCACTGCACATACCAGAGTGCTTAGGGGCGATCAGGAGGAGAGGCTAGCGGTGTGATCCATCGTAGATTTCTGTTAAAGGGCTCCCATGAGCCCACAAGCTGACGAGCTTTTGGAGACGCACCTGCGCGCCGGAGAGGCATCGAGGCCTGTGGCGGTTACTTGGCAGCCTTCTCATCCACCCCAAATACTTTCTCTACTGATGAGGGAAACTATCCCGAAACCCGGGCCATGTCTCGGGTCTAGAGATCTTGGGAACAACAAGTAGTTACTTGCATCAACTTTGGTGAACCACTTACGAACTTTGTTTCAACTCTTCAAACTACACGCACTGCACATACCAGAGTGCTTAGGGGCGATCCGGAGGAGAGGCTAGCGGTGTGCGATCCATCGTAGATTTCTGTTAAAGGGCTCCCATGAGCCCCCAAGCTAACGAGCTTTTGGAGACGCACCTGCGCGCCGGAGAGGCATCGAGGCCTGTGACGGTTACTTGCAGCCTTCTCATCCACCCCAAATACTTTCTCTACTGATGAGGGAAACTATCCCAAAACCTGGGCCATGTCTCGGGTCTAGAGATCTTGGGAATAACAAGTACTTACTTGCACCAACTTTGGTGAACCACTTACGAACTTTGTTTCAACTCTTCAAACTACACGCACTGCACATACCAGAGTGCTTAGGGGCGATCCGGAGGAGAGGCTAGCGGTGTGCGATCCATCGTAGATTTCTGTTAAAGGGCTCCCATGAGCCCCCAAGCTGACGAGCTTTTGGAGACGCACCTGCGCGCCGGAGAGGCATCGAGGCATGTGACGGTTACTTGGCGGCCTTCTCATCCACCCCAAATACTTTCTCTACTGATGAGGGAAACTATCCCGAAACCCGGACCATGTCTCGGGTCTAGAGATCTTGGGAACAACAAGTACTTACTTGCACCAACTTTGGTGAACCACTTACGAACTTTGTTTCAACTCTTCAAACTACACGCACTGCACATACCAGAGTGCTTAGGGGCGATCAGGAGGAGAGGCTAGCGGTGTGATCCATCGTAGATTTCTGTTAAAGGGCTCCCATGAGCCCACAAGCTGACGAGCTTTTGGAGACGCACCTGCGCGCCGGAGAGGCATCGAGGCCTGTGGCGGTTACTTGGCAGCCTTCTCATCCACCCCAAATACTTTCTCTACTGATGAGGGAAACTATCCCGAAACCCGGGCCATGTCTCGGGTCTAGAGATCTTGGGAACAACAAGTAGTTACTTGCATCAACTTTGGTGAACCACTTACGAACTTTGTTTCAACTCTTCAAACTACACGCACTGCACATACCAGAGTGCTTAGGGGCGATCCGGAGGAGAGGCTAGCGGTGTGCGATCCATCGTAGATTTCTGTTAAAGGGCTCCCATGAGCCCCCAAGCTAACGAGCTTTTGGAGACGCACCTGCGCGCCGGAGAGGCATCGAGGCCTGTGACGGTTATTTGGCGGCCTTCTCATCCACCCCAAATACTTTCTCTACTGATGAGGGAAACTATCCCGAAACCCGGGCCATGTCTCGGGTCTAGAGATCTTGGGAACAACAAGTACTTACTTGCACCAACTTTGGTGAACCACTTACGAACTTTGTTTCAACTCTTCAAACTACACGCACTGCACATACCAGAGTGCTTAGGGGCGATCCGGAGGAGAGGCTAGGGGTGTGCGATCCATCGTAGATTTCTGTTAAAGGGCTCCCATGAGCCCCCAAGCTGACGAGCTTTTGGAGACACACCTGCACGCCGGAGCGGCATCGAGGCCTGTGGCGGTTACTTGGTGGCCTTCTCATCCACCCCAAATACTTTCTCTACTGATGAGGGAAACTATCCCAAAACCCGGGCCATGTCTCAGGTCTAGAGATCTTGGGAAAAACAAGTACTTACTTGCACCAACGGTGTGCGATCCATCGTAGATTTCTAACTCCTGGTGTCATAGCCTGATGTCTTTCAATGTCACTTTCTTTAGATCCAACTGCTGCTTTTCAGATGCACATTTGTCAATGCTGGGCCCATGCTGTCACAGTACAGAGAACTTCCCTACTTGAATGTGAAAGACATATGCCCAGTATGAGGCATTAAAGAACAAGAACTGGCAATGCCAATCGGCCTCGGCCATCCGAGAGCTATTGGCGTGGTCAATGTTAATGTCTTTTATCCATGTTGAACAGTAGCTGTTCAGCATGGCTGGAAGTGAAGCAAAAAAGCATGAAGCCTGAGCATGTAGACGTGTAGAATAGCTGTAGGTGTGAGCTTGTGAATTAACTTGGTGCATGAAACTGTTTTAATTGCAAAATCGTAACACAAATGAAAAGATAATGGATTTTAAAATGCATTCCATAGTATTCAGCTAGAAAGCACCTTTTTAGTATTTTACAGTTTTATATAGCACAAACTCGACCCAAAGGCATTGGAACGCTGTACATGAGCAACAGTTGAATTCAATCACTTTTAGAATTGGAGAAAGTGATTAGCCCAGAATCACAGGATGTTGAGCCGATGCCGAGACTCGAACCCGGTTCCCTAGCTTCGAGATCGGCTACTCAAGTAGTTATGCCACATCCTCTTCTGGTGTTTATAAAAGCAAGCATAGGGAAACAGTAGTGGAAAGTGTTTAACAAAGTAGGAGACAAGCTTTTCCAAGGACACATCATGTGAAAATAAATACAGGCGGTGGCAAGCAGCAAACATTGCAAGCACAAAATAAGCCAGGATTTGCCCATAACCACAGGATGTTCAGCCTACTGCCGAGACTCGCACCTGCTTCCCCAGCTTCATAGTTGGCCGATCAAGCATTTATGCCACATCCTCCCCCAGTGCCTATAAAAGGTAGCATAAGGAACACCAAAGAGGAGGCAAGCTTTTCCACTGCACACACTTATTAAAAAAAAAATCACATCAACAAAACGTGCAATTTTGTAATGCTTGGTGGAAGTTGAAATTGTTTGATCGTACCATAGTCATAAATTAGACTTCAAGAGCGTGCATTGAAATCTGACTTGTGTTGCAGAGGCGCAGCGCTGTCATGGAGGACGGCGAGCAAGTGAAGCGTGCCATACAGTTGGAACAGTATGGGGGGCAGGGGAGGGCAGATGGGAGGAGACTGAGCTGGTAAAAGCATGAGCACTGTGTAGATGCTGAAAAACAAAGAAAAAAGTAGGTGCCAAAATGGTTCTAAAACGGGAGCAGGGGGTGTTTACAAGTAGTTGGTCCATGCTCCGGGGGGGAGGGCTAAACACAAGACGAGTAATGACCATGCATGCCATGGACAAATGGTGACAACGAATATGAGACAGACGATGGAGCGAGTAAATGGGGAGCCACGTATTGAATACAACAGTCTCTCCGAGACAGGGCATGCACTGTCTAGCCAAGCCCTAAAACGGGTAAAAACAAAACAAAAACAGCGCTCTCACCCTATCCAGTCTCTACCTCTATCCATTCTCTCCTTTCCTACATTTTCTCATGTTGTTTCCCTCCTTCTCTCTCATGAGCACCTCTTTGGTTTTCATTTCTGGCTCTTCTCATTTTCTTTTGTTTCACATTCATTGGTCTTTTCACCCTTTTCCTCATACCCTCAATACCCTCAGGCTCTTCATTCACACCTGCTCCTTTCACCCCCCTCTTCAATTACAATTTGATCTATTATACCATATTTCCATCACTCTTCTCCTTTTCCCCACTCTCGCCCCCTCGCTCGCTCTCTCTCTCTTACATACTTCCTCTTTCTTACTCCTCTACTACTTCCATTTTGGGTGAACCCAAGGGTTTTTGCCATCCCTAGTTCAAGGTACATTTTCCTCTAGCACCCACTCTAGCAATTGTGCCACACTTGCTGCTTGTACTGGAAATATCCAGTTTTTATTCAGCCAGCATAGTCGGATTGTTCTGACTTACACGGATAAGTTGTAAAGTTGTCTCTGACCCCTAATAGGACCGTAACAGCAGAGAGTGCCGAGAATAGAGTGGGCATTAGTTCCGGCACGAAGAGACAGAAGTAGGACACCAAGTGATTGGGGGAAAATTTATAGTATATTTATTTTCCCTGACATAAGTGTAGTAATGCACAGTATTGTCTGAAGTAAATTAAATACCATAGTAAGTATGGGAAAATCTAAATTGCTTTTGTGTATCAATGTTTAAATAATGTCCTATGTTGTCCAGTAAGTTATGTATTTTATATATATGTGTTGTGTACAAATGTGATGTTCACTTCGAAATACTGAAGAGATGTTTATGCACTTGGTGAAAGGGACACCTAATTGTTAAAAATAAATTTTGATGTAAAAAGAAGCATTGAGTTTGCAACCACAGAGTCAATAAAAGGGATATCTGTGATAGGAAAACTATTGTGATCTATGGTGTCAGAGGCAACGTGCTTTTTGAAATACTTGTACTGGAAATATGACACCCCCTGGTGGTGGTAAGCTACGCATACTTCTAGTATTCTCTTCCCCATAAATTGCTCCTTCTCTCTCCTGTCTAACACCGTCCTCTCTTCTTGCAACTACTCTGTAACTGTCAGCATTTTTCCCATTCCTTTTCTTTAATGCACAAATCTCACATTTTCTGTTCTCAACCCTGCATCTTCCTTTCTGTATCTCACATACTCTTTTTTCAAGTTTCATTTGCACATCCATTTTTGTTTGTTTTCTGATATCCTGCACTCTCTCCATCCTTTCTTCCATCAATGCTCATTGCACATTACTTTTCCCGACAGTCAACTCACTATTGTATCACATACATTCTTCTCACAGCTTCCGTTCAAAAAATTTCTAATCTGACCTTCTCTTCACACCCTTCTTTCAATGACCCTCTTTCCTGTCCTCATCCTATTTCACTCACATCCTCATTTTTAGGGCTCGCCTGCTGTGCACATGTGCACAGCTGGAAGCTCTATAGGGGCTTATCCAGTGTTTAACCACCACTGGCGATTCCACTGGCGATTCCTTTGAGTGCATGTGCTTTTTAGGTCATTGCGCAAGCGCAAGCCCTAAAAAGCGCGTGCACAATGCCACCAGCCGCCTGCCTGCCTGCCTCGCATTACCACATCAAAGGCAGCCCTCCCAGCGCATTTGTCACCACCTAATTATTCACGGCCGCCCGGCCGTACTTTCAGTTTCACGGCCGGAGGCCGTGTCTCCTTTTAAAACCTGTTTAACTTGTTTTGCTTGTTGTTATTCCAGCCAGCGTGTCACGGTGCCTCCTGTGTTTCCTTGTCCCCGATGCCTTTCCCTCTGTGCGCTTGTGTCCATTAATCCTATGCTTCCGGAAGCATCTGCCTATTTGTAATTGTGCCCTACACCTTAAAGCAGTCGCCGTCCTTCGTCCCTCCGCTGCTTGGGTCCCATGATCTCAGGTCGCCTTTCCTCTTTGTCCTTTTGTTTCCTTCTGCCTATGCGGACTGGCTCCCCTGCCCCACCCTCTGCTCCGATTGTTCCTATGCTGCTTCGCACCTGTGGACCCCACTTTACTTCCTGGTCTTTATAGCGCCTACTCTCCATGCTCCATGACCGCCATTCTCTGTTCCCCTCTGCTATGCTCCCTGGCTCATGTTTTTTTTTTCTACTTATGTGCCTTATTCTTCTGGTCTGTGTACCCTTTGGACCCCCTGACGCTTTTACCCAAGTAGCACTACGTCACTTTTTGTCACAATTATCCATATTCTGTTTGCTTTTGAAGCCCTATAGCGCCTGGTCCTTGCCCCAAACCATTTTTCCCGCCGAGTGTCGCACTGTGCGCCCCCGAGGATGTCTGCACAGTGGCCGTCCTGGAGTGCCACTCTCTGCACACAGTGGCCTCATTAGCGCCTCGGAACTGGAGCCCCTCGTAGGGTTCGTTAGCAGCTCTGGTGCCCGTGCACACGGGCCCGGTAATTAGAGTGCCCCCGCCCCCGGGATTTCAACTGCACAGTGCACGGCTAATTGTATTCTGCCTGCAGCCACGCAGGCCTATTATAGATGCACAGCTCCCGCGAAGCCTGTATTTTGGGGAAACATGTTTGGTACATCAGGCTCCAAGTCTGGAAATGTGAGCATCCTTTATTTTGAGATATGGCCACAGCGTAGTGCAGAGCAGATGTGGCCATCGTCACTGCAAAGGTACACCAGTGCCCTCATTGCGAAGTATGCTCACATTTCGTTAACATGTGTTTACAGTGAATTGTGAAACTCATTGGAAGCTATGGCACACATCTCCCGCGCTGATCCGGCGTCACATACCAGAGAAGGCCTTGCAGTGATCTGTGCGAACTCCATGAGTAGAACATGCTTCATTTAATTACACTGCGGTTTTGGCCGAATATGTGATGCAATGTGAGGCCAGGCACTAGCAGAAACGGCAGGCTGGTCACCCATGCCACAGCCCTTAAAGGGCAATCTCAGAAGCGGGCCTAGAAATGTATGAGGCAGGACAAATAGAATGATAGCAATGAAACTGCTGTAACTTTCAAGGAAGTGACATCATCTTTTGGCAATGTTCCATGAAACATCGCAAGGAATGTAGAACATTCTGGCTTAGTGTATTTTTCCACCAACTAATCTCACACACACACAAATACACATGCTCTCTCTCCCCTCATTTTGGGATTTAAACAAAGAAATAGTTTGGCCTGTTTTTTTGCAGTTTTATGTAAAGCAAATTCGACCCGAAGGTATTCGAGCGCTTCACACAAGCACCAGTTACATGACACAAGGACACATCCTTTTGTTTGAGGCTCGGGCAGTTTAGTGATTTGCCCACAATCAGATGATGATGAGCCGACGCCGAAACTCGAACAGGGTCTCCCAGTTCCAAATTCGGTAGATCTGGCCTTTAACCAATGCTCACATCCTTGCCCCTTGTTCCCTTAATTGTCACAGAACTGTTTGTACGACTTTAAATAGTTTCACTCTCGATTTGCTTTTTATTTGTGTATTTGGAAACGAGATTTGCTCATAGGTTACTCCGGATAATGTGGCTTTTTCTAAGAATGTATTTTCATCTTTCTACAGAACTATCAATTGAGGAATTTGAGCGTGTGAAAGAGTGTAATTAACTCTGCCACACACACACATAACCAAACACACACACACAACCACAAACACACAACCCCACACACACAACCCCCCCACACACAAACCCGCATGCACACACACACACACACACCCACACACAACTTCCCCATACACACAACCCCCCCACACACAACCCCCCACACACACACAACCCCAGACACACACAATCCCACACAACTCCACTCACACACACAACCCCCCCACACACACAACCCCCCCCACACACAACTCCACACACAACCCCCCCCACACACACAACCCCACCAAACACACAAACCCCACACACACACAACCACACACACAGACACAACCCCACACACAACCCCCCCACACACAACCCCATACACAACCCCCCCACACACACAACACCCCCACACACACAAACCCCCCAAACACAACCCCACACACACAACCCCAGACACACACACAACCCCACACAACTCTACACACACACACACACACACACAACCCCACACACAACCCCACACACAACCCCCCACACACACAACACCCCACACACACACCCCCACACACACAACACCACACACACACACACCCCCCACACATACAACCACACACACACAAACCACACACACACAACCACAAGCACACACACAAGCAAGCACACAACCACACTCAACCACACAACCACACACACAACCCCACAACCACACACAAAACCCCACAACCACACACACAACCCCAAACACTACACACACACAACCCCAAACACACCACACACACAACCACACACAACCACAACCACACACACATCTATCTATCTATCTATCTATCTATCTATCGCCCTCACTCTATCTATCGCCCTCACTCTATCTTATCTATCCATCTACCTATCTATCTATCGCCCTCACCCTATCTATCGTCCTCACTCTATCTGTCTATCTATCTGTCTATCTATCTACCTCATTCTATCTATCTATCTATCTATCTATCTATCTATCTCTCTATCTACCGCCCTCACTCTATCTGTCTATCGCCCTCGCTCTATCTATCTATCGATTTATCTATCGCTATCTATCTATCTATTTATCTATCACCCTCACTCTATCTATCTATCGCCCTCACTCTCTATCTATGTATCTATAGCCCTCACTATCTATCTATCGCCCTTACTCTATCTCTCTATCTATCTATCGCCCTCACTCTAGCTATCTATTGCCCTCACTCTATCTATCGCTCTTACTCTATCTCACTAGCTATCTATCTATCGCCTCACTATATCTATCTATCGCCCTCACTCTATTTATCTATCTATCTATCGCCCTCACTCTATCGCCCTCACTCACTCTATCTGTCTATCTATCGCACTCACTCTATCTATCGCCATCACTCTATCTATCGATCGCCCTCACTCTATTTATCTGTATATCTATCTATCGCCCTCACTCTATCTATCGCATCACCACAGAATCACTCAGCACCACCAAGCATCACTCAGGGGCACCACAACATCACTATGCGTTACCTCAGCATCACTCGTTGCCACCACAACATCACTCAGCGCCACCGCAGCATCAATCTGTGCAACCATTCAACAACAACTAGTTCAAATATGTTCTCTCAATGTTTCAAGCTTTATTACAAATGTCACAAAAAGATGTTAATATTTCACTTCTGTTCTTGGATTTTCGTCACAATAAAATACACTGAACATAATCTTCACAAAAGTTATTTACAAAAGTTTAAGCTATTGCCATTATATATTACAATAACTTTTATTTAAGAATAAAATAAAATAAAAGCCATTGTTATTTGTAATATCATTACATCTAAGTCACGTAAATACAACACATATTGCATTACAAATGCTATAGGTGTCACATTTGCGAAAGTTATAACTATTGGCATTGTACATGACAAAGCTATTAATTTTGCTATTTTCAAAACCAACACATAAATAAAAAATGTGTCATTTACAATACCAATAGCTCAAACTTTACTAATGCGAGACCTATTGCATTGCAAATGCTTGTTTAATGATATGCTCCTCTCTCAGACACATGTTCTTCCCTCTTTCAAACCTTCCTCTCCATGGCAATCCCCACTTACTTGCTCTTTTCACACAGTTAACCTCTCTTATAATGAGCCTTCCTTGTTCACTTTTTCACTGTCTTACATAGATGCACCCACTTCAAGGGTGGCTGTGTTTTTATGGTCTCTATCCCGAATTTGAATGTTGAATGATACTTTTTTTTAAATTACACTAATGAAAAAAAAGCTGTGTTTGGCAATGCACCTGTCAGTAAATCTGTAACATAAATTGCGAATTTAGAATGGGGGCTTGGGGGCAGCTGACTGTAGGGAGGTCTGCCCCCCCCCCCCCTTTAGGCAGATTGGGAGGGTGGTGCAGTCCAGAGGACTGCCATTTTAAAACAGTTTGGGATGCCCCGGTGTAGCCCAAAAATAGCCCAAAGGTATTTAGGGAACTTCATTTGGGCTCCCTGCCACCATTTTAGGTTTGGTGACCTGTTGGTTGGTGGCAGGGAGAGAAAGGTTTTTGTGGTATTTAGGGTGTATTGGGCTTTCTTTATTCATGTGGCAGCAAGATTTTTGGAGGTCTAACTTTAGAGCTGAAAGACCATGCGTTGCGGAAGCAATGAGCCTTCCGCCTGAGGTCGACCGGTTGCAGGAAGTGGTTAGGACGGAGGAGGGGCGCTGCCATTGCAGAATGCTCCCCGCCGCGTAAGGGGAGAGTGTCAGCCGAGGTAGGCGAAGACTGGGTAAGTGGGAGGGGCTGCTCCTATGCCAGGATAGCAGACCCTCATGTAGAGCAGAGAGGGGGCCTCGAATTGCTTCTTGCGGCTCCAGTCCCAAGTACGGGTTGGGGCTTTCCCCTCCTGCATTCAGCAGAGGGAGCAGGAAGGGTGATGTCCACGAGTGTAGGGGGCCACGTGAGGATGATAAAATTGGAGAGCAGAGACAGCTTTAATGCTAACCTGTTCAGAAGTAAGGAGGGGGTAATTAAGCCCGACGGGCCGCTTCGCAGGAACAGCTCGCCGGGGCAGAGGGTGATGGCCCTTGGTATGGGGTGTAGGGGAGGAAGCAAGGGTTGGCCATATCTGGGTTGTTTGGGGATCTAGGAGGTACAGGGCCTAGGGTAGGTAGAAGATAAAACACAGCGAGCCGAAAAGAGGCAGGCCCATTGTGATCAGGTAAGAGGGCGGGTGGACAGAACCTGTTCAAGGGACCACTTCGGGGGCAATTGCGACAATGTTAGAGTGGTGCGGGGAGGATGACGGTGGGGAAGAAGTGCCAGTGCACGTTCTTGAAGAAGGGAAGCAGGGTAGGCAGGCAAGGAGGAGAGGGATGGGAAGAGGCTGGGAGGGGAAGAGGCTGGGGGGAAGAGGACCAGCATACCAGTCCAGCCAATTTTTATTGCAGGGGGAGAAGCGGCATAGGGAGGTAGGCACGGCAGAGCTGGGAGTGGCTCACGTTCACCAAGGGGAAGTGCGGGCAGGGCCCAGCACGGCATGCCTGACATTGGCAGGGGATCCCTTTGTGGCAAGCTCATGTACCAGAACGTCCTCGCTGGCCCAAACGCCTGGTGGGTCTCAAACACCCTCCAGAGGAACGTGGACAAAAAACAGCCTTTGGAGAAGGCACAACGGCATGGTCAAGTTCAGTCTGTGCCACCGGTTGCCCAGCGGCAGGCTAAGAGTGTGGCGAGCACAAGGGCAGTGCCACCAGTTGTAAGTGTAAGCCTGGGGTGGCCGCAGTTGGCAGAAACTCATAACAGGAAGAGCCTAAGGGGGATCGGGGGAGACACACTAATGCTATGTCAAGTGTATTTCAGGGGCTTGCAAAGAGATTGGTAAGGATGTCCAGGCCTGTGGAATCTGAAACAATTAGGGCCACTGGCGAGGCAGAATGCATCCATATGATCACCGACCTTGGAGCCAGGGAAGGCTATGTGCATGTTGGTGAAGCCTGTTATGTTTCCGTGGGTGTGGGTGTGGATGTGGATGTGGATGTGGATGTGGATGCAGGGGAGATGCAAGGGGACAAGGAAACGCTTGCTGAAATGGAGGTATGTGACAAACGTGGGAGTAGGTATCACTGGGTCAGAAGACCTTGGGGAAAGTAAGGAAGAGAATAGGACTGTCATAGGGGAGAAGGAAGGAAAGGGGAAAAGAAAGATGGCCCGGACAGTAAGGAGAAGAAGACCAAGGAGCTATAGCGCAATGGTAAGTCTTATGCCTCTGGGGGCTCAGGATCTCACAGGGCAGGGGTTGGGATACTACTAATGCTGTCAAAGTATCTTCAAGTGGTAAAGAACAAGTTACTTACCTTCGTTAACGATGTATCTGTAAGAAACATAGGCTAGTTATAGATTCCTTATCTTAGAATTTCCCCCAGGTGTCAGACTGCATCAGGAAAGTTTTTTATCAGCAGTACCTCTGCGTGTCGGAAGGTGGCGTTGGTCGGCTCCACATCCGTCGTTGGCATCGTGGTTGCCGGGATGACGTCGGAGTAGCTACTTAGACGCCACTCTAGCGCGCTGATGTCAGTTCTGTACTGACTTTCCGCACCAAAAACACAGAGCCATGCAAGACACTGACCACTGGTGCACACAACTAGGGCCCTGAAAGGATGTACTTAACCCTAGAAATCAGTTCACAGAACGTGGAGGATGGGTGGGGCGGTAAGGAATCTATAACTAACCTTCGTTTCTTACGGATATATCGTTACCGAAGGTAAGTAACTTGTTCATCTGAAAGAAACAGTTAGTTATAGAGTCCTTACCTCAGAACAGATACCCCAGCAATACCAACCCCAGAGGTGGGTCTGTGAACCAAGACCACACCAGAAAGTCCTGGAGACCAGAACGGCCAAAGAAGCCATCTGTCTGGATTTGGCTGTCCAGGCAGTAGTGTTTTGTAAATGTGTGCAGCGATGCCCACATAGCTGCCTGACAGATGTCATTCAGGGATCCTCTTCATCCCAAAGCAGTAGTGGCTGCCGTCGCCCTGGTGGACTGGGCGTGTAGTCCCACTGTGGGCTCCTTTTTAGCTAGAGAAAAGCAGGCTTAAATACACAAAACAACCCATCTAGAAATGGTCCACTTTTGTACGGCCCGACCTTTCTTGGCGCCCACGTAGCCAACAAAGAGCTGGTAATCTACCCGGAACTGTTTGGTGTGAACCAGATACAAAAAAAACGCATGTTTTGGGTCCAGATGGTGGAGCCTCTCTTCCTCTTTACAAGCATGCAGAAAGAAGTTGGGCAAAGTGATGGTTTGCCCGGTGTAAAAGGAGGTGACCACCTTGGGAAGAAAGGATGGACGAGTTCTTAGACAACCTTGGCCGGATGTACAGACAGAAAAGGAGGCTTGGATAAAAGAGCTTGGAGCTCACTCACTCTTTTGGAAGATGTGATGGCTACCAGGAATGCAGTCTTAAGAATTAAGAGTCGTAGAGGACAGGTGTGAAGTGGCTCAAAGAGAGAGTACATCAAATAGGTCAAGACCAAATTAAAGTCCCACTGAGGCATCACGAAGGGAATAGTAGGAAAGAGATGAATAATGCCTTTTAAGAAACAATTTACAACCGGGGCTTGAAGAGAGAAGGCTGATTAGAAAGCCTTAGAAAGGCAGATGGCTGAAAGATAGCCCTTGATAGTGCCCAGAGCAGAGCCCTGCTGGGCCAAAGAAAGGAGGAACAAGAGAACCTCAAAAGAGGGGCAGAAAGGGGATCCACAGCCTTTGCTGCGCACCATGCCACAAATTTGTTCCATCGGCAGGCGTGTACCGTCTTAGTGGAGGGACGCCTGGCTGCCAAGATTACATGACAGACTTCGGGAGGCAAGTCAAATTATGTCAACTGCTGCCGCTCAATCTCCACGCAAGGAGGATGAGGCTGGACAGATTCGGGTGGAGGACCGTCCCCTGCTGCTGCGACAGAAGATCCTCCCGAATAGGCAGTCTGGTCAGATATTGAGCAGCTTGGGATACCTGACCCTTTGTGCCCAGTCTGAAGCGACAAGAATGACCTGGGCCCGGTCGTGCTTGATCTTCTTCAGCACTCTGGGCAGAAGTGGTATAGGCGGAAAGGCATATAGAAGCCCGCAACTCCACTCGCGATGAAAAGCATCGCCTAGCGAGTGCTGCCTTGGAAATTCCAATGCAAAGAATTGCTGAAATTGCACATTCTCTTCGGTGGAGAATACATCTAAGCAAGGCGCTCCCCACTGCTGAAAGAGAGCATGTACCACCTCCGAGTGAAGACGCCATTCATGATCCATCATGGGCCTGGGGCTGAGTTCATCTGCCTTGGTGTTCAGAGAACCTGCCCGGTGTTGAACCACCAGGGATATGCCCTGATGTTCGAGCCATGTCCAGAGGCGGAGAGCCTCCTGACATAGGGTCCACGACCCCACCCCGCCTTGTTTGTTGCAGTACCACATGGCGGTGGTGTGGTCCGGGAACACCTGCACTACTCATCCCCGAACAGAGGGAAGGAAGGCTTTGAGTAGAAGACAGATCGGCCGAAGCGCCAGAAGGTTGATGTGGAGCCCGGACTCCGCCAGAGACCAGAGGCCTCTGATCTCCGCCTCTGCCAAATGGCCACCCCATCCCAGAAGGGATGAGTCTATCACTACTGAGTGTTCTGGTTGGGGAAGGAAGGAAGGGAGAGGGTCCTGCTGTTGACCCAATGCTGGTTCGTGAGCCACGACTGCAATTGTCGTGCAGTGCCCTCTGTGATCTGAAAGCAATCAGACAGATTCCCCTGATGCTGCGTCCACAGGACGCTTAATAAAATCATCTCTCAAGGAGAGTTTCCAAAAAACTGGAAAATGGCCTGCATTAGACCTATCCTAAAAAAAGACTCCCTGGACCCTTCTGAGCCCAAACACTATCGTCCCATCTCCTGTCTGCCCCTGCCTGCAAAAATCTTAGAAAAAGCCATGAACCAGGAAATAATGCAACATGCGGAGGAAACAAAGCTACTCGATCCTTCACAACATGGCTTCAGACCGCTACACTCCACGGAATCAGCCCTTATTATGGCCACTGAAAAAATTCGCAGAACCATGGACGAAGGTGCGCGGTCGGCCCTGATATTATTAGACCTCACAGCGGCCTTCGACACCGTAAATCTTTCCGTCCTACTAAATAGACTTGCGTCTTTAGGCTTCACTGGTCCTGCCCTAGCCCTCATCGCCTCTTTTCTAACCACCCGCACTAACCAAGTGACCTGGAATGGACTACACTCCGTTGAATTCTCTCTTCCGGGAGGAGTCCCTCAAGGCTCGGCACTGTCACCAACTCTATTCAATCTATACGTCACTCCCCTAGCTGCCCTGATTAGATCCCATGGCCTACAATTGGTGTCGTACGCCGACGACGACACAAATTATTGTGTCCATCTCACAATCCATTAATGCCACGGCGGAGTGTTTTAGGAACTGCCTGTCTCAGGTTAAGAACTGGATGAGCAACAACTTTCTAAGATTAAACACAGACAAAACTGAAGTCATCGAGTTCGGCCATAAACCTTCTGTCTGGAACGACCTATGGTGGCCCCCCGAAGCAGGAGCCTGCCCTCTCCCCGTAGACAAGGTCAGAAACCTTGGCTTTTTATTAGATAAAGAACTCTCATGTAAAGCCCAGGTGAACCAGGTGACTTCCGCCTGCTTCCATAACATCAAATTGCTCAGGAAAATCCTACTTTTCATCCCAGACACGCTAAGAAAAACAGTGATGGGAGCCCTTGTCATGTCCCGGATAGACTATTGTAACTCCCTCTATCTGGGAGCAGGAGAAAAACAGCTGTCCAAACTTCAGGCAATCCAAAATGCGGTGGCCAGAGCCTTACTGAACATCCCCAGACGCCACCCCACGTCCAAAGTCATTCGGGAGCTACATTGGCTCCCGGTCAGACGTCGCATTCAATTTAAAGCTCTCTGCCTGGTTCACAGATCTCTGTACGGCAAAGAACCCGACGACTTCAACAATCTACTGACCCGATATGTGCCCTCACGCACACTGAGGTCAGCCACCCACGACCTAGTTTGCCAACCCAGAATAAACAGAGCCCGCTGGGGGGGAAAGTCCTTTTCCTACCAGGCGGCAAAAATCTGGAACTCGTTACCCCCAGCACTTTGTGCCCAAAAATCTAAAACAAGCTTCAGAAAAGATCTAAAGACCTGGCTCTTTACCTAAATCGATCTACCCCACTGCCTCCCTCTCCTCTCTGTATCTTTTAGCGCCAAGACGCCGCGGCATTTGTGCGCTCTACAAATATGTCAGTCAGTCAGTCAGTCAGTCAGTCAGTCAGTCAGTCAGTCAGTCAACTTCAGGTCCCACTGCAGAGCCCGCATATGCCACCTGGTATGATCGACCAGCAGGATGCAGGAGGATATGAGGCCCAGCAGCCTCAGGGTCATCCTGATCGAAACCCGGGATAGAGGTTGAAAGATCGGATCATAGCCCGAATATCCCAGACTTGCTTCACCAGAAACTGCTTTGTGTCCAGAACTGTTCCGATGAAGAGGAGCTTCTGAGAGGGGGCTCGCCTTCAATAGCCAGTCATCGAGATAGGGGAAGACAGGAACCCTGGATCTGCATAGATCAGCTGCAATCACCGCCATCACTTTCTTGAACACCCGAGGGGCACTGGTAAGGCCAAAGGGGAGCACGGTAAACTGAAAGTGCTCATGGCCTACAGTGACCCGCAGGTAACGCTGGTTGGCTGGCAGGACAAGGATGTGAAAATAAGCGTCCTGCAAGTCCAAAGCTACCATCCAGTCTCCAGGGTCGAGGGCAGACAAGACCTGAGCAAGCATCAAAAAGAAACGCTTGACGTTTCTGAGATCCAAGATAGGACACAGGCCCTTGTCCTCTTGGGTACCAGAAAGTAGTGGAAATATCAATCACGACCTACTTATGGGGCAGAAACGCACTCGATGACTCCTTTGGCCAGGAGAGCCGTGACTTCCTGTTGGAGAAGGCCCAGATGATCCTCCGAAATGCGATGGTACTGAGGTGGCATGGCTTGAGGGGTAGCCTCGAAGGGGAGGGAGTAGCCCCTTCGGAATATCTGCAAAAACCACCGACATGATGATGCACCAGTGGGGGAGGTGATGGAGGATCCTACTGCCCACTGGCAATTGATGGGCCTGAAATGTCGGACTAGGAAAGTTTGGAGGTGAAGGCAGAGGGGGGGTAGGTGGACTGTCCCGCCCGCTGGCCCCCAGTACCATGGTGGTGGTTCCCACATTTTGGCCACGCGAAGGTTGGGGAACTTGTGTTGGCCTGTGGGTCTGGGCGGTCTGTGGTGGGGCACCCCCCTTCCGTAGCCATGAAAAGCGTGAAAAGTCGACTGCGCAGGGCAGCTGGAGAGGCCCGAAGACTTGGCTGTAGCCTGCGAGTTCTTGAAACGCTCTAGAGCGTTGTCTACTTTGTCGCCAAAATGACGTCGGCCATCAAAGCGCATGTCCATAGGGGTGTTCTGGACATCCGGGAAAAGCCAGTCGATCTCATCCAGGCTTAGCATCGAAGGGCTACCGACGTGGAAATTGTCCTGCCTAGAGAGTCGGCGGTATCCAGCCCACAATGAATGGTAAACTTAGCTGCGTCCCTCCCGGCTGCAACAGCCTGGGAGAGTACAGTTCGGGCCTCCGCCGGGCACAGAGGCAGCAATTGCGCAACCGTGTCCCACACGGAGTGGGAATAATGTCCCAAAAGACATGCAGTGTTTACCAACCGCAGTTCCAAGCTGGCGGAAGAAAAAATCATCTTCCCAAGATGATCCAGCTTCTTGCATTCCCTATCTGGTGGAGCGGTAGGGAATACACTCTTGGAGGTAGAGGCTTGGACCACCAATCTCTCAGGGGTGGGGTGGTGAGTGAGGAAAGTAGGGTCGCCGGGGCCGGGCAGTGGCGTTGGGCAATCATCCTATCCACGGGAGCTCCCGTGTTGGGCCTGAACCAGGTACCCAAAAGGACATCGGTTAGGGCATCATTAAACGGCAGCAGGGGCTCTGAAGAGCTCGCTTGTGGTTGAAACACCTCTGTCAGGAGGTAAGTCCTGACTGCCACTGTAGGGAGCTCGAGGTGGAAAGCCTCGCCCGCCCTATGCAACACCACTGCATAGGAAGCTCCCTCCTCCGTAGCCATGGTAGGAGGAGGTGGGGGATGCCATGGTCATCAGACCACTGGCATCCCCCAGGTCCCACTCTGCGCAGGATTCGGCATCGGCGACCCCGGTCCGGCTCCGTGTCCACATCAGAATGGAGGCAAGGGTCGACGCTGGTAAGGGGCACGACCGGCGTCTAGTGCGGGTGTGGTGCCTAAGGAAGTGGCAGCGGTGGAGGTGTAATGAGGTCAACCGGCACCAATCCAGGCATGGATCCATCGGGGCCCTGAGGCGCCAAGGCCGGTAGGCAGGCAGAGCTAGGACCCCCAACTGAGTCCGCAGGACACGAAGGGGCGCCGGCGGAGTCGGGTTGCCCAAAGACAGCATGCATCTCCTCGTAAAACTGACAAAGCTGGGCAGGGGTCACTCCAGGTCCCCGGAAGGGAGGTAAACTCTGAGTCGGCCCTTCCGGCTCCACATGCAGAGCCGCAGGAGGGGCACCGCCCACATTCTTCGACGCATCAGCCGACCGACGGGGAGAAGTCGAAGAGCAACGATGCTTCTTCGTCTTCCTCTTGTGCTTCAACTTACCTGACCCTGACTGCAAAGACTTGGATGATGCGTGGTCATTGCTCCTTGACCTCCCTCGCGACCGGGACCTTGAACGGTGCAGAGCCGACTGACGGCGTTCAAGAAGCTATCGGGACTGCTCCTGCAAAGACTTCGGAGCCATGGTCCGGCAGTCGGAGCACAACTTGGGGATGTGGTCGTGCTCCAGGAAAAAAAGAGGTGCGGGTCCGTCACCGACCTCAGTCAAGTACAGGAACTGCAAGCCTTGAAGCCAGGCATCCCTACGTACACAAGGAGTCGGAAGGACTCAAAAAATACATCCACAAAAGTCGCTCAAACAAGATCAGTCAAAAAATTACTGGATGTGCCGCTCTTTTCGGAGCTGCGCTGGCTGGCGCAGTAAAAGAAAGAACTGACATCAGAGCGCAAGGGTGGCGTAGTAATTAATGTGATGTCATCAGGCAACTACGACGCCAACGAAGATTGCGGAGCAGACGGACACTACCTTCCGACGTCAAGAGATTTTGCTGACGAAAAACTTTCCTGATCCAGTCTGATGCCTGGGGGTAATTCTAAGGTAAGGAATCGATAACTGTTTCTTTCAGATAGTTCAACAGTGTTTTTAAAATAAAAAAAATTCAAACTAAGAAGTTGCCTATATGAGGGTGACCAAAACACTGGGTGCCCATCTGATGCTTGCCACAAAGGAGAGCATTTGGAAAGGGGAGTATCTAGCAAGTGGTTATTGCAAAAAAATATCCGTAAGGGCCCGGATAGCTCAGCGGGTAGAGCGTCAGGCTTTTACACTGATGGTCCAGGGTTCATGTCCCTCTACAGGCGTCCAGTTTTAATGGGGAGGGGGGAATGCAGGTCGGAGCCAACAAGGGGCTGGGGGTTCTTGCTGGGATGTCGACAAAGAGCTTTGCATGTGGGAATATGGCAAGCTCTGCCACGAAGGCTCAAAGGGTAGGGGTGGCACCCCATGGTCAGCTGTTCGGGCGGGGGTTTACCACAGCCAAGGGGGAAGAAACCAGTGGCAGCAGCCAGCAGTAAGTCAGGTGCGGCAATAGCAGCAGGGGGCAGAGGAGTCTGGGACAAAGGGCTCGTACTCCTGGTAAATTGGATAGGTTGGAGTACTGGCTGGGGTGTTACGAGAGTCAAGAAGTGGGGATTTTGCTGGAAGGATTTCATGAGGGGTTTCACTTGGGGTATACGGGGCCTCAGGTCAGTAGGAGTGCAGATAATGTGAGATCAGCCAAATCGCACAAACATGCAGTACAGGACAAATTGAACAAGGAGGTGAGGGAGGGTAGGATGGCGGCCCCCTTTGCGGATTGGCCCACTGAGAATTTGTTTGTGTCTCCAATGGGAGTAGTGCCAACAATTTAGACTAATTCAGAACTTGTCCTAAGATGGATGGTCAGTGAATGAAGGAAATATTGAGGAAGTGGCCACGGTGTCATACTCCTCTGTTGATGTGGCCGTGTCACTGGTGGTGATGGCGGGCCCAGGGGCACTGATGGCAAAATACAACGTGAAATCAGCTTTTCGGCTGCTTCCAGTCCACCTAGAGGACTCTCTTGGGCATCCACTTTTAAGGAAAGTGGCACATGGACGAGGCAATGCCAATGGGTTGCTCTATTTCAAGCGCTTTGTTGAAAGTTGTAGCTCCCTTTTTGCAGTGGCTATTCATGTGGGGTACAGGGCACTGTTTGATCACACACTATCTGTATGGCTTCTTTGGTAGGTCTACCCGGCTCCGCTGGCTGAGAGCTCATTGGCAAGATTCCAAGAGCTAAGGGGGGACCTAAGGGTGTCTTTGGCACCTACAAAAACGGTGGGCCCTAGCACTGGGCTGTTTTTCTTGGATGTGAAATTGACTCTGTAAAAATTGAGGCACGTCTACCAAGGGATAATAAATACAATTTTAAAAAAGGACAATAGGTTTGACCTGTTGAATGATATGCTTACTCAAGAGTAGTGAAGGTCAAGGAGATACAGGTCCTATTGGGCCATCTTAACTTTGCTTGTAGGGTAGTGAGGACGGGAAGAACATTCTCTAGGATATCAGGACAGGTTCAGACGGATATAAACACCTGCCAAATCAGAACGTACATGTGGCAGCTGGGGCGTCAAAGAGGTTTTGCGGGTTTGAGGTGTATTCCTACAGCATTTCAATGGAATCCCACTGACACATCAGGGTGACATGGAAGGGGAGGTACACATCTTTTCTGATGTGGCGGATAGTCTGGGTTTTGGACTCTATTGGCAAGGGAAGGGGTGTGCAGAGGTATGTCCAGAGTAGTGGCTCAATAGTGGCAGGAACATAGCATTCTTGGAGCTGTATCCCCTAGTGGTGGCTGTGACGCTTTGAGGGGAGGAGTTGGCACACAAGATTCAATCAATCAATCAAGACACTTATAAAGCACACTACATACCTGTGAGGGTCTCAAGGCGCTTGGGGGGTGGGGGGGTGCTGCTACTGATCGAAGAGCCAGGTCTTGAGGAGTCTTCTGAAGGCCAGTAGGTCTTGGGTCTGCTGTAGGTTGGTGGGGAGGGGTTCCAGGTCTTGGCGGCGAGGTGGGAGAAGGATCTGCAGCCGGCAGATTGTTCGGTTTCAGGTTGACAACATGGTTGTGGTGGAGCTAGTGAATTGGGAGGGATGTGCAGTATTTGTGCAGGGATGCTTGCGCTATGACATTGCTTTCCGAGCTTTACATGTGCAGGCCATTGTCAATGACATTGCAAATGCTATGTATAGCTCACAGTAGGGGAGACTTCGTGGGTTGCCCAAGGACGCCGAGAGGACCCTGACACCCACGCCTCGGTAGTTATGGTACGTAGGCCATTCCGGATGCTTCCAATGGTGGTGGGGTCACAAGCAGAGTCCACACAGGTCTCATCCGTTTTCGCCTGAAAGGAGTTTCTGCACTGTCTCGAGCTCTCTCGAGTCCAGCATTGAGACAAAATGTGGTCATGAGCAGAGAATGCCATACAGTAAACTTTAGACCCGATTGAGAGACGTCTTTCGGGGGTGACCATTGCTGTGAAACTAGCTGGGATTGCCTTAATGTGTGAATTCTTAGGGGAGCTATGCTCCATTTGCAGGTGTATTGGGGCATAGGATATTGGATGGTTGGTCACGGGAGCAGCGCCCAGCAGGACGGGATCAGGTGCAGATATCATGGCATTTAAAGTGCAAAGTTTGTGCGACATTCCCGGAGTCATGCAGTGATGAATAGGAGACTTGCCTTTTCTCAACATTGTGGTTGTCAATGTTCTTTGGGGCATTTCGAGTGTCAGAGTTACTGGGTTGTAAAAGTTCAGGTGGGGTATGTTGGGAGGTGGTTGACAGGCAGGAGTTATGGCTTAGTAGTTCAAACACGGATCAGTTGGGTCAGAGCAGACAGGTTATTCTGCAATCAGTGGGGGCACCAGTCCCCTACCCAGTGCAGTGGGCTTTTCAGTGGTTCGGATGTTATGGAGCCGAAGTGGGGCCGGTATTTCGCCATCAATCGGGCAAACGCGCCACGGCATATCGAATATTAGTGCTATTGTGGAAGGCAATACAGAGCTTGGGAGTAATGGCACTGGAGTATGGTACACTCTCTTTCGTATTGGTGCAGCGTTAGATGCAAGCTGCAGGATGAAATCATGCAGGTTGGACGTTGGTCCTCTCCTTGTTACAGGTGCTATATGTGCTGTTTGAGTGAGGACGTACGAGCGGTTGGGGTTCCTATGGAAAATGTACTGCTTATTTGTTTCTTGCACGTTAGTGTGTGAAATGGGCAGAGTTCCAGGCTCAGAGAAGTTGGAACGGGAAAAAGGGGCAGGAGATGGAGGGAGCGGATTCATTGGTTGAATGGCATGTTGGTGAAGGGCAGGTGCCCAGATTTATTGCCTTTACATTTGGGGGTAGAATGATTTGGTCAGAGAAAAAAGGGTTATCCTAATGATCATTATGGAGCGGGCTCTAGTGCTCATAAAGGAGAAGTGGTCAGGGTGTTTGTCTTGTGGACAGAGTTCATGCCTAGGAGGGCTTGGAGAGGAGTGTGGAAGCCTGGGGCAAGGGATAGAGTGCGTAGGAAGGTGAATTGTGAGATAGCCCATTTTGTAGTGAATTTTTTTTGGGAATGATCTGCCATTCGGATATAAGGTGGAAGATACGGATATATGGTGGAATTTTTCGGGGGTTATGAGGTACACTTGTATAGGCTGGGTATTGATCTCTATTTACTGGAGTTTAGAGAGGGGCTGGTAATGTCCCTGAATGTGCAGCAGTAGGCAATTGACGGCTCACAAAGCCGCTTAGTGGAGTGGGAGGCAGAAAAAGGTTGTGTAGACCCACTCCCTTTTTCTGGGGGGCAGGGGCATGCAAAGTTTGCCTGAAGTTGGCAGAAGTGTGGTTAGCATTGACAGTTAGTGAGCCATGTGCAAGGAAAGGGTAGGCATGTAGTTCAAGCTACAGTTTAGGTTGTTTGGTTATTGGCAGTTTCATACTTGCAGTCCTAGGATGTAGGGTTAATAGAACTTGGTAAGGACGAAATGCAATACATCATAATGTTTGTAATGTGTTAAGTGCAGGGTGGGCATGTTGGGAGGGATCGTAGGGGTGGGTCCAAACTGGTAGTTAAAGAATGTATAGTGAGATTTTAGTTTGCAGGTGCCAGTTTAATTGTTGTGATATTTCAATAAAGTAGCCTTTTTCACACAAAGCAAGTGGTCAGTGTCATGGCTGTACCACTCTCTCCCAATGGGGGCTTGGGGGAACAGCAGACTGTAGGGACGTCTGCCCCCGGGCAGATTTGGAGGGTGGTGCAGTCCAGAGGATTACCTTTTTAAAATAGTTTGGGCTGCCTCTGTCCAAGGGTATTTAGGGAACTTCATTTGGGCTCCCTGCCACCATTTAGTTTTGGTGACCTGGTGGTTGGTGGCAGGGAGAGAGAAAAGTTTTTCCCATCCCTTTAATGCTGCTCTTGGGGAGGGGTTAATTATGGGCATGTGTTATTTCTTGGGGCGTTTTGTTTGGACAGGTACGCAGGGTTAAGTTTTAAACTGTCGCTTGGAACAGGTGCTTAGCGGGACATGCAAAGTTTGCCAGGAGTTGGCAAAATTTTGGTTGGCGTTGACAGTTAGGGAAACATATGCAAGGAAAGGGTAGCCATGTAGTTCAAGGTACAGTTTAGGTCATTTGGTTATTACAGTTTCACACTTGCAGTCATAGGATGTAGGGTTAATAGAACTTAGTAAGGTTGAAATACAATACATCTTAATGTTTGTAATGTGTTAAGTGTAGGGTGGGCATGTTGGGAGGGATCATAGGGGTGGAGGTGGGGCCAAAACGGTAGTTAATTAATGTATAGTGAGGTTTTAGTTTTGGAAGGAAGTTGCCAGGTTAATTGTTGTGATGTTGTGCAACGGTTTCAATAAAGCTGCCTTTTTCACACAAAGTAGGTGGTCAGTGTCTTTGCTGCTCCCCTATCTCCCGAACTGAAAGATAAACGGTATATGTTTAATACCTGTATCTCTAGCTGAGACAGAGCCAACGCACACAACTTTAATACGTTTTATCACAGTGCAATAACTTCAAAGTGTTAGTGTGACACCTTTCCATTGATGTTTTTTAGAAGAAAAAATGCTGCTTTCATTTCTTCACTGCATGCAGTGCGTACTTGATTGTCATGTACTCCACAAAGAAAATGTGCTCATCAGTTCATAAACAAAGCCACCGTGTGCATATGTTGGTTACAACTTCATACAGCTAAATCAGTAGACTATTTAATGTGCCAAGTGGATGGATTTGTAGCCGGTCTGTTAGACATCCTCACCTTTACATGGAAAGTCGTTTCCGGATGTTGACACCTTCTCTGTCCGTATTTCCGGTCCGTCCTCAATATTATCAGTCAGAAAACTGCTGTACCTTGATTAGTACTGGTCTTTCTGTGCGATGACCACAGCAGATCTAAATGAAAATCGGAGCCCTCCGCTGCCCCCTCAGTCTTCTCGTTTCTCCTTCTTATTCCATTTGCTACAGAAGAAATCCATTATTTATCTTTTCGCTCATAATTATGTGCCGAGTGGTTTGTTCTCAAGTAACTCATTCCACCATGTTCCCATTTCAAAACCCATTAAAAAGAGCACGCAAGTGTTACATTTCGTTCTGATGTGATTCTGCTTTTACCACATTAAGGCGTGCTTCTGGATGTTTTATTCAAAAGCCTCATACACGTCAGAATTTTCACAATCGTAATATATATCCCTTCTCATCAGCTGAGAAGCTCCTCTACATACATGTATCCTGCTGAACGAGGGAAGTGGTGCTTTATGCTTGAAGAAACAGTGTTGGCGCTAATGCTACTTTATTTAAACCACAATGAGCCATGGCAAATAACCAAGCCAAGAAACGCTTTGAAATCATTACACAGACCACAAACAAACCTTTTGATTTTTTTACAACTTTATTTTCCATTTCCATGATACAAAAAGTCACTACATTCACATGTCGTACACTGCCGCACCGCAGTAGGTAACTCCACGTTGCATCATACATTGAACATTGAATACATTTGCCGAGATTGTCTCCCCAATCCTCCAACCGGCTTTGCATCGGTAACTGCCTATCTATGTAACCAGAACACCTAGACAATGCTTTCCAACCCCACAATAATCATCTGTAATCTGAGAAGGTCGAGTCCTCCCTACGATGAAATATACATAACAATGGGTGCATCTGAGAGGCATATGCTCACCCTGTAGTGTGTTACCCCACTCCAGTGGGGACCAGCCTGTCCAGGGGTTGTGAAGTGGGGGTAGTGCTCATGTCCACTAAATAGGCTTTGAAGGGGCCCCAAGTATCCTTTGGACGCGACGCTGCAGGTATGGTGTCCGCGTATAGATCACTATTCGTGTTACAGTAGACTACACTCTGGAGCCAGGCCTTGGTTGTGGGAGGGGCCTTGCAGCCCCATTAAGGGCAACCTCCCGTTTGGCAAGCAGGAAGGCCATTGCAGTAAGTTTACGAACGGGCTTAGGGAAGCTTAGTACACAGCCCGATAATGCAGACTCCGGTGAGAGAGCCACATCCCCATCAATCATCTTATCTATTTCAGCGCAAATCGAACGCCAATATGCCCCAATCTTTGCGCAGCTCCAAACTAAGTGTGCAAAATCTGCGTGCGGTGCACCACACTTTAAACATGCATGTGGCCTGCTAACGTTGATGGTGTGTATTTTTTCTGGGGACATGTAGACCCTCCATAAGAATTTAAAGTGTAATAACCGGTGTCTGCTGTTTAAGGAACCTTCTTTAATTTGTGCACACTTAAAGTCCCAGTGTGTGTCTGGAATAGGATGCCCCAAATCCCTTTTCCAAACCTCCCTGATCTTGGTATCCTTTCCAGGAACTAGTATCATGCATGAACTATACATTTTCGAAACCAGTCTGGCACTACCCGGGGAATAAATCACAGTGGTTAACAGGCCGAAGTCGGCTGGTGCCAAGGGAAATACTGTACATGTAGCCCTGAGCACGCTTCGCACCAGTCGAAGGATGAATTTATCTATAAACGTAGCATCACTAAATCTAACCTCCTCGTCTCCTTCAAAGACCTGGCCATCTGGAAATAGGTCGCCAATCTTGCTGATTTAACTTTGGTTAGAGTGCTCTGCACTATTTTTTCAGTCATGATGGGGATCCATACATTATTCAAAACCGGAATTTCCGAGGAATATAGTGTATTCGCGGTTGTGATTATAACCAATTTCCGCAAGGCCCAGCTGGTCCTGGAAACGGTTTGAATGTCTCTAGGGTCTCTTGGAAGGCCCTGAGGTAATACTGTGTGAAGTTTCGCAGGCAACAGCATATCAGCCTCAGGTCTTGAGTACGGCAATCTAGCATAGGGATGGTCCCAGGAGGGAGCAAAGCTGCACTGCGCTACCTGGTAATTTATGTGAAAGTTCGGAACCCCAAAACCTCCCTTGGCATAAAGCAATGTCCTAGCATCCCAGTTGACCCTGGGATTCCTACCACCCCAAGTTAAGTTAATCAAATGGGACCGAAATTTAAGAAAAAAGCTGTTGGGAAACAGATTCGGAATATTATTGAACAAGTATAATAACCAAGGGAGGACGATCATTTTGATCAAGGCGACTCGCCCTACCAGTGAAAGAGGGAGGTGAAGCCATCTTTCGACTTGCTCTTCCAGAGTATGCATCGCTGGACCTTAGTTCAGTCTAATTATCTGGTCTGTATCTGTACGAATATGTATCCCTAGATACTGCGTCGAGTCGGAGCACCAGTCAAGAGGGAACCCAGAGCCCCATCTCTTGGTGATAGGGGCGATTGGAAAAATCACAGATTTTTCCGAATTGATCCCCAAGCCAGAATGCAACCCAAAAAAAATGATCTCCCTGATGAGTGGTTCAAGGTTCTCCTCTGGGATGCGTACATAAAGTATATCATCCGCGTAGAGAGACACAAGAAAGGACCGGTCTTGAACTGTAGTCCTCTATGAAGATGACGTTCTTGAAAGTGCCTAACAAGAGGGTCCATTGCAATAAAAAGTAACTGAGAAAGCAGGCACCCCTGTCTGGGGACCTGAAAAAGGCGGATAGACCGCGATAATGTACCGTTCAAGAGGAGCCTAGCAGTGGGGTTCTGTTATAGGAGCGCAGTGAGAGCTATAAAAACCCTTTGGCATGCCCATTTTGCACATCACTGCCAGGAAAGAAGGATAATCCAGAGAATCACAGTCCTTTTCGGAGTCAAGTAATATCGGTGCGCAGGCACCTCCAGTTAAATTCTATGCAGGACAGCAAATAGCGTCCTCAGATTCAGAGCGGAAGATCTATGGGGAATGAAACCAGATTCAGCTGGGGAAATGATCCGGTCTAATAATGGGGCTAGAAGCGCCGCAATCATTTTGACCAAGATTTTATATTCTAAGCTCAGGAGTGAGAGAGGCCGATATGCTCTACATGATAACAGATCTTTACCCGGCTTGGGAAGTAGTATAATTACTGCTTCCCGTAGTGTGGTGGGCAGTGCGCCTTGTTCCAAGGCTTCATTATAAACTTTGAGAAAATGCGGTACCAATAGGTCTGTATAAGCCGTATAAAAATCTACAGAAAATCCAACTAGTCCGGGGGCCGTGGATACATTGATTGAGTCCATCGTGCTGGAGATTTCAACTTTAGGAAAGGGTTCCACAAGGAACTCCGGCATAAATGTTTCTAGCCAGACCACCGCAATCTCTGCCAGGTAGGTTGCTTGTGCAGAGTCATCAATGTCTCTGGGAAGTGTATAGGTTCATGTAGTATGATAAAAATTCATCTTGTACTTCCATTGTGTTCGTGAGAATCTGTCCTTCAGGGGTGTGAATCTCAAAGATATAGGCACGTCCGGTGTGGGGTTTGAACAGCCTGGCCCACGTCCGACCTGGCCTATCCCTCTGTCCATATCGCCGGGCGTTACTGTATTTGGTTAAAATAAATAAAAGAGTTTCCCTTTCTGCGGCCTCCCTAAATTCAGTCAGTACGGTCAATCTAGTGCCATATCGTGTGGTGTCGGGTCGGGCAGCCTGCTCCCTATGTGGGTCTTCTAATTTTCGCTCAATGCTCATAATCATAGCTCTAAGATCTTTTAATACTCCTGCATGTTTAGAAATGCAAACGCCACAGAGGTAGGCCTTAAAAGCCTCCCAGAGTGTCGCCCAATAGCAACTGAGCCAATGTTTAATTCAAAATATTCTTTAATATCTACCTAAAGCTCTGCTCGAAAGAGACCGTCTAGCAGTGCCCATCCAGGGAATCTCCACTTCTTTCCACCCCTTCAGGCTTAGGGACCAGCAGCTCCAAAACCACCGGGTCGTGGTCCGAATACGTTCTGGGGAGTAGTTTAATACCTTTGTACCAAGTAGACACATTGGAGTAATTAACCAACAATCTAATCTGGTCCAGGTATCATACTGGAAGGCGAATGTGTGTAGGCGGGGGTGGTCTGATGTAGTCATCACCAAAGATCTAACAGTCCAATTGAATCGCAAAGCTCAAACAGAGCTTGGTGCGCCCGTGGCTTAGCATCTGAGGAAATGGAAGAGCTGTCTAGTTTTGGGTCAATTAGTAAATTAAAATCTCCCCCCATGCATATAAACTCTGCCTCCATTTGCAGAATGTGGGAATGTACATCAGGAAAATACTTCGGACAATTCATGTTAGGGGGATATATGTTCACTAGGGCTACACAGTGGCCCATGTTACCATGGTGTAGCGGCCCTCTGTATCTTTATGTAGGTGTAATGGAAAGCGTTTATGTAATAAAATCGCTGAACCGTGAGCATAGGTGCTGAACCCAGCAAAATATCTATGTGGACCCCAAGTGGAAGCAAACAAAGTAACTTCTGTTTCAGGGAGGTGAGTGCAGAAATGCAATATCAATCCCATGTCTCTGTAAATATTGCACTACATTCCTTCCTTTCTTTGCATTGTTCAACTCCCTAACATTCCAAGTGATAATTTTAAGGTTGGAAGAGGTAGGTAGATAATCTATAGCAGGCATATTGTTCTGTTAAACATTGTATTCAAATTGTTGGCGGTATTAACATGGCAAACTATACAACTAATGAAACGGAGCAGCAGCAAATATAGCCAGGAATATGGTTAACACCCGCCACCCACCCCTCTCCCATCCCTGCACACCTTGAAGCAGGGAACATCCCCAGTAAGCATACAGTTAGCTAACGCAAACAAACCATTCAACACTGGAGAGAGAAGTATGCAAACAAATTATCAACATCGTACACAAAAGTGTGCTAAACAAGGGGAGGGGTGGCAACGCCACTCCGTGTACCCAAACTATTGATTATCTAATAAGTCCAATGACAGTCCATGAATTAAGATAGCGCAGCTACATCTAGTACAGAGATAGCGAAGTGTAAAGAACCAAGGTGTCCCAAATCAATGGACCGTATCGTCCTTTTACTGTGTCAATATTGAAAGACAGCACACCATACTATCGGAGGGAAAGGCAGAATTCTATAACCTACTCGTCAAGAAACAGTATCAGCCAGGGACAGTTGCAATCAATTAATACATTACAAATAATTATAACATGAGAGAAAATAATAAAACTTGTCAAAGTATATGTTGGTAAAAAGTTCGAGTTGAATTTATTACATCATCCACTTTCAATACATATAAAAACAATAGTTTAAAAACATTACAATTCATTAAAATTTTACTCAAAACACATGATAAAACAAAAGGAATCAACAGGATCAATTTTACTCAAAGTGCATGGAAAACAAGAAGAATCAACAAGGTCGACGCGGCGTTTCGGCTTTCTTTTAGTATGCCTTCATCAGGACTGATTCTTATTTCAGGTTGCGCCTAGCTCGAAATCACTAGGTCGATCAATTAGTCTTATGGACTCTTGGACTGGGGTCCGGCCACAGGGTGCTTTTTTTCAATTTCGCAAGTGCCTGCTGTTTCTCTATCGAGATGGATATGTACCCAGTTTCTTTAATCCCATCTATGTATGTGGGAACGGGTTCTCTTGTGTCTGTTAGTAATAAATAATCCTGTATGTATGTGTCTGCCAGGAGGAGCCACCGTTTTTATATAGGTAGTATGGAATCTTCTTCCATAGGAGTTGTATGATCCAACTTTGCAGTCTGGGGCCTCTTATTACTTGGGACAACCATGCAATGGGGATCAAAAATGAACGAATTTGGGGTTGACCTCACGAATTTTTTCTTGAGTGCTCGAACCGGCCTCCCTGCTCCTATCTCCTGGCAGGACATTCCCTTACGTGTGAAATTGAAGAAACAACAAGCGGAAGTCCTGCCAGGAGATAGGAGCAGGGAGGCCGGTTCGAGCACTCAAGAAAAAATTCGTGAGGTCAACCCCGAATTCGTTCATTTTTGATCCCCATTGCATGGTTGTCCCAAGTAATAAGAGGCCCCAGACTGCAAAGTTGGATCATACAACTCCTATGGAAGAAGATTCCATACTACCTATATAAAAACGGTGGCTCCTCCTGGCAGACACATACATACAGGATTATTTATTACTAACAGACACAAGAGAACCCGTTCCCACATACATAGATGGGATTAAAGAAACTGGGTACATATCCATCTCGATAGAGAAACAGCAGGCACTTGCGAAATTGAAAAAAAGCACCCTGTGGCCGGACCCCAGTCCAAGAGTCCATAAGACTAATTGATCGACCTAGTGATTTCGAGCTAGGCGCAACCTGAAATAAGAATCAGTCCTGATGAAGGCATACTAAAAGAAAGCCGAAACGCCGCGTCGACCTTGTTGATTCTTCTTGTTTTCCATGCACTTTGAGTAAAATTGATCCTGTTGATTCCTTTTGTTTTATCATGTGTTTTGAGTAAAATTTTAATGAATTGTAATGTTTTTAAACTATTGTTTTTATATGTATTGAAAGTGGATGATGTAATAAATTCAACTCGAACTTTTTACCAACATATACTTTGACAAGTTTTATTATTTTCTCTCATGTTATAATTATTTGTAATGTATTAATTGATTGCAACTGTCCCTGGCTGATACTGTTTCTTGACGAGTAGGTTATAGAATTCTGCCTTTCCCTCCGATAGTATGGTGTGCTGTCTTTCAATATTGACACAGTAAAAGGACGATACGGTCCATTGATTTGGGACACCTTGGTTCTTTACACTGCGTTCTTCCCCCCAGTCCCTATAAAATCCTGTGAGGGGTCCTCCTTCCTTTTCATCAGAGATAGCGAAGGCCACAATCCTGCGCCTGTATTATTCAATAGAGAAAAGCTCCACATTGGCAGCAGAGCCAGGGAGGATTCAGCTGCATCTTTGCTACCACGCTGCCTGCCACCCTTGTAGCCTCCGCAAAATTCTTGTACTGCTCAAGGGGACTCAAATATTCGGGACCTGCCCTCAATATCAGCAAGAAGACGTGAAGGGTATAAAAGCCCATATCGCAGGCCCAAATTGCGTAGCGTCGCCTTCACACCATTATATTAACGCCTTGCCTCTTGCACCATAATAGTAAAATCTGGGTACAATGATAGCGTAGAACCATGCCAGCTAAGTGAGCCCTTTTCCCTTGCTATTCAGCATGATATCCCTGTTGTGGAAATTTAGCAGGCGTGCAATTATAGGTCTAGTGTGGCAGCCAGGGTTAGGGCACGGGCCCAGTGAGCGATGGGCACGCTCAACAATGAAAACGGAGGTGAAAGCTTCTCTGCCAAATAGATCACCTAATAGGTTTTCCACAAACTGATCCAAACGATCAGTAATGGTGTTTCTGGAACGCCTAGGATGAGCAGGTTATTCCATCTAATGCGGAATTCCAAATCCTCGTTTTTAATGGCCACATCCTTCAAGATTGCACACAGCCTGAGCCGACCCATCCTCCAAGTCTGAAACCCTACCCTCAACAGTGTCCAGAGGCTTCTCATGAACATCAATCTTGGTGCCTAGATTGTCCAAACGTTTGTCCAAAATGTCAAATCGGCTGTCCAAGGCTTTAAATCCTGTGCGGAGCTCCTGCAGCAGAAAGTCTGGGCTTGTGGGTTGATCCCCTTGGGGGGGACCTGTGGCAGAACTCCCAGCAGCCATTTCTGTGTCAGTAGTAGGGACCCTCTCCGTCACCTTGGGGAACTGCAATATTCGTTGCTTGGGGTCTTTATGCCTTCTCGACCACATTCGCTAATGGGCACACTCAGGTTCCTTAGGGCACAAAAACCAGTGTAGAAGCAAGGGGGCAGGCTGTGATGGTCGCAGGGCCGAAGCAGTCGACACAGAGAAGAGCTTGGGGCTGACCAGTTCTCCGCGCAGCGGGTCCTTTCATCCACTATATCTCTTTGGGGCGCTCAGCTGCGACACACCGCCCGCACACAAAAGGCTGTCTCGTTGCAGACCAGGATATTAGGCAGCTTCATCCCAAATTGTTTGAACCTGGGATTCCCCGGCAGGCCTTAGTTCATGGCACACAGACTTTTAGCAGTCACACATGTTGTTGGGCTCCTCCCCATCACCAATCTCATGGCTGAAAACTGAAGAGGATTGCTGATGTGTGGTTGTCCCTCCTCCACTCCCGGCCGGCTGAGTGGCCGTATCCCAGGCTCGCCTGAGACCCCTGTTGCCACAGGGTAACTGGCATCACTGCCGGGTGGGCCCCATGTACGCACCTCGTGGTTCTCGCCATAATGCCGAATCTGAATCTTGGGGGAAGGGGGTAGCCAGGATAGCTCCGCTCACCTAGCTGCTCACTCCAGTGTTCTGTTCGGTGGAGGTACACCACCGCTCCACGAGTTTGCAGCAAGGCTTTATGTTAAACCTCAAGCCGGGGCCTGGGTTAGGTCACAGGCCCCAGCGCGCAGCTCCACTCTGTGAAGTTGATTGGGGCCAGTCTCAATGATGTTTCCTCATCTGCGGCCGCTGGTTCCAGTCTTGCAGAGTCACCACTGACTTGAGCCACTCCTCTGTTGGTCTCCCATTATCTAGGAGACGTCTTTGGTGCTAATAAATTAAGTTTCTGTGGGCACTACGGAGGTGCTTCAAAGCTGCGTGGCCATTGTGGTCGGCAGCTTGGCCACACCCCGACCACAAACAAACATTCATCTCGTTTTGCAGTCATTTTTCAGGAGGTTGTTCGCTCCTTTGCTGAAAAGGTTTGCAGTATCAGAGCCGTTCATTCCCTCCACCCGCTCATCCAGTGACCACACTTTCAGAGGACACAAACTACTGGGGGGACAACTTTGACCCATTTGTCACTTGGCCCATTTCCTGTGGTCAGCTACTCTACTGCTCCGGTCTCAGCCAATCTTATCAAGGACATCAGCCTCCGTGTCAGCCTCTACAGAACGTGAAAGTCTCAGAGGATTTTATCAGACTGCCTAAAATAGGAATATCCTCAAACAAGCATTCGCAAAGCCAGTAGGTGTGGAATTCATAGCTAAGCACGTACAGCACTAGCACCAGAACTAGGCTGGCCATGTATTCCACTTGGCATTTTTCTTGCAGGATAGAGTGATTGGAAGGAGATTTTTAGAACCACTGAGGGGGCACCCATCACATTCTCCACTTAAGAGGTTTAACTGCAGCAGGCTCAGAAAGAGGCCAGGGTAGAGAGAAAGAATAAATGAAGGGATGAAGAAGAGGGCACAAAATGAATGGAACTGGACTGTTTTGAAAAAAAATTCCAGGGCTGCTTTTGTTTTCCAGTTTGGCCATGGTTACAATATTAGAGCTAGATATTTGAGGGAGACCGCAGGAGCTGACAGAGAGGGTTACATTTATAAAGTAGTCACTCTTTCAGTTTCATGCAAGCACAGGAATGGAGGCGGAAGAATACATCCAAACAGCCAGTAGCATTAGGTGAGAGATAAGTACTTCATTGGACTTATCAAAGATGTGATTGACAAGTCATAAGCCAATGTCTGAAAGAGGCTGGTGGGAGCAAGCCAAAGATTATAATGGGTGGGTCCAAATTCCGCTCTATGTATTTTATCAGCAATTGGTTTGTTTGACAACTGTGCTGTCAATAACAGGCCTAAAAAGGATATGCTGGTCACAATGTTCTCAACCGGAACCAACCGGTGTTCCTGTCTTATGCAAGGCTGTTGAATGCTTTGCAACCTCGAAACTAAATAAATACCTCTCAGAAATCCATCTACTGGACAATTACAAACCTAGATCTGGCTATAGCAACAAAAGTGTTTGATTTACTGTGGGGAAGCTTTGTGTGTGTGGTCACTCATGACACGCAGCGCTGTGCTTTTTAGATTCCCTTGTGTTTTGCTGCGGGACAGTAAGTGTGCTCCCTATGCAACTTCATACCATGACCGTGGTGCGGTCTGCCGACCCATAGAGGGCACTGCATGGGGGCTGCGAAGCTCTGGCCTGTGGCACACATCTCCATCAGGAATCCAGACGCGCACCACGGAGGCCTGACATTGCTCACACCCATTTCCCGGCTGCTCCGGTGAACGCCCAAAGATTACAGCTGGGTCTGTACATCCAGATTCTCTTCTTTTGATGCCCCGCTGGGGCCGGTAGTTGTGCGGTGCACATTGAAACACCCAGAAGGGTTAGTATTGTTGAGCCGGACAGGCCGGCTTTGGGACACAGTTTCCCGGGCAGCCTAAACTCTGTAGATACAATGGTTGTTCCTGGGCTTCCACCTGTAAATTGGTGTGTCTTTAAGTGCACCCTTATCTGCCTCGGATCCCCCCCCCCCCCAGCCCATATCCTGACATGCTTCTGTGTGCCTCACTAGAGCCTCCCTTCGCCCTTGGCCCTACCACACTATTTTGGCCTCAGGCCTTATCCCTGGTCCGGCCCATCCTCACACAGTAAAGTAAAACAGTTCTAGGACATGATGTCCCAAGAGACATTAGAGGAGGAGGAGGAGGAGGAGGACTACTCCCTGGCCTCCTCCAATGGGAAGATGACTTCTAAAAGGCCATCAACATCTCAATTTACAGAGCAGTCAATGAATTAATGCCCCAATGGAGCAGAGGCTGTCGAACAGAAAAGAGCAGGAATGCGAAAACAATTGCCTGGTCCGCAGTCACTGCCCCTGGCCTTGCCCAAGAGACACCTCCTCAGGAGGCTTTAGGAGAGGGTCCCCTTCCCCCAAAGTAGTGCAAGGGGTGGGGGGAATAAGGGCAAGTTTTCGCACCTTAAGCAAGCTCTTTTGGCTAAAACAGTCCCGCAGGAGGGCCCCATGACACTTCCGAGCCCATCTTGGTCCCTTCCCGGCCCGCAACAGCAGGATGGCTCCTCCAGATCTTGGCGGCTTGGGTACCCTCATTGCCCCAGATGTCATCTCTAGCTGGGCTCAGCGTGCCTTTGGTTTTATGGGGAAAGCCAACTGCGCCCTCTCAACAGAGCTTCGCCACTTCCTCCTCATAAAGGTTGACCCACTAAGCTATGGGATCTTGCCTCGTCTGAAGCAGGCACAGTGGCCCAGGAGGATTTGTTCGGAGACCCCTTCGTAAAGAAGCTGGGAAAGTTTGTGGCAACCTTTACGTGATTAGACAAGGCAGAGACTAATATCATAAGTTGTCTTCATAGCCCGGATTTTCCATGAGGCCGGTTGTGGCAGGGGCCGCTGGGCTGGCCGTTTCTCCTCTTCCAACGGACAATACCAATCCAACCCACGCTTCAACAACTTCTCGACAAGGGGGCAATGCTTCCGCAGCCATGGAGGCTATAAAGGAAAAGCAGGCAGTGGAGGGGCAAACGCTATGTCATTCCTGCAGCCTAGTTGAGGGTGTGGGGGCGGGGGGAGGCTGGCGTTTCACCTGGCCTGGGCTTCCATTACTTCAGACACGTGGGTTCTTCAAACAGTGCAGGGGTTCCAATTGGAATTTTACGGCGTGCCCTTCTGGTGGGAGCGCCCCTACACCAAACTGCTTCTCCGCCCACGACATGGCCAATTAGACCAGGAGGTGACAATCCTCCTGCAGAAAGGGGTCATCTGCCCTTCAGCGGTACACCCCAGGAGATTCCTCAGTAGCCTCTGTTTGGTTGACAAGGCAGACCGGGAACGCAGACCAGTAATCATCCTCAAAGATTTCAACGAGTGGCTGGTGTACCGCTATTACAAAATGGAGGGCATTCAACTCTTCAGGGACATGCTGCTTCCATCCGATTTGATGGTCACCTGGACCTGAAAGATACCTACCTGTCAGTTCCCACTTACCCTCCTCACCATCAATTTCTGCTGTTCATGTGGCGTGGCCAGACGTTAGAGTTCCTCTCCTTACCCTTCAGCCTCATCTGACCCTTGTGCCTCACAAAGATTCTCAAGTCAGGAGTGAAGTTCCTACGAGATAAGGGAATACAGTTCATCATCTACCTGGACGATATGCTCATCCTAGCGCAGCACCCGGAAAATTGTTGGCACATCTCTAGTTGGCCATAAATCTGCTGCAGGGGCTAGGGTTAGTTTTAAATGAAAAGCAGTCTCTTCTAACCCAGACACAGAGGGCGCCCTTACTGGGTTTTGTCATAGATTCCACCTCTTCCATGAGCCTTCCCTCCAGAAATATGGCAAAGATAAGGCACAAGCTCTGAAAGACATTTGCCAAATGGTGCACATCGCTTAGACAGATCACACACTTGGTGGGTCTCCTCTCCTCTTCGATTCAGGCGGTTTTTCCCAGCCTGCTGCACTATCATGCCTTGCAGCGCATCATCTAAGGAAAGGCCTTACGTACTCTCAGTCAAAGAGGAAATGGAGTGGTGGCTTACTCACATGGAGGCCTGGAAGAGGAGAGCAATCTAACGTTCCACGCCCGATCTGGTGATAGAAAAGTTCATAACGTCTACTCTAGTTTTCATCAAAGGATCCCAGATATAAATAGGTCACTGGTACCACAACAGGTTATGCTGGAAGAGTTTCCTTTACTAGCCTTGTCTGGATTGCAGGATCTTCTGAAGCGGCTGAAATCTGGATCTCTTGCCGACCCTGCCCCTCCGGCCATTTTGAATTTAGTTTCTGAGATGATTTGCCCAGTTATGCTGGATGTAATAAATGCCTCTCTTTTGACGGGTCAAGTGCCCCGTCTTTGGAAGCAAGGGAGAGTCAGGGCCCTCTTAAAAAAAAAAGTTATTTGGATCCTGAGGATAGGGCCAATTATCGCCCCCATTTCGTTACTTCCCACAATTAGTAAACTAACAGAAAAACATGTGAATTCTGCATTGGCAGCTCATCTTGAGGAGAATGACTATCTTCACACGACTCAGACTGGATTTAGGCATTACCAGGGCACGGAGACGGCCCTTCTTGCTGTGGTCGAAGAATCTAGAAAGATTTTTTGACGAGGGAGGCTGCGCTGCTATTACTTTATTAGAGCTTAGCGCGGCCTTCGATACCGTGAACCATCAAATCTTGACTCAGGGAGGTGGGAGTCACAGGTATTGCTTTGGAATGGCTACAGTCCTTTCGGACAGACAGATTTATTATAGTCTTTGAGGAAGGAGCCCTTTTTAAGGAAAAACCTTTGCAGTATGGAGATCCCCAGGGTTCATCACTTAGCCCTACCATGTTTAACATTTACATGAGGCCTTTGGCGGGGGTGGTACTTCCCTGGGGAATCCATGCTGTGACTTATGCTTATGACACCCAATTAGTGGGGTCTTAGTCAGCACGATAAATCTGTGCCGGGTTTAGCTGCTTGCCTTACTAAGGTATCTGAATGGATGGACCTGTCCTTTCTTAAGCTGAATGGGGCAAAGACAGAAATTATGACCCTGGGCCATGCATCTCCGAGTAACTTGGACCTCATGTGGCCCAGCTGTCTTGGTGCTTTGCCTGCCCCAAAGAAACAAATTAAGAGCTAGGGTGTTTGGTTGGATTGCAATCTGAACCTCTCTGTCCAAGCATGTGAAGTAGCAGGGACCTGTTACGGTCTTCTTAGATGGATACGCAAGGTCTTTTCTTTGCTCCCATTTGATGCGAGGCGGATGTTGGTCCAGGCCCTCGTCCTGTCTCTGTTAGACTATGTGAATGCAGTCTACTTGGGTGCGCCTCAGGGAACCATTAAGAGATTACAGATTGCCCAGAATTGTGTGTCCCGTCTCTTGCTGAACATCCCTAAACGGAAGTCTGGAAAGTTGGTGCTTGGTCTGTTGCACTGGCTCCCTGTTCAAGAAAGAATTCGGTTCAAAGCCATGTACATTGTCCTTGAGTCCATCTCTGGTAATGGCACCTCTTTAACTCAGCCCATGGTGCAACCTTATTGCACAAGGCGACAATAAAGATCTAATGATAAGCGACTGCTTGTAGTCCCGAGGATCAAATGGGTCCGGTCTGGAGGTCGGCTGTTTTCCTATAATGCAGCTAAATTTTGGAATCAGGTCCCAGATTTCATTCGTCTTGAACCCCATCATTTTAGATTCAGGAAGCAGTTGAAGACTTTCCTCTTTCCGTAATTAGTGGGGACAGAATAGTGTCACATGAAGCGCTGGGATGCCCTTGGGTAGCCATGCGCTATATAAGTGCGTATTCTATTCTATGCCAGCCGGTCCAGCGGGGGCGCCAGTTGCAGTGATTTTTTCCACAGACGGAAGTTGGTCGCTACTAGAACAACACTGCGACATCAACTGTCTGGTGCTCCTGGCAGGGTTGTTTGCGGTACGACGTTGGACAAGGGATCCAATTCAGTCCTGTTCAAGATGGATTATGTCTCGGCAGTGAGATATATCAATCACCTGGGCAGTACACAGTCAGGTGCCCTGGCGAACATGGCAAAGGCATTCCTGCCTGGAAAATCAGGTGTCAGTGACGGCGGAGTACCTACCAGGCCAAGAGAACTAGGTAGTAGACTGGAACTCCTGGCACCTGAGGGACTTCAGCATTTGGACACTGCACCCTCAGGTTTTCCAGCAGTTGTCCGACAGGTGGGGTATATTTTCAGTCAAATGGTTTGTGCCTCACCCACTAATTAGCGCGGTTTTGCAGCTGGAGGCCAGGCCCTCTGGCGGAGGCGACAGATACGTTCCTCCAAAGACTGGAGTCACGAGAAGGGTTTTCCATTTCCCGCCCTTCTTGATGATCACCTGGGCAGCTGCCCAAGTTTGCAGGCAGAAGGTGAATGTGGGCATAACTCTGGTATGGAGATCTGAAGTTTGGTTTCAGGTTCTTTTGGAACTTTCTTTCTGGAATCCGATTCCCCCACTTTCTTCACATTCTGAGGAATCCGGACAACGAGCAGCATCGGCTAGTGTCAGACAATTCATTACATCTCATGGCATGGTGGACCACAGGCAATGTTGGAAGCTAACAAAGCCTTTTGAGCCATGCCGAGTTCTTCCTATCCAGAGCCTTGGTAAACAGCAAAGCAAAACGATACTGCTCTTCCTGGATGAGACGGGTATGGTGGCGTCTGCAAAGGGAAGTGGATACTGTGGGATCTGATGTAGTCCAGATTCTCAATTTGTTGTGGAGTCTAGAGGAGGGACTGGCATATCAGTCAACGCCGTTTAATACCCATTTCAGCGGGACATGCCTGGTTGATGGAGCTCCAGCTGGTGAACACCCTTTTGTGTGTCGATTGCTTTAGGTGATTCATTTGTCTCTTCCCCCAGAGCTGTGTTATGCAGCGCTTTGGGACGTTAATTTGGTATTGAACCTCATCTTGTCATGACAACTGAATGGATTTTTTGTAACGGAAAGAGATGTTGGCTAAATTGGCAATGTTACTTTGCCTCATCTCGTGCAAAAGGATCTCAGATGTGCGAGTCTTATATAGAACGGCCAGAGTTTTTTCCCTGGAGGGAGTAACTTTCACACTAAATGGGCAAAAGTCAAATATCCACACAATTTCTTATACAGCTTTCGTGGACTCTCCTAAACTATGTATGGTACAATGCCTTAAAGCATACAAGAAGATCACAGAGGAAGTCCGCCCTCAGTATCAAAGACGTCTCATTGTCCTCAGAAAATTGTACAGGGAGGTTTAGTCTCCCACAATTGCCCACTGGGGTCAATGGGTGATGCAGGAGGTGGACATTGACACAAAGATCTTTGGGTCACATTCAGCTAGAGGGGCAACAGCCTCGAAAGCGTTATGCTTGGGAGCACTTTTGGAGGATCTCATGCACGCGGCAGACTGGTCTTCTGACTCAACTTTTAAAAGGTTTTTATTTTAAACCGGTGGTAAATGGAGCCCAAGTTGTGCTAAGTAAGCTTTGAAATAGCATAATCCTTGCCTCCGGTCCTGACAGATTGAAAATTGTGCCTAGCTCAAGTGAAGGTAAGTTTCAATTCTATTAAGTACATGGAGGCGAGGATTATCCCACCCGGCAATCAAGTCAGATGCTGTCCCGCCTGTACTGGAGTAAGTAGCCTGTTCTCATTTATCATTGGCATACTTAAGGCAGAGCATAGTGTTGAATGTATTAGTCTATCAAGGTCATTGCAGAAACTGTGAATGACTGTCCGATCCTATTGCTGTAAGTGGACTGTGGTATATGGTTACTGACATAGTGTGTCTTTGCAGGAAACAAGGAGTCGAAACAGGAGCAATGAAGAAGGATGTTGGTGTCACTAGCACGCAGAAAGAGAAGGAGCAGGCAGTGACAGAGGACTTTGTTGAGGACCTGGTTAAGAATGATGGATTAATGTGAAGAAGGAAAGACAATTTCCTCACGTCAGTGTCCTTAATAGAATTTAAACTTAACTTCACTTGAGCGAGGCAAATTTTCATTCTCCTAAACTTGTGAGCACCTTTCAATAAGACGCATATTGCCATCCATTACAATTCACCTGGACATTGAAGGAAAGGTACTTAGCTGCTGTTCATCTTCATAGCCATTTCGATTAAGTGATCAGTGACAACACATCTTCCAGTCACTGTCCTCTGTAACATGGAGTATGCCAAGGCTCCATCCTTGTTTCCATTCTCTTCAACTAATACATGTAAACTATTTGGAAACTTCTACTCAACTTGGACATTTGGTCTGACTCGTACCCCAATGACACTCAGCTATCCAAGGATATATCCACTGAATCAGACAGCCTTCAGCTTTCACTTGCTCAAAGCAAAATCAAAAAACAGCCAGAATGACACCATCATCTCAGACTAAACTACATGAAAAATAATTTCTGATGATCTGCTAGCTGACCACCCACTCACTCTCAATCATCTACAAAGACAAACAGGTTTATACTAAGGTAAACACACTTCAATGCAATGTGTTCAACACGGAAAAAATGCCCATTATCATTAAGGACAATGAAGGGCCTTAAAACTCTCATCAAAGAGGCAGACTTCAAGCAGGTGTGCCCGACACTCGTCCTATTAATACTAGAATCTGCAAATGCTCTACTAAGAGGTCTAGTCAAAGTCTAACTTCCTACAAATGGGACCACATTGTCTTCAGTACCAAGTTCTTTGATCACTTTACACAGTCCTAATACTCCTCTAATGGTTCCCAAGTGACCAGAGATGTGTGTACATTTAGGCATTTCTGGTATGCAAGGTCAATGCAACAACTCCCCTTAATAACTGGCTGACGTGCTGATCATTAGTGGTCAGAGGGCCAAAATATTGTTGCCTCTATCAGACCTTCCCATGGTTTGCCCCAATAGTTTGAAATCCCCCAAATGAACTACATTTAGTTACATTGCACTGGACAGTGTTGCGGCATCATAGACACTTTTGACTAATAACTAAGGAGTCAAAGGGGACATCTTGAGTACAGCCTACTAGTAAGCATTCCCTGGATGCGACCACCAGTGGGAATAACCTCAAACAGGTTACAAATAAGAGAGTGGGACCGGGGTTTGCCTTCTAGAGCCCCGACCTCAAGGGGAGCGTGTTATTGCATATGAGTATTTATTTATTTATCCATTTGTAAAGTGCCTGGTTACACCACCAGTGTGCCCCAGCGCTAGAAGCACTCTCAGTGAGGGAGCGAAGAAACTCTCAGCGAGAAGCTAGTGGTCCTTGACAGTGAGTCTAGTAGGTCTAGTCTGGTTGGCTGTTGGAAACAGCCATGCCTTAAGATTTTTGCGAAAGGAGGTTTCACAAGATTCTGCTCTTATGTCCGCCGGCAAGGTGTTCCACGTTTTGGCTGCAAGATATCTGAAAGAGCGTGCACCCATTCTTGCTTTCTGTATTCTCAGCAGTCACCAATGCCCTGCCTTTGAATCTTCGGTTCCGGCTCGGAGTGTAGGATGTTCTCAATGGTTGCAGATATAGTGGACCTTTTTTTGACAGGATTTGGTCACAGTACCACATATTGCCTTAAACATGATTCTGTTCTCCACAGGCAGCCAGTGGAATCCTGCCAGAGCATTTATGTTATGGATATTTTTGGGAGGTTCAGCAGTAGGCAGGCTGCCGTGTTTTGTACCGACTGAAGTTTAGTCAGCCCTTTTTTGGACGCACCCGGATATAGAACATAACCATAGTCCATTTGGGAGGTACCCAAGGCATGTACTATAGTTTTCCTTGCGCTAGACAAACACGTCAAGGAGTTTTCCCAGGACTTTGAGGGTCCCGAAATATTTCCCCGCCACTTTCCGGATTGGACTGTCGAATGTCAGTTTGGAGTCTAACAACACTCGGAAGTTTTTTACTTCTGCTTTTGGGGTTGTTAGTTGGCCACTGCGTGGTCCTTCACCTTATCGGCAAGTTTGGCATGAGCAGCCCGGAACAGCGATAGTCCAGTCGTGAGGGCGCCGATTCGTGCCTCTATAGCTTTCCTAAAGTCTTGCAAGATTAAGTCCAGCTTGTCCATCGTCTCCACTGCGGTAGTAGGTGGTATGCAGCTGGCCTGCTGAGAGCCGTCCATTGACGTCGCAGTGTCAGGGATGTAGTCAACCCCAGCCTCTCCTTGTTGTTTGCCTTTAACTGACCCCTTCTAGGTATGTACAGGTACCCTGTCCCTTACAATGGCAGTGGATTTGCACTCTCCGACTTCGTGAGGCTAGGCCCACAAACTGTCTGGTGTCACTGCAAGGCCCCCCACTGCACAGTGGCCTCAGCAGGTCTCGCCGCCCGTTCTCAACTCAGTCAGTGGTACACTCCGTCGATCCCGGGCCTGTATGCCTCTGGCTCTCACCTCCTTGTGCAGCACCCCCCTGCTGCAGCCACATCACGGTGGTGGCTGCCTGTGCCCATCTGGGTTGTTTTAGGAAGGCAGGGGGTGGGAGTAATCAGAGTTTCCCGTCCTCTGGCGGCCTTCTATATCAGTCTCCTGTTGGGCATACCACCACCAGCACTTCGGCCCGTTATGGCCTCCCTTCTAGCTCTGGGCTGCTCTCCACTGTGGGACACTATAATGGCCCAATTGCGCACCACCAAGCGGCCGCTGGCCCACACAAGAATTCTAGGCGGCTATACCTCCTCAGGATACTGGTCTCGCCACGCCACAGGGTCTTCCCCCTCTCAGCACTCTTGCGGGGCCTCCCGCCCGTAATCTTCTCCTCTCTGCCAGCAGGGCTATACTGTCACACGCCCTCAAGCTGAGTAGGCCCGCGTAAGCCGCGCAGGATTATTTCCCGGCACTCGCGTGGCCGCGTCCCGGGTCTCACGCTCCAAACCTGGTAATGTGCACCCCCTGGGTCGCGTGTGCACTCCGGCTGCGCTCCAATGCCCTCTCGTAGCTCGCCCGGTCTCCGCGGTACCGCCCAAGGCCTTCCTCTACGGTACCTCAATCCTCCTCACAGTGACCCGAGTCCCCCAGCGGACCTCTCCACAGCGTCGGCTCAGGCTGCCTCGTTCACTACGCCGTCCCGCGGGCCCTTCAGCAAAGGGCCGCTTCGTTCTACTACCGAGGCCCCACGGGGCCCAAATGGTGCCCTGATTATCATCGTCAGGTTCACTCTGTGGCACCCAGTCAAAGCAGGCGGCAGGCACCGCAGAAAACGGCGAGTTTACAGGATGTTTACTGCCCGGGTCCAGAGCTCCCTCAAGAGGCGACCACCATGTTCGGCAGTTGGCCACACCCCCCAGGTTATGATTCTTTTTCATCAATACGTGTGCAAATGAGTTCAGGTTGAATCTGGTCCATATCATGTGCATGATTTTCTGTGCAGGCCTCTCAGCCGTGGGTCTATGAGATGGTATGGTAAAAGGGACTAAGTTGTGGTCTGACCAAGGAACTGGCTATGGTGTCCCCATCTCGATCTCAATTGAGTTGGTAAATATAGGATCTAGAGTATGCCCCGCTTGATGAGTTGGCATATTCACTTTCTGCACTAAGTCGAGTGTCATAAGGTCCTTGCATATAGATTGCACTTCTGTGTTCTCCATATTATTAAAATGTATGTTAAGATCGTCTAGTATGAGGAAATTGTTATAGCGTAGAGCTGGTATTGTTATAGCTTTGCATATTTAGGCTTAGAAATAAAATATTACTTCTTATAAAAGTAAGTATTAGATTGGATATTGCTTTATTGTCCATACAGTGTGTACTTTGAGTTATGAGTCATGTTCACTAACCTGTATCTACAACCCCCTCCACCAGAGGGAGTGACTGTTCGTCCACCGAGTCAAGTGTAGAAGGGATACTGAACACAGTTGTCTAGGATCCATAGTAGGTCGGACCTCGGGACGTCACGAGTAAAAAGCCTCAACCACCATGTTGGGCCCAGTAGCCCCTGGGAGCCCTGTTGCCCTCTGAAAGAGGTTCTGACAGGGCCCAATTCACAAATGTTTTGTGCATGCAGATTTCACTTATGGATGCAAATACATTTACAATTGAAAATGCTGAATTCGAGACTCAGAATTTGCCTAATTTTCCAAAAACAAACTGCACTTACGACCATGGCCAATACTCAAGATCGTCGACTGTCTGCAGTCGTAAGTTTAAGGGAGAAAATATTTTCAGGGGTGGGGTAGGTGGTTAACTTTTGCAATGTAGTCAACACCCACATTGTTGTAACTCTGTGTATTTTTCAATATTTCTAAGCAGTTGTCCCCACACCAATTATATACATAAACATATGAGTTAAAAAATTAGCTTTGTAAACACGTTGGCAAATCCCAAAGAACTCCGCAATTCTAGTGTGTGTAGAAGAAAAAGTTTCTCAACAGAAAATTAAAATCATACAAGTAAAAATAAAAACAAAAAGGTGAGGTGCATTTGAACCTTCCACATAATGTGTACCAGGCAGGTGTACATACATAAGCATATGATTTTCATACATTTATGTAAGCCTGAGAATCCCTAACCCAGACATTTTCGCATAAGTCGGGGTGCACGTCTGGGATTTCTGTGAATCCAACAACACTTGTAAACCTACCAAAATCGTGAAAGGAAAATAACAAGGAGTTAACTAGCAACTTACTAAAATACCAGGAGGATTAGGTCTGGTTTTAATTTTTTTTAAAGACAATAACACCAACAAAAGACATATTGAAAATGTTTTTATTTTTTACTAATGCTTTGCCATCATGATATATAACTGAGCCGCTTCAAATAGCAATATGTTCTCAAAACATAGCAATCAGCTTGCAAAAGCATTCTTGGGAACCCAGAGTCCCCTCTTTTCTCCCTCCAACTCCGCAGATGTAAAAAAAGTCTCAGCACCCCGAGTCAACAGCTAGAACCGAATGACAATTTTTTGGCATGTTATCTTCAATTTCTTCCCACACACCCCATTATCATATTATAATGGACAGCATTATAAATAAAAATATAACAAACTTTCATGCAGATTTGTAAAAAAATATTTCCTGGGTATATGCATTAAACCAAGATACAAAAAAAGAATTGCACGCCTTAGAGTAGGGTCTTATTTCAATGGTTTGCATGTTGGTAATATGTATTAAGCAGAAATTCTGGATAGCTCCTAGATATCTGCCGCTCAAAATAGCCTCCAACTGAAGTAAAAACTTGTACTGTATATGTGAAGTAATATGTTGAGTTATAGGTTAGGAAAGGCTTCACTTGGGAATAATGCTGAAAGATACTCTCTCAAATTAGCAAAAGTTTTCCAAGCAACTTTTATTATGGTTCCACGCAGCAGAATCCGGATATAGATCTATGTATATCTTTAACAGCATGACTCCAGAGCCATGTATACACGTTTCAACTCCTAGATCTAGAATAAACATTGGAAACCAGTTTTACGTAGACCTTAATTGGGCTTTGTTCCCACTTCGACTCATGCCATCAATAGAATAAAACGAGGAAGTAGGCGGATATTCTGCATGAGTTTGGTAGAAAAGTGTGTGCGGATGACGCAAGTGAAGACCAAGGTAGTCAATTGATACAGATAACGTGGTTTTTGATGATCCTGAACTGGAGCTTAGGTTTATTCTGTGGAATGAGAGCAGTTTTGTGAGGTACATCTTCTCTTCCGGAGGAAGCCGATGCTTTTGTCTTGCTGGAAAAACCGGACAGGTGCCAATAGTTCTCCAATTGAGGGAGTTCCACCCAAGAGCCCACACACATTTATCATGCACCTGTGCTGGCAGGAATGATCTGGGGGTTATTTTGGTTCCTTTGTTGCCTATATTGCACCATTACACTTTCTTCATCCCTCGGCCCATCAAGCACGCAAACACCGTCATGACCATCTTTGGTTTCACCTCCACAAGGTCTTCAGGAAGAGCATAGACTCTGGCGCCAATTCTTCTAGCCATTGATACAGCATACCTATGAAACAAGATTTGAGATTTAGTTTCAGGTTCTTTATGCAGATTACAATTTAGGACCTTAATGTGGTCAAAAGAGGAAAATGCATACATATGCTGCACATAAATCACTAACTCTGTGTATTTTGCACTATTTAAGAGACCTCATAGAAGCTCCATAAGCATGTAGTACTGCGCTTGAACTGTCAGTTGAAACACCTAAGGAAAATCAGTTGGAACGGAAGCATGTAGTACTGTGCTTGAACTGTCAGTTGAAACACCTAAGGAAAATCAGTTGGAACGGTGAACAAAAGCCATAGGATCTAAAGTATCCAATATAACAGTAACAACAAAGGGCGGACAGGTCATTCTGCCACTCTGGCATTTCCCTGTCAAGCGGAGGATTAGGGGGCTCATTTCAGAACTGCCAAGACCTACGCAAGCCCCCTTTTTCAGTCAGATTATACAGCAGTGTGAGGCTGGATTTTGGTTTCCAGCTCCGTCCTGCAAGAACATCCCATGATGCTAAACCTTGCTCAAAATCTTTAAACCCCACCTCTAGCTTGTATCAGAAATGTGTAGATCCTGTTCATTTGCTTTAAGGATTTCCTGATTATGCACATCTGGTGGGGAGCGGACCGTTCTCTTGATTAACTGGCCTAGACACTTCTCAACACAGAAGCAACCATAGAATCCATGAAAAGAAACAATAGAACACCTTATTAATTGAACAAAGAGGCCAGAACCACTTTTGCAAATGTTTAAATGACATTAGGTCACTATACGTAGGAGACCAAACGAAAATATTATCTATAAGCACCTGTTCCAGTAACTTCTGTCTGAAAGAAAGAGGGCTCAAGACAGGGCAGATTTATGTGAAGCAAATGCAAAAGAGCTACCATTTCATGGTGGCTTCAGTGCAACACACGTCTGATAACAACAGATTCATTTAGGTAGTGTTTGCTTATGGTCTAGGACGGTTTTCAAATGTGTCACCAAGGGAAACATACCACATCCAGCTTTTCTACTATAGTTGCTTCTGAGTTATCCGCCTGTGCTGAGATTGTGTACTTCTCATCTGCACTTTGGAACCAGACCATATGTCAGTATCGTGTATCCATCCGGGGTCAAGCCAGCCAATATCTTTGTATTTGGGTGATGGTAGGCCGGAAGTAGTGACACTGGGAGTCATCTATTTCCTGACAACCAATACACAAGTACAAAGCACAAACGTCCCATCTAGCAATCTTTCATGAGTGACACTCAAAGGAAACAAAAGGATAACCCTAACACAGGGCTTGCCCTGTGTTCATAAAGAGATCTCTCCCTCTGGCTCCCAACACTCTTTTCATGCCTAAAGAGGATATCGCCAAGTCAGGACAAAAGTAAGGCTATGATCAGGGCCTATCCGTGCATTTCTTAAGAGACAATACTATAGCACTATGTCTGGCATGCTACCACCATTTCCATTGTGTATATCATAGCTCAAGTGACAATCCAAGATTGGTTCCACCAGACTCACAGTATCACTTTTGGTACAAACTAACACACACCCATAACTACACAAAGCAGAATATGTGCAGAATGTAACAAAGGGCCCAGCCACATGAGGTTGGGTGAAATTTACCATGACACTGTCAGCAGACCGCTCGTCCATCAGTAGGCACAGGTAAACAAACAGTGGCAAAACCAATGGGTCTCGCCTATGCAAGGCTATTGGCTTTGGCGATGTGTTTTAGCCATGGTGTACACCACTGTGGCTGCTGTTCAGCTTGGCTAAAAATTAGTGGCGTGAGGTGGCCAGGAGTGGAATAGCTCGGGGTGAAGTGGAATGGGATGGAGTAGAGTGGAGTGAGGTGAATTGGGGTAGAATGGAGTTGATTGTAGTGGAGTAGACTGCAGTGGGCTATATTGTTGTAGAATAGGATAGACTGCAGTTGAGCGGGGTAGATTGGAGTGAGGAAGTGGGGTAGATTGGCATAGTAGATTGGAGTGGGGTTGACGGAAATGGAATAGATTGAGGCGGATTGGGTAGACTGGGGTAGAGTGGAATGGGGTACACTGGGATAGATAGGAGTGAGGTTGATCGGGGTAGAGTGGGTTGGATCTGGGTAGATTGTTGTGGAGTAGACAAGTGGGCTAAATTAAGGTAGAGTGGGTCAGATTGAGTGGATTAGAGTAGGGTAGATTGAGTGGAATGGGGTAGATTGGTGTAGATTGGAATGAAGTCGGGTAGATGGGAGTGGGTAGAATGGTTTGGGGAAACGAGAGTGGGTTACATGGAGGTAGAGTGTGGTAGATTGGAGTAGATTAGGGTGCAGTGGAGTAGATTGGAGCAGGGTAGGTTGGGGTGGAGTACATTAGAGTGGGGCGATAGGGTAGACTAAGTTAGATTTTATTAGAGTGGGGTAGATTTGAGTGGAGTGTGCTAGAATGGAGTGAAGTGGGGTGGATTGGGGTGAAGTGGGGTGGATTGGGGTGCAGTGGGGTTAGAGTGGTGTGGGGTGCGCTAAATTGGAGTGGGGTAGACTGGGTGGATTGGAGTGGGGTAGAATGGAGAGAAGTGGAGCAGATGGGGGATGTGTGGGGTAGATTGTGGTAGATTGGAGTGGAGTTGGGTAGTTTGGGAGAGAGTGGGGAAAATTAGGAGTGGAGGGGGTAGAGTGGAGTGTGATACATTGGGTGGATTAGCACAGGGTAGACTGGAATGGAGTGGTTTAGATTGGGGTAGATTGAAGTATGGTAGTTTGGAGTACGGTATATTGGGGTGGAGTGGGCTAGAGTGGGGTGGGATAGATTAGAATGGTGTGGAGTGGTGTACATTGGGTGTGGTAGATTGTGGTGGATTGAGTTAGACTGGAGTGGGGTAGACAGTGAAGTGGATTGGGGTAGATTAGAGTGGGATAGATCAGGGTGGACTGGAGTGCAGTGGGGAAGATTGAGTGTAGAGGAGTAGGGCAGACTGGGGATGAATAGAGAGTGGTAGACGAGTGTAGTGAGGCAGAGTGGGTGGATTAGAGTGGGGCAGATTGGAGATGAGTGGGGTAGATGGGTGGAGTGGGCTAGATTGGGAAAGAGTGTGGTCGATTGGGTGGATACGAGTAGGTTAGATTGGTATGGAGTGTGGTAGATTGGGGTAGAGCGGAGTGGGGTAGATTGGGTGGATCAGAGTAAAGTAGATTGGAGTGGAGTACAGTGGGGCAGGGTAGATTAGGTGGAGTGGGTTAGATGTCATCAGTGATGTCATTTGAGATGTCAGTTATGTCATGAGTGATGTTACTGACCATGTCATGAGTGATGTAATATGTGACATCAGCAGTGCATTGCGGGCGCGCAAGTTATAGTTAGCTGAACTAACTATAACAGGGGAATTTCAATGGTTTTGTACGAGTGAAATCTCCAGCTAACTAGAACGCCCCTGAAACCTATGGTTTTTTCAGTGAATTTCTATGGTTTTTTTAAATGCTAATTCCTAACTATAATGTGCCTGAAACCTATGGTTTTTTAAGTGAATTTCTAAGGTTTTTTAAATGCTAGTTTCTACCAATGCCTACAGAGGTACGACATGTGAAGAAAGAAGAAAAAACACACCGAAAGAAGCAAAAGAAATGCAGAAAGAAACAGAAATTCTCAAAGACAAAGAAAAGTGCAGGAAGAAGGTAGACGAGCAGAAAGAACAGACGAGCAGAAAGAGGCCTTGTTGCAAAATCATCCTGCACCCTTAATTGTTTTAGATGGGTACAGCTGATAATGGACTCTGACTAACAAGTCCTAGAGCTAGTGCTATGCTAAAAGGCACTTTGAATACAGTTAAATACCCACATACACTAGGGAACACTATGCGTTGGGGTACCCCCTGTGATTAGCATGACCTCCTCTGTAAGCCCCTAGTATATAATAGGGCGCTTACTGGAGGTATCTAGTGGGCTAGTTGGACCCCAGGGAGCCTCAGGATTCAAGGGGACTTAATCCACCAACTTAAAACGTGGCACAGGGCGTGTTTGCACACGTCACCTCAGGCTCCGTTCCCCTCTCTTCACCTCTGTGTAAACGTGCCCTGTGTGGCCGTTCTAAGTTGAGAGATTAAGTCCCCTTGAATCCTAAGGGTCCCTAAGCTCAAACTAGCCAACTAGGTACCTCCAGTACGGACCACAGAGCTGCGTTGCAGAGGTGTAAAAAGGGGCGTGGCCTCTGAACAACTGTCTGCAACCCAGCTCCCTGGCACATACAGGGCCGGACTGGCTACCGGGCAGTTGTGTGTGCTGCCGAGCTGGGGGCTAATTTTTATCTGTGGTGGGGGCTTATTCCGTTGATGGGGACCTGCGTGCGCATTGAAATAAAAAAAGAAAAAACAATTTAGTTTTTCACACGCAGGACCCCATCAACAAAATCAGCTCCCAGCTCGGCAGGACACAACTGCCCGGTAGCCAGTCCGGCCCTGGGTACATACTGGAGATACCTGTTGGGCTAGTTGGCCCTCTGGAACCCTCAGTGTTGAAAGATAATTTACTCCCCAACTTACAACTCGCCACGGGGCGAGTTTGCACAATGATGAAGGAAGGAGGCGTGGCCTGAGGTGGCATGTCTGCAAACAAGCCCTGTGGCACTTTAAGTTGGGGAATTAATTCCTCTTCAATCCTGAGGGTCCCTGGGGGCCAACTAGCCCACCCGGTACCTCCAGCATGCGCCAGAGAGCTGCATTGCAGAGAGGTGTTCAGAGGCCATGCCCCTTTTTACAACACTCTGCAGCGCAGCTCCATGGCGCTTATTGGAGGTACCTGGTGGGCTAGTTGGCCCCCAAGGGACCTCAGGATTGAAGAGGAATTAATTCCCCAACTAAAAACGCACCCCAGGGCGTGTTTGCACACACATCACCTCATTCCCCGCCCCCTCCCTTTACCACTGTGCAAACGCGCCCTGTGGCGCGTTTTAAGTTGGGAGATTAAGTCCCCTTGAATCCTAAGGGTCCCTGGGATGCAAATAGCCGACCAGGTACCTCCATTAACCGCCACAGAGCTGCGTTGCAGAGAGGTGTAAAAAGGGGCGTGGCCTCTGAACACCTCTCTGCAACGCAGCTACCTGGCGTATACTGGAGGTTCCTGATGGGCTAGTTAGCCCCCAGGGACTCCCAGTATTCAGGGGGAATTACTTGTCCATCTCCAAAAGCGCCAGGGGGCATGTTTGCAGAGTGCTGCAGGGAGGTTGAGGGGCCTCCGGCACGATGCCGGTCTTCTTTGTTTAAAATTATTTTTAAGAAGAGGGGCTGTGTGGCCCACCTTCCTTTCCTTTTTTATCAGCCCCGGGAACCCCACCCCCCAGGGCCTGACCCCCTTTTTAGGGCTCGCATAAGGCAGCACATGCGCTGCCTCTACGAGACATTAAGTAATTAGTCTGTTAGGTGAAACTCCACGTTATTTATGTTGCTGCTTGCCATTAGTTAAAGTTTGTTATTGATTTTGTTTGATGCTTTTTTATTGGCTGTTGATGCGATGCAGACTTCCGTTTAGTCCGGAAGCAGCAGCGCCTAACTACTGTTTTAGTCCGCCAGATCGCACTCTGTTTTGCAGCTGCCTCCTGCTTTTCAAACGTAGGCTTTCACTTTTCAAACAAGGGTGCGCACCCTTTAACAATGGCGCCTGTGCTAGTTTTAAAATTCCGGGACTAGCTCAGTGCGCCCACACTTCTTCCTTCTCCCTGGCTGCAGCTCGCAGGCTTTCAGTTTTCTTTTGAAGGTGATCACAAAAGAGAAATCCACAGTAACACGCACACCCTCTTTAACTTATGCATCAGCGGCACCTGCTGACTTTTCTGCGACTTGCATGTAAGGAGACGTGTTTTGCGATTGTTCTCGGACTCTTCGGATGACACACAGGTCCACTTGCGTTTATGGTTGCTAAATCGGGGGACCTTGAAAATAGACAAAGTTAGAGTTTACGCAGGATGTGTTTGTATCCAATGTAGTGAGAGCGACCTCTTGAATGACCTTGTGAATACACAAGAAACAAAGTGTTCCCTGGTAGGCGCTTTATCTAGTTGTGGCATTACGTGCAGGGTGGTGTGATGCCAGCTTCTACTCAGTACCTGTTCCTCAGCCGGTCATTACTCTCGGTCACTGCACATGAACACAGGGCGCAGCCAGACATGCTCCCTCGCTTGTCCTTTGTCCGGGCAGGGCATTTCTGCTGCTCAGCAGTGGCTGGCAGGCTGGTAACTGACCTGCGGCTGGGCCTGCGGTTCCCCTGGGGTGGGGCCCGCGCTGGAGCGCTCCTCCCCTGGCGTCTGTCCTGCCCCTAGGTTGGACTATTAACTTAAGTTGCGGGTGTTTTTAGATGAGGTGTGTGTCTTCGTGCTTCCCATCAGACCACACTGCAGGGACACTGGCTGAGTTCATCATGGTGCAGTCGGGCCGGGGGAGGGCAGCCCATACATATTTAAGGCTCGGCCGAGTACCGCCGAGATTTGAGCACTTGACTGCGCTCCCGGCTATCCTGCAGCCTTTCTGCCTCTGAGTCTTCACTGATACCTGTTTTTGTGTCTCTTTAGAAGATGTCTTCGTATTTGAGACCTTTGCACAGGTTCAAGAGCTTCGTCCTTCTCTTCATCACGCCGCTGCTGCTCCTGCTCCTGCCGTTGCCACTTGTCATCCAGACCAAGATAAGTGAACACATGTTACTTGCCAGAATGGTGAAATAAATAACTAAGTGGTACCTGCATGTTTCTAGGCCCTTTACTTTGTCTTCCATATTGTCTTTTTTGGGGGAACTGAGACATGAAAACCAGGATCACACAATTTGAACAAGCCAGCGGCGTAGTGTTGGCTGAGCCGCAACATAAGCAATGGACATGTCCCCATACTTGTGGCTTGGTCAGGGTGGCGAGAGCCTGTTAGAACTGGGGTGCAGAGGGCAAGTCACATCCCTGGTCCTGGTACCACTGTACCTGATGCATTGATGATAGATATGCCCTTAGACTCCCGCCAAGATTAATTATATTTTGGTTACATAGTAGCCCACCATTAGATAATTTGTCAAAAACAAATTTTCAATCCCCAGTCATTTTTAAAGATTTTCATAATTTCCTTTTTCCCATAAATTGGCAGGCTTTGGAGTTTTACAACTTTTTTGTGGTGAGGGTTTTATGTCAGTCGTGATAAGAGGCAGTGGAAGGACTGTCAGGTTGAAGGGCAACATCTGAAATCTTACGAGACCTCACGCAAGTGGGATTAGTTCATTCAGTCCCTTATTTTTCTGCAGTCTGGCACCTGTAATGTGGTGCTGTACTTCTACTAGGGAAGGCAAAACTACAGATCCCAGAATGCAATGGGAAACCCAGAACTCTGAGAACTTCTCACACAGATTGAGGATACCTGCAGGGAGTGAGCCCTCTTGAAATGAATGAGCGTATGCTTCGCCTGTAGTGGCGAGTGAGAGGAGCGATGGAAGTGTGAAACACCAGCACTTTGAGAGGAATCCGTGAAGATCTGAGTTACAGAAGTCAGACATAGGATGCGACCCTTCGACCTGCCCCGGACGTGCCCACTGCCGCAGAGTCTGCATGGTGTCCAACGTTCTAGCTGCTTTTAAGGTCTTGTATAAGGCAGCGCATTCGCTGCCTCTACGAGGCATTAAGTAATTAGTATGTTAGGTGAAACTCCGTGTTATTTCTGTTGCTGCTTTCCAATAGTTAAAGTTTGTCATTGATTTTGTTTGATGCTTTTTTATTGGCTGTTGATGCAATGCCGACTTCCGTTTAGTCCGAAAGCAGCAGCGCCTAACTACTGTTTTTGTCTGCCAGATCGCACTCTGTTTTGCAGCTGCCTCCTGCTTTTCAAACGCAGGCTTTCACTTTTCAAACACGGGTGCGCACTTTTAACAATGGCGCCTGTGCTGGTTTTAAAATAGGCTTTCAATTTTAGCTTAGAAACACGCACTGCATTTGATTGCCCCGGTCCATGTTTTCATATTGCGTTTTTTATGAAAGACAAATAAAAGAAGAATCAGATGACTGTATGCTTTATTTCTTAACACACTCAAAATTCGCGCACAGACATTTTTAGTTTAGAAACGCACTTGGCAATCTCTTGTTTTTTTTTAAATTTATGTAGTGTGAACTCGACCCGAAGGTACTGAAGCGCTTTACATGAGCTTTCCAATAGTTAAAGTTTGTCATTGATTTTGTTTAATGCTTTTTTATTGGCTGTTGATGCAATGCCGACTTCCGTTTAGTCCGGAAGCAGCAGCGCCTAACTACTGTTTTTGTCTGCCAGATCGCACTCTGTTTTGCAGCTGCCTCCTGCTTTTCAAACGCAGGCTTTCACTTTTCAAACACGCGTGCGCACTTTTAACAATGGCGCCTGTGCTGGTTTTAAAATACCTGGTCCCCAATTCCCCACGGTCCCGCCGGCTACCCGCCTCCTACGGGAGCCAGCATTGCTTTTCCACATGGGGAGCTGCTAAGATGCAGCTCCCCGTGTGGAAAAGCAATTGGCTTTGGTTTTTGGAACAGAGAGCAGGTTTCGGGTAGTGTGCCCCCCCACACACAGGTTTAAAAAAATATTATAATAATAATTGAAGCCCTGGGGGTGGCGGTCCCGGGGCGGGGGGCATGAGCCCCCCGCAAATGTGTTTCAAAAGCCCCGGGGGGTGGCGGTCCCCAGGGCTTGGAGGGGTCTTTGAGCCCCCCACCCACTCTTTTCAGAAGCCCCGGGGGTGGCATTCCCCAGGGCTTGGGGGGGCCTTTGAGCCCCCCAACCATTTCTGTAGAAGCCCCGGGGTGGCGGGCCCCGGGGATGGGGTGCCCCTTTGAGCCCCCATCCAATATTAACATTGCCCCGGGATTTGGCCCCCCAGCTCCATGGCGCTTACAGAAGGTACCTGGTGGACTAGTTGGCCCCCAGGGACCCTCAGTATTGAGGAGGAGTTAATTCCCCAACTTAAACTGCGCCACAGGGTGTGTTTGCACACATGTGAACTCAGGCCCCGCCCCCTCCCTTCACCACTGTGCAAACGCGCCACGTGGCACGTTTTAAATTGGGGGATTAACCCCCTTTGAATACTGAGGGTCCCTGGGGTGCAACTAGCCCACCAGCTACCTCCAGTAAGCACCACAGAGCTGCGTTGCAGAGAGGTGTAAAAAGAGGTGTGGCCTCAGAACACCTCTGCAACGCAGCTCCCTGACGCATACTGGAGGTACCTGGTGGGCTAGTTGGCCCCCAGGGACCCCCAGTATTCAAGGGGAATTTGTTCCCCTTTTGCAAACGCGTCAGGGGGTAAAGGCGCATTTGAGGGGGCAAGGCATCTGTCCGCGACCCCGTTTAAAAAAAAAATAATAATAATTAAGAAGGGGGCTGTGTAGCCCCCCTTCTTTTTCTAATTTTTGGGCCCTAGGGACCCCATCCCCCAGGGCCTGCCCCCAATTCTTTTTTTTTATAATAAAAACGTGACGTATTTGTGTTCAGTGGAAATGGAGAAACCGTGCAACCAGACGGCTCCTGATACACGGACATACAAGAAGGCGTAATTGTATGGTAAGAACGTTAATTAGGGTTTTTTTCTTTTAAATTTGAGATGTGGAAAAGTCGTCCTCTCTCTTTTTATCTCCGAAACATTGGTTACACGAGGAGGACATCTGCAAGTCTACACCAAACACTGGTGCCGCATAATAAAGCTGCTTTCATGCAAGAGGACAATTCAGGCGCCTTGAGGCTGCGTCTTCTTGTGGGTGAATGACTGCTGTAAGATCACGCATATCACTGACTGAGTCCATAACACCAGCTGACGGAGGCTATGCGTTCTTGAAAGCAGTTCTTCTAAAAGGAAGTGGTGAAAGCAGGTCTTCCGGTAGGGTGCGGTGTAAAGTGTGTGTATGAATGAAGAGGCGCTGTGTGCTCATGGGGAGATGCTGTGTGGAGGCTTGAGTGCCGGATCTATGATGGGAAGGGACGAGGAGGGAAGGGGGTGGGAGGTTAGGAGAAGGATGGGAACAGCATGGAAGGGAAGGAAGGATAGGATAGGGAAGGGCAGAGGAGAGGATTGAAGAGAATGATTGAAGAGAGATGGGGAGAAGGGATTGCAGGGCATTGGAAGGGCATGGCATTGGAAGAGAAGGGCATTGGAAGTGAGTGGATTGGAGAGTTAGGGAAGGGGAGGTAAATGGGTGTACAGGTGGGAAGGAGGAAGTGAAAGACAAAGGAAGAGAGGAACAAAAGACGGTACCAGCAAGAAGGTGAAAGGAAGGAATAAAGGACGGATAGAAGCATGGGAGATCGGATGAATGCACTCTGCGCCTCTCGGCTGCTCCTCGCCTTCCCCCCGTGATTCCAGACATTCATTAACCAGTGCGCCTCGACCCTCCGTGGCCCACCTCGCAGTCGAGTCCTGGGCAGGCTGTCTGAAATCTGTCGCCCATCAGTGAAAAGGCCTCGCTCTCGTGGGACCGCCCTGTGCCATCCCGCGCCCCTCGGCCCCGGTCCCTGCCACCCTCACCAGTTGAACCTCGAAAAGGCCTGGACTTAAGTCTGTGGGAGCAGTGGCAGTCCTGTCTCCTGAGACTGGAGACCACCCAGGGCCCGTGCCCCTGCAGCAGAGGGTGGTCCGGGGGGTAGGATGGTTCCCTTGCACAGCGCTTACAGCTTCAATTCTGTTGGAAAGAGAAGGCTATTCGCATTCTCCTCCGAGCTTTTCTTGAGTGTGCGCTAGTGCCAAGAAGTGGTGTCTCTGGCACTTTTCTACTACGCACTACATACGCTCTAACTGAATATCTAGAAGATGTCTCTCCCTTCATCTGGAATTGTTGGGACACCTCACGGTGTAAAAAGCAGGGATTTTTCAATTAAAGCCTTCAATGAATTCAGTTAAAGCGACAGAGCAAATGACGAGATGCAAGGGCGCCAGGCTCTGTGCGCCTCTCTGAGTTTAGATTTCTAAGCGCGTTATACGAGGCATGATGGGGCGCGTTTACAACACGTGCAAGTTACAAATTAGAACTATATGGTTCTGTGACTTATATAGTTTCACATCGCAGCTGCTCCAATGGCTAGATCGTCCACTGGGAATCAATAATCCAGAGTTCAAATCCTTGTATGTTCACTTAACACGGTGTGATCCTGGGCAGCTCTATGCATCTCCCCATGGTTTGCAAAAATATTTTTTTTGTTTCCGCAGCGGGATGCATGGATCCTACACGCATCCCACGATTTGAAAAAAAAATTTCTTTTGGGCCTTGGGGGTCCTTGTGGGACCCCCTGAGCAGGCCTAGGGGGCCAGGGTGCATCTACCCAGCCCCCCTTGCGTGTTTTACGCGTTTCTTTTTCTGATTTCTTGTGCCTCAGTTCTACCGAGGCACAAGATGGCTGCCAACACTTCCTGATTTGGAGTGTTGACAGCCAATTAGAATACAGCTCGTGCATGGCAGGGTGCGCTTAGGCTGCGCTTAGGGTACGCGGATCCTCCGAGGCCATAGATATATAAATGCATTTAACTATCATTTTCTCAGGAACTACTGACGGATTTACACCATTTAAGCAAAAGGCACGAGTCTGAACTAAGGACTACCTCTTTGCCAAATTTGGTGTAATTCCGTTCAGCAGCTCGGGCTGTAGCTGCGCCTAAAGGTCCTATGGGAAATTGCATGGGGAAAACATGTTTTGGGACCGCCCCCCCCTTTTTTCCCGGCCCCCACTACACGAATCATCCCGAGACTTTCAGGATAGGAGCGGACCGTAAGTTTTGAACATTTCGCAAAGATTCGTCAATCAGCGCCAAAGTTATTGGGAATAGAATGTTGCGGATTTCCTATGGAAAATAGGTCCTAACTATATCTACCTACTGGCGACCGCCAGTAGGTAATACACATATACACATACACATATACACATATATCACGAGATCCAAGAACTCCCCAACCTCCAAACAGCAATGGAGAGAAACACGAACTCCAGTTGGCGTGATTTGGTTATTTTTATTTTTCTGCTTCTGTGCTCCCACAACCTGCCATTACGCGTTTCGACCAGCCACGCTGGCCTTGATCACATACATACACATATATACACACACTATATATACATATATACACACACTATATATACACACACACTATATATACACCCACACTATATATACATATATACCCACACTATATATACACACACTATATATACAGTGTATATATAGTGTGTGTATATATATATTGTGTATATATGTATATATAGTGTGTATATATAAGTATATCATGTCTTACCGAATGCATGGGTTAGTGACTACACTGTGTGAATGTCTGTATTAGTCTGTCAGTTGGTGTGTAAGTGGCTGCATGGGTAGGTGAGCAGCTACATGAGTGTCTATATGGGTTATTGATTGGTTGTTTGAGTATCAGTATGGTTGCCTGAGTGTCTGTGTAGGTGAGTGGGGGGTGTGTGACTGTGCATAGATGTTTGAGTAGGTGATGTACTGGGTGTATGGGTTCAAGAGAGCATCTATGAAGGGCTGTATGGGTGTGGGTATGGGTGTGTTGGTGAGTGAATGGATGTCTCAATGTTACATGTGTGAGTAACTACATCTGTGAATGGCAATATATGTGAGTGTTGGACTTTATAAATGACTATATGTGAGAGTGAGTCATTGTGAGAGTGCCTGTATGGATGTGTGTGCGCTTCTATCAGTGATGGTATAAGAGAGTACGTATGTGTTACTATCTGTATGAATAAGTGAGGTGGTGTGTGTATACATTTATAAGTGAGTATATGGGAGTTTCATTGATTCTTTGCATGACTGACTAGGTGTGCGAGTATGATAGTGCTGTATTGATGAGTGACTGCATGTATGAGTGACTGTATGGGTGAATGAGTGGATGTGTGTGTAGATCTAGGAATCAGTGAGTTTGTATGTAGTAACTGATGTTGGTGTGTCTATGGTTTTGAAAATGGTACTCTGTATTTTAGAGGGGATGTATCAAAAGTTATACTTGGGTAGGAGGAGGTGCATCAGATGATCATGTGGATGATGTCACTGACCATGTCATGAATGATGTAATATGTGAAGTCATCAGCAGTGCTTTGGAGGGACGCAAGTTCAAGTTAGCTCAACTAAATAGAACAGCCGAATTTCTCTGGTTTTGTACGAGTAAAATGTCCAACTAACTATAACTTCCCTGAAACCTCTGGTTTTTTCAGTGAATGTCTATAATTTTTTAAATGCTAATTTCTAACTATAACGTCCCTGAAAACGATGTTTTTTTCAGTGAATTTTAAAGGTTTTTTAAATGCTAATTTCTAACTATAACGTCCTTGAAACCTATGGTTTTTTCAGTGATTTAAAAAAAAATTTAAATGCTAATTTCCAACTATAACATAGCAGTCACTTTAGCAGAGTGGTGGAGAAAGGTGAGAGTGGCCTCCAAACACCTTTTAGCAATCCCAGTGTGTGTGATTTACTGGAGGTAACATGAGGGGTAGTTAGCCCCTAACGTCAACCTAGGGGGCCAACTACCCCTTTTATTACCTCCAGTAAGTCCCACATGGCAGGATTGCTAACTTGTTATATCAGGCCAGCCCCCTCCCTGCACTACTGTACAAACGCATCCCCTGGTGTGTTGTAAGTTGGAGGATTAAGTCCCCTTGAATCCAGAGGGTCCCTGGGGCCCAATTAGCCCACCAGGTGCCTCCAGTAAGCGCCACAGAGCTGCCTTGCACAGAGGTGTTCTGAGGCCATGCCCCTTTTTACACCACGCTGCAAACGCAGCTTCTGGCGCACTGCTGCTCAGAGGATGAAGTCCACTTGTGTCCTGAGGTCCTCAGAACACAAGAGGACCTCATGCACGCACCAGCAGGGCACCAGAAGCTGTATTTGTAGCATGGTGTAAAAAGGGGCGTAGCCTCGGATCACCTCTCTGCAATGCAGCTCTGTGGCGCTTACTGGAGGTACCTGGTGGGCTAATTGGGCCCCAGGGACCCTCGGTATTCAAGGGGACTTAATCCCCCAACTTAGAACACGCAGGGGGGGCGCTTTTGCAGAATGCTGCAGAGAGGGGGCGGGCCTCAGCGAGATGCCGTTTTTAGGTCTCGCTGAATCAGCGTGCATGCGTTGCTCGGAGAGACATTTAGTAGCGGCTTTTGGAAGCAGCCACCAGCTTGCGCTCACAAGCATGCGCACTGCTGCGCTCGCATCCCTTGCGTGCTTTAGCGTGTCATCGCGATCGTGATGACTTTTTCTCTTGTACGGCCGCGCGGCGTTACTATTACTGCTGCGGGCGTTACTATTACTGCTGCGCGGCCAAATTAATATTCACTTCACCCACACGCCTCTCCTCAACCTTACTTCTTCCCCCACCCCTTTACATCTCCTCCTCAACACGTTCCTGGTTTCCTCAAACGCCTGGTGGAGGAAAGCAGGGAGGTTCGGTGCACATTAAGCTTGGGCGCCTCTCGACTGCAGACATTACATGTCCGGCACCCCTTGTGCGCTTTGGCCCTTTACATTAACAACCTCCTGGTCTGAGAGTGTCCCCACAGTGTTCAGACCGGCCTCAGCAGCTCTATCCATGCTGTGGGCCTCGCTCAGTTGCCACTTCATTCATGAGGCCACTCCTGCCGCTCTCCTTCAGCCTCGTTGCTCCGGCTGCGCTGGGACCTCTCAGCACGGCAGCTGGCCTAATCTTCTGTGCCAGCAGGCCACGCGTGCACTCTTCCTATGGGCGAGGCACTACTGCCAAGGCTGCACTCCTGCATGCACGCCGCCTGCCGAAGGCTCCATCGCCCAGCAGCACTCTCCCGTCCTGCTGCTACCCAGGAAACACAGGGGACCGGACTCCACAGGAAGCCCCTCCTTTTCTCCACAGTGAACAGTGAGTCTTTTCCTTTTATTGTAAACAGGGCCATTACTGCCTTGCTGCCCAGTGGCCCTCTCACTCACATTATACTTACCACCGCACATGCGGCACTCCACCCTATGCCTGGTCACTCCAATTGGGTCATTCTACCTGCTGCTGACACTCGTGCCTTAGGAAGTTGCCTCTTTCCCCTTTCGGGCACTTCTCTATAGCTGTTCTGACCAGCCACTCACTTCACGCTGTCTCATTTCACTCACGCTGCACGGGGGAGCTGGAGCTGGCGCCGGAGACTGCTGGCTCCATTCCGGGCCGAGTTCATCTTCCTTGCGGGGGCGGGAGAGTGGATAGCTCCTCCACTCTCCATCCTCCCATGTTAGGCTCTCTTCACTGCTCGCCACAGCCCCACAACACCTCTCTCCTTCCACGGGCTCACCTCCAGCCCTTTACTTGTCGGGCATCACTGGCGGCCCCCAACACCTTGAAACCTCAAGGGGTGATATGTTCGCACTTTACAAATATGGATTATGATTATGCACAACCTTGGTAACTGATGACCTGGGCAGTGCATCTTAAGTCGGACAGTATAGTTTATTTTCAGAGCTGCAGTTATAAACTTCACTATCCTACTTATCGGTGCTCTACCTTGCTAAGACGCCCACTACATAAACATTTCAGCCTGCAGTTAACTTTTCTGTGTCGTTTCTGAAGTTTACATATTTTCATTCTTTCCACGTACCATTTTTTTTTCCTGCCAGTCAGTCGCAGTAAAACGTGCAGCGTATTTTGTTCTTTCTATATTTAATTTGTTTTTAGACAAAGCGTTACTGGGAAGAGCGGCCTCGAATAGTTATCTTCCATTGTTGTCTCGGGCCACTGACCTAATGGTTTACCCCAAAAATGCAATGCTGTATGTACACCTTTGCAGTTAATTCAAGTTCCAGTAGCTGGTTTTTAGCTTTAGCAACCGCATAGCTTTAGATGAATAACTGTTGTGTACAATATCATTATTTGCAGGGTGCTTTGCATCAGCCCATTGCTTACAGTTTATTAGGGTTCTAGTCACTCATTTACTTGCCTCTTGTTTAACGGCTTTCCTTCCAATTGTGTTTGTCCTTCGCATAGCATAGCATAGCTTCTTTACCATCCTTTTCACTAGATGACTTGTGTTCTTCCACTATTCACATTCAGGGAACACATTTGTTTTCTATTGCTTTTAGCACTTCATTGCAGTGCATGCGTTTTTGCAGTGCATGTCTATTCTCAATTTGCATGCTGTTCTGTATTCCATCTAGGGCTTTGGTTGGAATGGTCTTTTTTAACTTCTTCTCCCTCCTTTTTTAAGGTCTCTGCTCTAGATGGCATAGCCAATAGGTCTCGCCTTTGGAACCTTATAAGTGTTTAGCCATGTAACAGTTAATATTGTTGCACAAAGGATATTGTGCTGCATAACTAAACACTTATAAGGTCCCAAAAGCAAGACCTATTGGCTATGCCAATGCTTGTATTTTTTTATTTTGCTTTTGGAAGGGTAGGCTGTGTAGCAAATGTTTCAGTAATAAATGGCCCTTCGAGTGCTGAACAAGACTTGTGTTTTTCCGTGTGCTCAACAGGGTAAACATGCTTAAAAAATCCAATGGAGACAATTTGACATTTAGAAATAAACCTCTGAGCAAGCGGCATGGCACAGCAACAGGAGAATGAAAACTCACTAATGTGCAGTGCAGGAAAACACACGCATGCACGGCTAGGCTAGCCATTTAGATTGATCTTCCTCAATCCACGCACTAAAGAAGCTAGTTGCAACGTCAATTAAAGTTGCGCTGTTTTATTAATAAAATGATATTCACTTACTTGGCATTATCATGCATGTCAGCGTCTGATAGGTCGCCAGTCTTTACTAAGTCATAGTTAATGCAGCCAGGCTGTATGGCATCAATCAGATCAACAACCGCCAAGCTAGAGCTAATGGACTTGTCCTAGAGGGAACAAAAAGAAGAAAAACAAGTCATGGGAGGTTACATTTCTAGACAGAAGGCAGAGCAAGAATCCAACTATGCCATCACATACATTGGCATTGGACCTCACACTGGCTTTGTGTTACAACAAAATAGCACTCTGGTATTAAAATCCATACATTGGGAAAATAAAGTTAGTAATCTATAAAAAAATATTTGTCCACTATCGATTTATTCTAGAATCTAAAATATTTGCTGGCTAGTTCCACCATCCCCAGTGAGGATCCTGAAATTCTTTATGCAGAAATATCTATAGGAGCCTCCGTAGGTCAGCAAGGCCAAAGCCTACATTACCCATCACATTTCAGAACCAATAAAAGTATCTGCCCGACCCCACACAAAGACTAGTGTTTGCCTGAACAGATTACCAAGCAGTATAAATGTCTCTTCTGAGGGTTTCTGGGCAACTTTTGGGAAGTCTCTACATTGGAGTTAAGAATGCATAGACCTGTATATATAAATAAAATGTGGACTTTAAAACAAAAAGTGACTCTAGTTTCACATGCTGTTTAAAACGATGTTTACACATTGCATGCCATTACAACGCGGTCATTACACCATTACAACACGGTCATTACAGCGACCGCGTTGTTACATCGCATGCCATTACAACGACTTGCTGTAGGGGGCAGAAGGTGTTGGATTTAAAATCCAACACCTTGCCTACTGTTGCACAGACTAGAGTTGGACTAGTAAATGATACTATTCCAGCACCCCCCTCCCACAGCAAGTCGTCGTAATGACTTGCACTGTAATGGTCTGCGATGTAACAACGCGGTCGTTGTAATGACCACGTTGTAATGGCATGCGTTCTAAACGCATGTGTTGTAACGTGACCTATTCTATGTGAAGTTTACAGAGGCATGTCTAGGAAAGATATGTGCACATGTCTGAACAGACTTTACAAACGTACATGTCCAGTGAAGGTCAAAGAGGGCCAATGTCTACAGTTAAAGAGAACACCAGTGCATTATCTCAATTATACACCGCCCACTTATCCATTTGTCACATGCCTCAAGTATGGAAGGCCAGTCACCAAGGGAATACGTCTTATTCATATAATACAGTATTGCCCTTCGGACATCAAAATTATGTAAAGTAATTTCTAATGCAGCTACTGGATTCTGAACAGGGAGAGGCAACTGAATGTGGACACAAATTCACAGTGGGAATAAACATGGGGAAAGGGAGTAGTTCTATGTAATCGTGATGAACTTTTCACATGTCTGCTTAGCCTAAGGATATATTAACAACATCTAAGAAAGAAAAAAATAAATGCTTATTTGTCCCAGAATGGAAAAGGAGGTCAAATTAACATGTTTAACAGCGTACACAAATTCCATGGCAGAGGTGGTATTTGCATTACCCCTTCTAAACAGGTGTGAATGACTGGAATGGTAAGGAGTGACCTTCTGTGTGCTTTTAAGCATGCAAACGATGCAGCCGAGCACCCTGCGACCGGTTTTGGAGTAACACCCCATATCAAACAGGTCCCAGGATGCTGGTTTCCTGTAGAGGGAAGACCTGGCTTGGCAGTTCGGTTTCGACGTTACCATGAGGCAAAGGGTCAAGGCTGATTTGAATATGGTGAGAGATCTCGTCAGGTCAATTATTTTCGTGAAACATCTATCCAGCAGTAGGTAGGGGTGTATTTTGTAATCTATATGAGACATTGCAGCTTGATCATCTTAAACCGTGAACCACAGCCAATTAGTGTCAGGGGCAAGAGCCACCAGTGCACCAAGACAGAATCTAAGATTGTCAGCAGAGGGGTATGGTTGTGATTTAATTTATTGAATTTCTAGAAAGCCAACTCCCAAGTATAGAAAGTGTTCCCTGCGTGGAAAGGCAATGTTCATAATTGAGGGCCTGTCAATCACGGGGTACAGTAGTGACGTCCTTTAGTATTCCCAAAGCCAGAATATTTACCACAGAATCTACAGATATAGAACAGTCTTGGTATGGACACTTCTGGGTCAGCCAGACACAAGAGGCTGTCAACACAATCATCCCTTGTCCTTTGCATCACCACCGCCCGATCAGATCAGTGCACTTCTGCGAATCTAACAAACCAAGGGTTCATCACAATTGTGAATAGCTTTGGAGAGAATGGGCATTCCTGCCTCGTTCCTCTGCAGAGTTGAATTCTCTTTGTCTCTGGAGTGAATTATTACCCTAGACGGCTAGGCTTGCTCAAGTTTGGAATATGATGTGGGGACACCGGACATAGACCAGTGACCAGAAGTACAAAAAATAGAACCACTGATATATGTACAGGAACCAGTCAAGGAATGATCAGAAGAATCACCGGACAAATGTCATTCAGATGGGAAAGGCCAACAACCAAACATGCTGAAACTGAACTGGTGCTAAAGGTGCCCAAGAAGAAATCTAGACAAGGGGCAGGGATAACAGGTGGACAAGCCCACTCCCTAGCTAAGGCAGAATATGGGCTCTGGGCCAGACTTAATAGCAGCATGAACCACGTGTTCTTAGAATAAACCAAATACAGTCCTTGGAGCTCAAAAGACAAGGATGTGGCAAGTGGAGATCGACGTACTAAAGGAAGCCTCACAGCTTTTCTTCCTGAGAGCATTAGCACAGGTTTCGTTTGGCCAGTTAGGGTGACATTCACGTGATGAGCCAAACTAACAGACTGGAGAAGGAGTCGTTTCTTACCTGTAACTCCAGTTCTGAAGTAGGGGTATCTCTGTTATAGTCATAATCTAGTGAATAGTCCCGCCCATGTGCGTGGACCCCGGAGCAAACAAAAATAATCTCTTAAGCGGTCTTCATTGCAGTCCTGCATAGACACTTAAGAGAAAATTCAAGACAATAATGCAGCCGGCACCTACAAGGCTACACTGTCCAGTACTTCAACTAGAAATGCCAAGGATATTACATCAATAACAAATTTAACACAATCTGGCAAGTTTCACCCACAGAGAAACTCTCCTCCCTTCACCAAATCCTTGGGATGATAGAGAGGAAGGGATGGACAGACAAGCCGCCATAGGCTGCCATTATGTGTCTGGAAAAGGGATACCGTGCCTTTAAGGAACTTTCCAGATATCCTCGGTATCCCAGCATGCACAGCCCACTCCTTTTACTTTCAGTTCTTTTTGAAGGTGCATAAAGCAAGGCCTGTAGCATACATTGTGGAAAATTAGTACGGTTTGGTAAACATTATCTGCGCCATCTTGCCTTTTTCCCCGGATGCCACACTTTTTGTCGTGTGCACCCGCCATTTTAGGTGCCTCGATCAGAACCACCCTCTGCACGCCACTGGCCCCCAGCATAGCCCTTCGCCCTCGCAAAGCCCGCACGCTGACAACCCCCACACTCGCATGCCTTGGGTCATAAACCCCCCTTCAACGCAGCTCTGCCTCAGAACCCCATCCTGTTCCCAGCGCGACACCTCCCCTCATTCCTTTCATGGTCCCAGGCCCTTTGATACAAACCCCCTTTCCTGTGTGCCCGTCTGTCTTCCTCTTTCCCAGGCTGACACCTAGCTCTGCCGATACTGTTTTTTGCCCCTCCCCGTACAGTAGAAAGCTTCCCTCATCAAAGGACCCCCGAGTTGATCAAAGCCCCCACCCTATGAGATCCGATCTAACCCCCACATTCCGTGAATCGGCGGAATGTCCAGCTGCGCGATAATCATCACCTGTTGTGACCGGGGTGGGGACTTCAACTGTAAATGTGTGTGGGAACGGGCCTGTAGGGGAGATTCAGAGGATGTCCTTTCATACTTCAAAGCATTACAAGACTGTGTTACCCGCAATAAAATTCATTTAACTGTGTATAAGAGGCCAGGCCTCAGAGATGCGGTTAGAGCACCTCGTGACGATACTGGCTGTCTGAACTGATGTGTTCTTCTCCGGAGAGAATAAACCTGGTTTCCTGCCTTCCAGTCTCCAGCGCCTGCCTCTTCATTGATTAATATTTTGTGGGTTAAAGAGGCGATACCGCCGGGCAAATATTGATCGTCCATTGACCTTAGTTTTAACAATTGGCGTCCCAAGCGTGGGGCCCATCAGTGACTCGTGGATCCAGTGGGAGAGGTCCTGACGACAGAGTGAACGACTGCAACGATCGGGAGAGCTCTTGCCCAATAGACCCTCGTCTGGCAGCCGATCATCCGAACTTCACTGGCTCCGAACAGACCTCTCTCGAGTGATCTACTGTCCTGACTGGGAACCACCAGGAGTGCCGCGAGGAATACGAGAAAAGGAGGACGATCGGGCGCTGGATTCGGAAGATAAGAAACTGTCCATACGGTCCGGGTAAGGCCGTGTAGACACGACGAATTGCGAAATAGTTGTTTAATTGTTCAGAAAATACTAGTATTACTCTTTGTTGACCTATTTGGAGATTCACTGTCTGCAAACGGAGAAACAGTAGGCTCTTTCTCTTTGCAAACAGTGAAGGATAAGTAACGCAGCCAGCGTGCCTATCTTTCTCCCCCACTGATTGATTATTTATTCACGAATTGTTTTCGGGAGATTCCCTCTCCCACACTGATTAACTGTTTTTTAACCCCGAGCTACTGTCCGCGGATTGTTTTCTGGAGATTCTCTGTCTACAAACAGGAAAGAACAGGTTCCCCTTTGCAGATAGTGAAAGGGTAGAGGACGCAGACCTTTGCGGATCTACTTATTCTCCCCACTGGTCGTTTATTTATTGTTTTGATATTGGTTCATGAGGTATTCACTGCCTGCAAACAACGTAGAATAGAAATATTCTGTCTAGTCTTTGCACGCAGTGATAAGATAGGCAGTGCTGACTTTTTGTCCTCTTCGCGAGCCGTCATGTCTGTCTTCTCCCCACTGGTCGATAGTTGGTTCAGCCCGGACCGTTTATTAGAGGTGGATCATCTAGCTCCGCTGGAAGGCACCCCTAATAAAGACATGTTCATAAACTATGGATTAGTTACCATAGCCTATAGTAAACTGTGGCACAGGTATACCAAAGAAAATCAAGAGAAACAGTGGCCACTGATAGGATCCTTCGATCTTGATAAAATAGAAACGTTAGAAATAGCCCTTCGTAATAATAAGACAACGCCTATTATGCTCGACAGTCTCGGTATGTGGCGCAAAGAAGCAATGCAACAAAAGAAAAGAGACGAGGACAGAGCAGGTAAAGGAATATATCGACAGGACAACCCCAGGACACAACGACCCGAAAGTAATCCCCCGACACTGCGCACAGGGCGACCAGACTTAGGGCAAAACCAATGTGCTTTTTGTAAATATGCCGGGCACTGGAAAGCCCAATGTCCGACTCTACTGAACGAGAGTAGGAGCAGAGGGCCGACAGGAATAACAGGCCGGCAGAAAGGGAAAAGGCGCGAGACAAAGATGAATCAGACTGACATGGACAGGCCAGATAGAACCACCACGTTCGATTATGCCCGATGGCACAGATTTCGCCAGGCCGATTTCAGCGACATGTTCGAGTCCTCATAGATCAAACAACGCTAAGACGGGAAACCCAGTCTAGCTCTAAATTAACCACGACAAACCCCGAATAAAGCAAAAAGAATAATGTACACACGTGATCAAGCATTCTTACGTTTAGCCAAGTAGGGAAAAGTTTAGGGTATTTCGAGGTAAGGGTTACACAAGTATCCTCCGCCGAGAGGACTAGGGATATTGCCAATGTTTGAAAACCTACTACCTCCTTTTTCCGCATCCTTATAGGCATATAACTAAAAGCTGCCCCATTGCTCTCCAATTGACACCAACGGTTTGTCTCAGCCTGGAAACGTACTTGCTAAAGTGACTCGAAAGAAAACCTCTGTGAACATTAGCCCGACTAGGTTAGTTCATGACCAGTTGCCAAAGGCGTACGTGCATACAATCAAAGCCACCAGAAAAAAGGCAGCCAACGAATAAAAAGATAAGAAACAGGTAAAAAGAACTCAGAACAATAAGTATGCGCAGCATACAGAAAAAGATAATTATGGCCAATAACTGTTTTATGTTTACTGTTTTATGTTTGTCTTGGGTCTTTGTATATAGTACTTGTACTGTCTCCCCGTCTGAGTTTGTGTGTACGTGATGCATGAATCTACGTCATCCCTCTGCCTGTGTTTTCGTGTTACTTAACTTCTGTTATCAGAAGCTTTAGCATGAAACAAAGGAAGGAATGGGAAAACGAAATAAGTAGGCCACTGATGAACATGAACTTTTATTTAACATAACGAGCAAGAAACAATAACAATACGTAATAATAACACCTATTAATGCCCTAACAGGAAACGTTAGAAACAAGAACGGTAAACTGTAGAAAATTAAAGTCAGCAGAACATCCGCCCCCCCCCCACTCTGGAAACTTCCAAGGTGGGGCAGGGTTGCGGCTACGCCCAGCCGGCAGCAACCCATATAAGGCGGGTCCTGCTGCCAACAGTCAGCCAGGAAATCGTAACATAGGGTGGAGCCGGAGGAGAGACAGGGGCCAGCGGGACCCAGCCAGGGGATCGCCTTGACCACACTGGAGAGTTGTAGGGGGGGGAATGTCTATGTCCTCGACCCTCCCCTCTCTCTCCCAGTCCGGCCGCGGTGGCACGTGATAGTTGCAGATAGTCCCGCCACATGCTCCCCCGGTCCGGCCACCAATGGCCGGGGACTGGGGCCAACTGGATCCGGCTGCAGCCGATGAGCCAAGGAACCCGTTCATGGGGCCAGAGCAAGGGGCGTCCGGCCGACATCCACCGGAAGCCCGGCCCAGAGACGGACGGGACACTTCTTTCTTTTCTCCCCCGTAATGGCAGCAGCAACACGCCAGGCGCCACTTCTTTCTTGAATAATGGCTGCGACAACTCGGGGGGGGGGGGGGGGGATGTCTTGTACATACCTCCGCGAAAATTAGTCCAGGTCGGGCTGGGAGGGAGAGGCGACGCGGACGAGCCTCTCCCACCTCCACGGATAGGAGGCTTCCCAGCCCCAGTCCGGCCATCACAAATACCTCTGCAGAAATTTGTCCAGGTTGGGCTGGGAGGGAGAGGCGACGCGGACGAGCCTCTCCCACCTCCACGGGTAGGAGGCTTCCCAGCCCCCGGCCCGGCACCGAAATCCTCCAGCCGGGCGCCGCCAATACTTGCGCAGCACCGAACATGCAACGGTGCCCATACTTGCGCAGCACCGAACACACAACGGCGGCGCCCATACTTGCGCAGCACCGAACATGCAACGGTGCCCATACTTGCACAGCACCGAATATGCACCGCAGGTGGCCATACTTCCGCAGCACTGGACATGGGACTTGAGGAACACGGGATGTGGAGTGGCCATCATGCATGCCCATGAAAGAGAGCAGCGTGGGGTGCACCGGGAGAGGGAGACGGCGCAAACGAGTCTCCCTCGCCCCCCCAGGTGGGGGCGCCACAGCTGCACCCTAGCCGAATGTCCTGCTCCTACGACACAGAGTTCCTTTTCTTTCACTCCAAAAAGTCTCCTCCACTCTTGCAGACTCGACGAAGGGCGGCTGCTGCAGGGCCTCAAAATGGCGTCTGGGCCCCCTTGAAGGCGGGTCTAGGCCGCTAGAGTAACTTTGACCAGCAATGTAACTCGGACGCTTGTCCACCGGGGCACGAGCCCCCACCTCCGACAGCATCCCCACAGCCTTGAAGATTCTACAAAAGTCCCAGGAGCCCTCGGCCCCTGCCGGCTCCCGGCGAGGAACGACTGCCTTGGTCGCTAACGAAAATAACCAAGACATAGCCACCCCTTCTGTTAGCACGAGTGTTTGAACTGCCGAAGAGGACTCTGGTCCAACCGCCGGTTATGGGAAACATTTTGTCTCTGATGCTACTTCCGGACTAGCCCGGCCCCGCCCAAAATGGCGCCGGGATCAATGAGAACTTGCGAACGCCTCGTGGTGTTTTTTTTAGCTAAAAAGACTCGATGTTCTGAAATATGTATATGATCCTTTGTACACTTGACGAAAAAGAGGGAGGGTTCACTCGACGAACATGTAAAAGGGTCCCGTGAAAAATGTTTTTTTCAAATGTACAATTTATTATGATGTTTATTGTAGCCGATACATAACCTCGCTTACGACACACACCCACGGTATACATATAGGAAATTTGATTGCAACTAGTCCAACTGTACTGCCAACTATGAAATGAATGCCCCTTGATCCCTCAACTATCGATAGACATTTTAGTTCCCTGCAAATGAATGAATAAGCCTTTTTAATATTTTTAATATTCCCAATACTGCAAAATAACCCCCCTACTGTACGCACTTTAGCCATTGCCGTGCCCGGCCAAATACGATTGCACTGTCATATCTACATGCTGAACGATTGTGCAAATAAAGGTTTTCTGAACTATGAAATGGGTATTGCATGCTTTTTTTCTTTTGAAAAATGTGGGGTCAGCGGGAGAGTTTTTTTGTGCACCCTGCTTTGTTCTTTTTTTAAGGTTATTAGAAGATGGTTGCTCAGCTCCAGAGGGAGGATCGAATCTAAGACACGATACTCTGCCTCCAAGTATGCGACTGGCTCTGGAACTAACGCATGGAGAAGGACCTCGACTTCTGAGGACGGGTAAAGTGAAGCGGTGTAAATGATAGAACGTTATGAAGGTACGACACTCAAAGGTACTAGGGAACAGAGTTGGCCGAAGAGCTGGTATGCCTTAGACCATCACAGCATTGGAAAAGATTTAAGGGCCCCGATAGCTAGATACATCTACCAACTAGATACCCCGCACTAAGAGCCCCTGATTTTTAACGTTTCCCTACACGCGACCTATAAGGACACACTGCCCCATTTCCCCCCCCCCCCTGGCTTCAGAAACCAAAACCCCAGGGATTCTATCCCGAGGAGACAAGACGAGTATGAGGTAAGTAAAGAACTTTCATACCCATGCATTTGATATGCCCGAATGTTGTCACCCTCCCTTCCCCTCTTTTCCTCCCTCTACAGGTTACACCAGAAATTACGACCAAGGTATGGTGAAAATCTGAAGCCTCGCCATGTCGGATACATGAAGCGGACCAACGCTGCAAGGTGGCACCTAAGCACACCCACCAACTGCTCTTGTAACGAAAGAGCTAATAAGTTGTATAATATGATAAAACACGGTCACCCCTAATCCGTGCTGTGCGAATGGACACGTGTCACGTATGCCTGAAACTATGAGAACATATTTTTGTGCGACTGAGGCGCTGACTTGACTGGTCGGCGGACCGAGAGTGCGAGAAGTGCGATACAATGGTGTCTTTTACTCAATGCATGCCCCCTCTACCCTGCCTAATGCTCGTCCGTCCCAAACTGCATGCTTTCGAAATTCTAACACGGACCCGTAATGTCTTATGTTGTGTAGTGCGCTGAATAGCCTATCTTAATACACGGCCACTCCCCATGTCGCACGTGTACTATTTAGCCTATTGTTGCACATCTCTCTCTCTCTCTCTCTCTCTCTCTCTCTCTCTCCCCCCCTCCACACTCTCACTCTTCCGAACGACTAGCACCAAAATTGGCAAACCACCACCCCTAGTGCACTCCCCAATTGGCTCCAAATACCGCAAGTATTTGCACAAAATTTGTCTTAAATATAATCACCCTGATGCCGTGTCACTACCTCTCCTTCCTGCTAAATATTGATGAAACCTAGAATTGGCCAAACGGGAAAGGACAGGTAAGACGACTAAGGTTCCCTAATCTGGCCCATAATAAGGGAACTACATGTCAGTGGCTTCTAAAAAAAAATTGCCTCAGGATAATGCGACCTTCCCCATCCCGAATTGTCGCAATCCCCGAACAGTAAAAAGTGATCGAAACATCCCCGTCTTCCCAGAACCCCCTCAGTTTTGTATCAGCTGCCCCGGACGAGAGTTTTAAAAATGTCCCTCACCCCCTGTTGTAAGAAATAAGAGGCGACTTACAACTAACACGGGCCAGCCGTTGTTCCTAGAAATGATCTGTTGGTGAGCAAGCTACGGAGTTTTAGAATTCGAGAAATGTCACTGAACGCTTACCAACTGAACTGTGGCCTTCTGCTAAATAACACCCTTATGACACAAAGCAAGACGATAGTCCCTAACCACAGTTTGCTATGTCCCTAGTTGTTTCCATAAGACCCCGGTTTTTAATAAAGTAATAAGGTTGTAAGAGGCTATGTAGGAACTAGACTGATGTTTGCGAAGTTAAAGATTAGGCCGAAATGAAGAAATCGTTGCAATTAACCCTGTTGAAAGTAAAATGTTTAGCTGAAAGGTAGGATGCATTTATAGAATGGAAAATTGTTTAGCCTACGTTCGTCCCTCAGAAAGATACCCATCAGACCATGGTGATCGCACGTTGCACTTTTTCGAAAAATATAAAGCCCTGGAGAACGGTATAGCTTTGTAAGGTTCGTACTAGGAAGGTGGGTCTCAGTCAGAAGAACTGACGTAACTGTAATACACAAAATGCGATGAATAGGTACCAGATTTCGTACCACGACAATGAATGTAACGCCAACAAGCACCAAAGAAATAGTTACGAAGGAAAGTTATAGGAAATCCAACAAGCCCATCATCAATTATTTATATGATGGTTGTGAACCCCAATGTAACGGATGTTTCTTATTTGCTTGGAGCTGGGAGAGAAATAGACTTATGTGATTACCTTCTTCTGCCAATTCTCTAAAGACTGTCTTTTCAAACTCATTTAAGGGTACCGCTGTCGGAGGAAAGAGAGACCGGATGTGGGAGCACGTGGCCTGACTACAGATCGTGGAACATCTGCGACATTGGCCAAGGCGAGACCGCGACAGAAAGGAGTTGCAGGACGAGGCACTGTTTCCGACAAAATGAGAGGAAAGGGCTGACCTGATGCCCCTGCTCAATGTTCAACGTGTGCCGAAAAGTCCCCGCTCTCTGAATTCGGTCATGAGCCCGCCTACCTGAAATTTTCCGCCCCCCTGGTCTGTTCCCGATTTGGCCCTGCTCCATCCCCCCTTTTTCTCCGACCTACCCTATGGACTACTTACACACACTCTTCTTCCACCTGAACTTTTTGACAATCGACTCCAAAGGACACAGGGCGAAAAGGACCTTTGTGACCAGGAAAGCGAGGAAAAGGTCATGCCCTGCAACGCGGAGCTCAGAAGAGAGCTGGACTCATCGCTCCACCGTGCCAACAGAAGACGACAAAGAATGCTGAGAACTCACTAATAACGGTCCATGACAATAGGACCTCCCCTTCGAACAATGGCGCCTCTGATTATTGTTTTTACTACGTCTCATTTCTCTCCCAGCCACCATTGTATTGATCATGCTCCAACTAAAAATTAACAGAACTTGCATATGTAATAACCTATCAGTTCACATTCCGAATGACTACAAGTATCTATGAAATGTACTCAATGATCACACTACAGAATCGTTTTGTCCGATATTGCATTACTATGACCTTCCTGCAAACGAGTTTATCGATAGACCCGCCTCCTAAGACGAAATATTTTAAATGTAATGTTTATAGCTTCTTCACCCATTTCTTTACTTATGACCGCCACAGTAGACATGGATAGGAAATAGGCCAGCAAGATGTCTTGGGTATGTTAAAGGGAGGACTGTGGAAAATTAGTACGGTTTGGTAAACATTATCTGCGCCATCTTGCCTTTTTCCCCGGATGCCACACTTTTTTTCGTGTGCACCCGCCATTTTAGGTGCCTCGATCAGAACCACCCTCTGCACGCCACTGGCCCCCAGCATAGCCCTTCGCCCTCGCAAAGCCCGCACGCTGACAACCCCCACACTCGCATGCCTTGGGTCATAAACCCCCCTTCAACGCAGCTCTGCCTCAGAACCCCATCCTGTTCCCAGCGCGACACCTTCCCTCATTCCTTTCATGGTCCCAGGCCCTTTGATACAAACCCCCTTTCCTGTGTGCCCGTCTGTCTTCCTCTTTCCCAGGCCGACACCTAGCTCTGCCGATACTGTTTTTTGCCCCTCCCCGTACAGTAGAAAGCTTCCCTCATCAAAGGACCCCCGAGTTGATCAAAGCCCCCACCCTATGAGATCCGATCAAACCCCCACATTCCGTGAATCGGCGGAATGTCCAGCTGCGCGATAATCATCACCTGTTGTGACCGGGGTGGGGACTTCAACTGTAAATGTGTGTGGGAACGGGCCTGTAGGGGAGATTCAGAGGATGTCCTTTCATACTTCAAAGCATTACAAGACTGTGTTACCCGCAATAAAATTCATTTAACTGTGTATAAGAGGCCAGGCCTCAGAGATGCGGTTAGAGCACCTCGTGACGATACTGGCTGTCTGAACTGATGTGTTCTCCTCCGGAGAGAATAAACCTTGTTTCCTGCCTTCCAGTCTCCAGCGCCTGCCTCTTCATTGATTAATATTTTGTGGGTTAAAGAGGCGATACCGCCGGGCAGATATTGATTGTCCATTGACCTTAGTTTTAACAACATCACAGTACCATTTTCTCCACCGGGGAGGAGGGCGGGCGCTTATGACTATAGCAGAGATACCCCTACTACAGAACTGGAGTTACAGGTAAGAAACTACTACTTCTGTAGTAGGGGATCTCTGTGTATAGTCATAATCTAGTGAATAGAATGGCAAGCCCATCCAAAAAACAACCAGGCGGTGGAGAAAAGCAGACAACACCACAGATTTCGCATCGAAGCCTGCCCAACCTGAGCATCTGCTCTGGCATCAGAATCCAGACAGTAATGCTTAGCAAAGGTGTGGACCGACATTCAAGTGGCCGCCCTGCAGATCTCTGCAATGGGAACATTTCGAAGCAAAGCTATTGTAGCTGCTTTGCCCTGGTAGAATGAGCCTTAGGCTTACCCCCTAAGGTCTTATTCGCTTTCTGATAACAGAGCTGGATACATGACACAATCCACCTAGAGATGGACTGCTTTGAAGTAGCCACCCCAGTCCTAACCGACCCATAGTTGACAATTGGTCGGATCTACGAATATCCTTGGTCTTATCCAGATCGAATTTCAATACCCTCCTGACATCCAGGGAATGAAGAGACCGTTATTCTGGAGTGGAAGGATTCTGGAAAAATGTTGGTAAAGTTATAGTCTGATTAACTTGAAAATCAGAAATCACCTTGGGAGCAGCTCGTCAGCAGCTGACTCGACTACGGAAACGCCCTCTACGCCGGAGCCCCGTCCAAACTTATCAACAGACTCCAAAGAATCCAGAACGCCTCCGCATGCCTGATCCTCAACGTCCCACTCTGAGACCACATCACCCCGCACCTGAGAGCCCTGCACTGGCTCCCTGTCGACAAAATAATCACATTCAAACTCATGATCCACGCACACAAGGCACGCTACAACACCGGCCCAGCCTACCTCAACGACAGACTCTCCTTCTACGAACCCAACAGGAAACTCCGCTCCGCCGACCTATCCCTGGCCGCCGTCCCGCGCATCCACAGAACCACTTCCGGGTGCAGATCCTTCTCCCACCGCGCTGCCAAGACCTGGAACGCCCTCCCCCTCCTCCTACGACAGACCGCAGACCTCCCGGCATTCAGAAGACTGCTCAAGACCTGGCTCTTCGACCACTAGCTGCAGCTCCCCACCACCCCCCAGCGCCTTGAGACCCTAGCAGGTTAGCAGTGCGCTTTATAAATTCCCCGATTGATTGATTGGGAAGGAACTTAGGGTGAGTACGCATAACAACCTTAGCAGCATGAAACACAGTATAAGGTTCCTGGCAACACAATGCCTGAATATCACTCACTCTGCGGGCCGATGTAATGGCCACGAGGAACGCCGCCTTCCAAGACAGGTGCTGCAGTGAAGCCTTGTGAATAGGCTCAAAAGGCTCCTTCATCAGCCTGGACAGCACCACATTCAGTTCTCGCGAAGGAAGCCGAACAGGAGGGAACACCTTCTTCAACCCTTCCAAAAAATCCTTAATCACAGGAATCTGGAAGAAGGACATCTGCGAAGGGCATTTCCTGTAAGCAGTCAATGCAGCCAGATGAACCTTAATGGAATGGAAATTAAGGCCAGATTAAGCTAGATGCAAAAGGTATGGAAGGATGACATCCTCCTTGCAGGTCATAGGATCATAGTTCTTAGACATAAACCAGATGCAGAATCTCTTCCATTTGTAAGCATAAGAGGTCCTCGTAGATGGCCTCTTGGCCTCCTTCAATATGTCCATGCAATCCTCAGGAAGATTTAAGTGACCATATTGCACTATCTCAGGAGCCATGCCGCCAAACTCAACGATGAGAGGTTGGGGTGCACCATTTGCCCCCCCCGAACTTCGTGAGAAGGACCGGCTGACACGGCAGCCACCGATGAGGCAGGATCGACCGGTGAAGCAGGTCCGTGAACCACCACTGCCTGGACCATTCCGGAGCAATGAGGATTAGACGCGCCCGGGACTGGGCCAGCTTGATGAGCACCGCCGGAATCAGGGGAATGGGTGGAAAAGCGTACAGAAAGCTGTTCGACCAGCTGATCCATAACGCGTTCCCCAGAGTCCCCGGTTGGTAATACCTCGAGGCGAAGTCGCGGAATTTGCCGTTTTCAGCAGTGGCGAACAGATCTACGTCTGGAGTGCCCCACATGGCGAAGATGTCGTCGTTTATGACCCACTCGTGGTTTTCTTGAAGCAACCTGCTGAGGGCGTCTGCCTGAACATTCTGCACACCAGGCAGATGAGTAGCCGATATCGTCAGTCCTCTGGCTAGCAGCCAGTGCCAGATCGCCTGCGCCTCCTGTGACAGTGTGCACGATCTTGAGCCCCCCTGCTTGTTGAGGTAATACATCATGGTCATATTGTCCGTCTGTACAAGCAAGGAGTTGGTCTGGAAGGACGGAAGAAAGGCCTTCAGTGCCAAGTGAACAGCTCTGAGTTCCAAGAAATTGATGTGATACGTGGACTCCGCCGGAGACCACGTCCCTTGGATCTGTAGATGGTTTAAATGTGCTCCCCAGCCCAGGAGTGACGCATCCGTCACGATAGTCTGAGTCGGGATATCCTTGTGGAAAGGAACCCTTCTGAGGAGATTCTCCGCCGAGCACCACCATCTCAGGGACTGTTGGGCGTGAAGGGACAACTGGATCCTGTCGTCCCAGCCCCCTTTTCTCTGGTCCCACTGATCCTCCAAACATTCCTGCAGTGGCCTCATGTGTAGGCGCGCATGTGGAGTGAGGAAGATACAAGAGGCCATCGACCCCAGTAGAAAAGACACCGTCCTCACTGTTGTAGATGGAGCAGCTATGAGAGCCTGAGCCTTCCGAAGGAGCGATAAGCGCCTCTCATCCGACGGAGACACGCTTGCTGACAGCGTATTGATGGAGGCTCCCAAGTACTGCAGGCACTGGACCGGAATCGGAACAGACTTAGACATGTTTATGTGCAACCCCAGCTGATTCAGCAGGACGGCCATCCTGTTGAAGTGCAATTGTGCTTCCTGGAAGGTGGAGGCCTTTATCAACCAGTTGTCCAGGTAAGGGTAGACAAACACCTTGTTCTTTCGCAGGTGCGCTGCTATCACAGCCATGCATTTTGAAAAAGTCCTGGGTGCAGACTTAAGTCCAAACGGTAGTATGGTGTACTGATAGTGATTGGTGCCGACGAGGAAGCGCAGGAACTTCCGGTGTTTCCGTGCAATGGGCACATGGAAGTACGCATCTTGCAGGTCTATCGCGCAAAGCCAGTCTCCCCTTTGCAGCGGAGGATAAATCTGGTGCAAAGACAGCATTCAAAACTTTTCCCTGCGAATTCACTTGTTTGCTTGTCGCAAATCCAGAATGGGCCTGAACTCGTTTTTGTCCTTCTTCGGTACTAGGAAGAAGCGTGAGTAAAGACCCTTTCCCCTTTGAGACAGAGGGACGTCTTCTATCACCCTTTTTCTTAACAGGGTATCGGACTCCGCCTGGAGGTCACGCAGCTGGAACAACCGGTGGAATTGCTGGAGGCGGACTGGTGAACCGAAGACTGTATCCATTGCAAACAATATTCAGCACCCACTTGTCTTGAGTAATGTTTTCCACTCTGCCAGGTAATGTTGGATGCTTCCCCCCACCGGAGCGGGTAACGGATTAAGGGGAAGAAGCACCTCAGGGCCTAGACCCAGCAGGGCCTTTGGTCGCGGATGAAGACTGCTGACCACCTCGGCCCCTCAGGCGCTTTTGGAACGGTCGCCGCTGGAACTGCTGCTGCTGCTGCTGTCCAGCCTGTCGACCTTGCCCTTAGTCTTGCATCCCCCGTACCTTCTCTGGAACAAGCGGAAGGTCTTTTTCTGTTCCTTCGGCTTCTCCAACCCGACCGCCGTCAGGGTTTCCGCCTCGGCCTTCATGCGGGCCATCTCTTCGTCCGCATGTTTACCGAAGAGGGTCTCGCCAGAAAAGGGTAGGTTGGCAACCCTCTGCTGCACCTCGGGCTTCAAGGATATAAGACTGAGCCAGGCGTGGCGTCTCAGGTTGACCCCATGGCAGTACTCGTGGGCTGCCAAGAGGGAGGAATCCGCAGCCGAGCTTATCACCTGGTATGAGGCCATCAGTCCTTCATTAAGGATCTCCTGGAAATCCTCCGTTATCCCGAGCGAGGAGTTCCACGAACCGTGGTAGGGACTCCCATAGAGACCGATCGTAGCGTCCCAACAGCGCGGAGGCACTCGCGGCCTTCATTGAAGTGGAGGCCGTCCCGTGGACATTCCTGCCTGCAGAATCCATCCAGCAGCTCTCCTTGTCAGGAGGCACTGCAGATCACGGGGTGGTGGCGTGCTGTTTCCTCGCTGCCGTCACAATCACCGAGTCCGGTGCAGGATCCAAACGAAGAAACACTGGGTCCGAGTCAGGGGCACTATATTTCTTCTGCAGCCTGGAAGGCGCCGATTTCGTAGCCGCCGGGGTGAGGAATAGCTCCATGGCAGGTTCCACTAGCTCTGGCACCAACGGCAACAAAGGGCGAGATAACTGTTTCTTGTGCAGAGTCTCGAAAATGACGGAAGGCAATGGCGCGGGCACCTTGAGCGTGATGCCCAGCTTAGCTACCCCTCTCAGCAACACCTCCTGTAAGGAGACAATGTCGTCTATTGGAGACACCCTCATCCGAGGGGAATCCGTCAGGGTAGGTGACTAGTCCCAGGCACTGGACGAATCCGTGTGGCGGGATCTTGACTGGTCCCTCCTGTGGCGCCGTCTGGACCTCATAGAAGAGCGATGGCGACTCCTAGATCTATCTCCGTCCTGGCCTTAGAACGCCTCCTGGACGACTATGATCTCCTCCTTGACGATGATCTCCTTCTCGAAGTCGCGAGTGTCTTTTCGCCGTCGCCGAGCGTCTTTTCGACGTCCCCGAACGTCTTCTCGACGTAGACGATGTAAGTCGTCTCTACGTCGACGAGGTTCGTCGTCTCGACGTCGAAGATAGTCTTCTCGACGACGATGATCCTCTCGACGTCGATGTTCTCCGTCTCGACGGCGAACGGCGGTGTCGCCTCGACGGCGAGCGCCGACGCCTTCTGGATCCCCCTCGACGTCGACGATGGCTCCACGACGAAGCAGTCCTTGACGTCGACCTTGTCGGAGGCCTCGACGTCAATCCCCTCGACGTCCAACGTCAACGTCGCTTTGACCCAGAGCCCTGGGGAGACGGGGAGCAGACTGTGGTCATTCCTCTCGACGCCGAGGCTATCGATGCCGACGGAGACCGGTGGCGTTTTCTGGCCTTCTCCTTACTGGGGAGCCCCCCAGAGGCGACGCACGGGCAGAGGAAGGAGCCCCTTCCTGCCCAGACCCACCTTGACCTTGCTGTCTTCTTTGCTCCAATCCTTGGAGCCTGGTCTTCTCCCTGACCTTCAGGGTCCTCTTGGGGAACTGCAAGCAGATCTCACAAGCCTCAGGGACATGAGAAGAAGGGACACACAGGATACACACCCTGTGTGGATCTGATTTTGCCTTCTTACTGGCACACTCAGGACATTTATCAAATAAGGCAGGCATATTTGATAAACGAGCAGCCAAAATTACCAGAAAACTCCAGCAAAGTGAAGAAGAAGCAAATATACGTAGAGTGAACACACTAACACTTTAAAAGTGCCAAAAAGTACACAAAACACCCAGACAGGGAGAGCTCAATGCTCCAGGGTCCTGCTAGCAGGAGCCGGAAAAAAGAACTGAAAGTAAAAGGAGTGGGATGTGCATGCTGGGATACCAAGGGTCTCTGGAAAGTTCCTTAAAGGCAAGGTATCCCTTTTCCAGACACATAATGGCAGCCTATGGAGGCTTGTCTGTCCATCCATTCCTCTCTATCATCCCAAGGATTTGGTGAAGGGAGGAGAGTTTCTCTGTGGGTGAAACTTGCCAGATTGTGTTGAATGCGTTATTGGTGTAATATCCTTGGCATTTCTAGTTGAAGTACTGGACAGTGTAGACTTGTAGGTGCAGGCTGCATTACTGTCTTGAATTTTCTCTTAAGTGTCTATGCAGGACTGCAATGAAGACAGCTTAAGAGATTATTTTTGATTGCTCCGGGATCCACGAACATGGGTGGGACTACTCACTGGATTATGACTATACACAGAGATCCCCTACTACAGAAATGCCTGGTACAGTGCGGGTTTCTGAGCCTCTATGCTGGATTCCTCTCATTAGTATCAATAAAGTCAAACACCTACAGTGATATGGGGTCTCCTGTGCTCTGCATGCACACAATACAGTTTAGCAGAGGCCTTGTCTCAATTGCATGACAAGAAGCATGGAAATGCACTGGTGATTCTTCCTCCAGGGAGGTCACATAGATGGATTCAAAACAAAGCACAGCCCATAGGTTGCAGTAGTGTCTACATGGGTTGCAAAGGATCATAAAATGGATACAAGAAAATGGTTAGAATAATCTAAAACCATTCTAAGCACATTTCATACCATCATTTGTAACTTCTCCTCTTTAATCTTAGAGAAGGGGAACACCAATATGCAAATCTATCTAGGTTCTGCTCCAACGGGAACAGTCTGCCCAACACGATTAGGACAAAGACCCTCTGACTGAGAACACAAGCCACTCTAGACGTGTTTGGCTTCACAGAGCCTCCTGGACGCAGGGGATGTGGCTAGCAATTCCAGAAGGACAGTAACTTCTGAGGTGGGGCAAAGTCTGTGGCCCACAGAAATTAATTAGATTGAGATTAATTCAAGTGTTCTGTCCATCAGTTTGTTATTCTCATTAGCAGAGAAGAGGCGGGATCCAGTATACCATGAACTATGGAAAAATTCAGAGGAGAGTGCGCAACCACATACACACCCTCATACATACACAGTACTAAACGTACAACATTCTTTAACTGTTTTGAGAAGAATATATGATTCCACAACTTAGGGGCAGAAGGGACAATAGGAGAGTGCTAAGCCATAATACTAGAAGACTTCTGAGCCAAAAAGCTTAAAATCCTCATAGAAGTTTTGTAACAGTGCTTGGTCCTACATTACTGAGAGGAAGGATGTACACAATGATTTGTACAAAACAAACGTAAGAAACACAGTACCTTAAGCCCTCATTGGGGGGGGGGGTCTAAGGGGGAGGGAGGGTCAGCTTATTGGCCCGACAGGCCAGCGAAGTCTATGACCTCCACTGTTACATTTACAGGTACCAGCCTATTTGATGGGAATCTCTAGATTTTCAGAGCAACATCCGCTGCATCCTTTCCTCTCAAGGCTGATGGGTTTGTCGACCAGGCACCATGTTTATAGCTCCCACTCAGTAAACCTTTTTATTTTAAGAACAAACACTTAAAGTCGGAGTTTTTTTATGAAGACCAAAAAACAGGAATCAGTGTCACTGACACGTAGGAACATCGAGATATTTCTCTTCCTCAGAACGCCATGCTGCGCATGGCAGTCCACCACATGGAAAACCAGGGATAGTCACTGCATCCTAAATTGTTAAACTGGCTGTGAGATCAAATATTTCTGAGGGCAGAGCGAACTGACGCTCAAAAGTTGCAATACCGTTTTCCCCACCTCTAAATAGTATTGGGGAATCCATAATTTTACAGAGCTCGTGAACCACAATTTAGGGTAGTTCACATGCTCTACCAAACTCTAAATTAAATAGCTTATCTCAGCACTGTTGCAAGTCTGCTGAATTTTAAGGGCCTATTTTATGAAAGGTAGTTGGGAGGTATTGGGTACCACCGTAGGTATACCTCAAAGTGTATACTTGAGGTATACTCACTTCCCCTGGGGGAATTCTAATAGTCCCCTTTTTGCAGTGTATGAGTTACTCAACTGTACATTAAAAGCATTTATAACTGGGGCCTCAAACACCATAATTGGTAAACCTAAATATCCACAATTCAAAACATGACCATACAATCTTATAAAAGAAGGAGAATAAGTAAGGAGGAGCATGAGAGATTGGATTAGGAGCAAGGTATGTGAGAAGAGAAGCAGAGATCCAAGGACCAGCAATGAAATGTTTGTATGTCAAACTTTGGTGCGCCCCATATTTTGGATACACTGAACAACGTAGAAAAATGACCACTATATACACTGGAAAATCATTATCAGGTTTATTATCTAGGAAGACCACACACCCAACCCCATGAAAATGTTGCAAGGTCAGTTAAGTAACAAATCTTAAATTCTGAGTCTGCAATTCTCTATGATTGGAATGTGGAATAAAGACAGCGCACCTGTGGAAGTGAAACTTTTTGAAAGTCCTACAGCCTACTTTAGTCAAAATATATTACAACTGACATATATGCACTTACCTTAAAGCTCTGGATGGATGACGACTTCCCAGCGTTACGCAATGTGTCATTCACCCATTTTACAATGAGATCATCATTCGCTTTCTGGCCATCGCCAAGGTCTGACAGAACGTTCAATGTGTACCTGAATTAAAGTGAACGAAAAACAAATCTGAGAACCGAAGTTCATGAAGGAACAGTAGGAGAGAAGTTCTCGAGTGTTGGGGGAAAGAAAGGCACGATAGCAAGAAAGAATGTAGTTGTGACAAAATACTAAAGGGATTAACTGAGCTTTACGGAATCAAAATGACAACAATATTTTTACAACATATAGGCTACTTCTTGGATTGTGTTCTTCCTTTTGTAGAAATTCAAGAATTGATGAAACAGAAGCAACAATAATTACTATTTTTATCACTTGGGATGCCACTAATCTCACTTCCCACAGTTTGATTATTATGCAGCAGAAGAGGGATAGGAGGATGAAGTTAAGACAAAAGGTCTAAAAATACACTTATATAACCCGAATCTTTGGAGGGTACTATTAATTACCGTAAACAATGTCTAGCCAACAAGTCCAGTATAATCACCCGAAGGGACATATACAAGCAAATCCCATAAGGATCAACATATTCAAATATATATATACTAGATGGAGATATTTGTAACTGCATCACACTGATATGAATAGGAGCATATGCTGCTGGCAAAAAGACGAAGGCCTAAGAAATCTTGAGACAAACTTATTTAATGTTGGCTAGGAGGGTTCACAACTACACCAAAAGCGGTGTTGAATGCCTCACAACGTATTTAGGTACCAACTCAGCAACATGGTACTCCAAGATTCTTCTTTCTCAGTCAAACAGCATTATCCAAATATATGACCTGCCAATGCCTGGACACAAGATCACGAACAGGTCAATAAAGCATCCCTAGTTGTTACTGTATGTGAGCTCTTCTAATCTGACCATGCATATGATAGAGAGTTATTTGCTAAACAGAAATGCGGAAAAAAACACCAGTCTGTGGAGGTACATATGTCCACACAAGGCATATTATCTCATGATGCCACACATGAGCTCTTACTTTGAATAGAATTACCACCAATACCTTCAAGGATAGGCGCAATAGCCACAAATTAACTAACTTTCACGCTAACAACTAGCACACAGCGAGGCTTAATTGTTGGCCACACAAATTATATATTTGTAAGTGCTTCTTTTAGACTCATACCGAACGCTAGATGCCTAAGACTGGGTCAACTACCCATCTACTTTGGTAGGATATGGGACTCCAGTGGTTCTCGTCACATACTCTCCTGCCCTAAAGGATTTATCAGACAAAAAAAAACCACATGAAGTGCACAAAGCAACCCGAGGTGGATTAAGCATTGCAGCTGGGCTTTATAAATACGGTGCATGAGGAGAACATTCCTAGAACACCTAGAATGGCCAGAGGTGAAACTCCACAGTTCGAGCAGAAACAATCTGCAGTAGCTATGTCAACACAATTACCACAAGGTTGACACAAAATTCGAGCTTTAAAAGGACTTGGATCAGAAAGGTTCAACAAATGTAGAAGTCATCTTCACAATTAGTCTGCCACACTTAATCTTCAGTGACTAACAGCATTGCTATGCACTAATGCTCACAAGAGGTTCTAGTTCAGAGACCATAAGAGTTAGAAATCACTAGGACTACATGAATGTAGGCAATAAGGCCCTAATGTGGATAAGATAGGCTGGCAAGTTGACCTGGGAGACTGATCTGTGGCATGGCAAATGGTGTCTGGATTTTGATCATGGGATGGAAAATGTATGGACAGGAGACCATATAAAGTCCTTTAGGAAATTAGGAACGGAATTTGGCTTGCATGGTGGAAGATCTTGGGTTTGCGATGGGGGTTCGAATGCTGAATAACATGGCCTTTTAGTAGTCAAAAGAGATATAGCAAGGCACTGGAAATCATCTGAAGAGCTCAAAATAACAGAACGGATGCATGGAACTGTCCTCCATTAATCATACCTTGACTACCAATGGAAAAATACAAAGATTTAGTAGCCCAGCGCTTCAGACAAACACCAATCATGATATGTTGCTCATGGCTTACCTATTTATGCTTGTATGTATTCCACCATGATTGTTGACAATGGTTATGGTAAACAATCTATGCCACCTAGGGTATATCATGTTATATTGTCAATTTGTACTAATAGCCAATATAATTTTTTTGAAACGACAAAATCTCTGACATTGATAACTAAAACTCGGGGTTTCACTCTTCCAAGTCTTCTCTAAATGGTGTTTTTGGTTTAGCCTAGAGTATCCCGTGTCTCTACTTGAGATGTATAAGACATTTCCAAACTGAGGGGGAAGAGAGGATGGACATAAATTACCCAATCCTCACTCAAGATGCAAAATGTTTGTTAAAATGAAGCATCTCTTTCAGGAGGAAGTTTTCATACACTGTCATGTTGTGTATAACTAGGTTGTAGCATTAGACTGAGGTGGTGTGTGTGGCTGCAGTGGTTTTTGAAGCTATCAGCAGAACGTAATGTTTCTCCTTTGCATATGTGCTTAAGAAGTATAAATTGAAAGGCAGCCATTGCAACTTCCTAGGCTCTTTTAGAATGTTTGTTATAGTTTTACATGGAACTCTATATCTGCATGTTTATATTGAGTTGCATACTCAATGTTATCAGATGACCAAAGAAAATAACTAGTTTCTTATTAAAGTCATCTGTCCTGTACAAATAATGCATTCATTGCCTCCTTACATCTAATATGGATATACCTTTGGTGGCATTCATCTGCGGAAATGTTTCTACAATACCATGATTTCAATCTCTTCCACTTAAGAGGAACACAATCTTATAGTCGATAGTTCACCAAACTGAACAATGCACTACTGTTAACAATTCAAGCAACCAGACATGAATTCATGAGCCTGACCACTAACTTCATTGATTTGGGATTCACATACTAATTTTCTGCCAGCAATGGACTGGTGTCAAGAGCAAACTTGTAAGGATAATAGATAAATTCCATGCCATAATTTCCAACATTTTCATTACGAGGTCACTGTCAGTAGCACACTCCTGGTAAATTGATGTTTGCTTCTGGAAATATGTTAATGTCTACTATGTGGGATAAGCAATTAGTTGCTGGGGGTCTGTGTCCACCTTCAGGAAAGTCTCTACCCGGCTCAGAGTCCATTCAGGATTTCTTCAACTGATTGTGAATCAGAGGGAAGACAATTTGTAAGTGTTACTATTCTGAATTTCTGTGTTGTGACCAATTTGTTGAACGGTTTGCATGTCTAGATTTGGTCAGAGTTAAGTTCACCACAGGGCCCTTTCCATCAACTGCACCTTTTCTATAGCTCCCATGTCTACGAAACCCTTGATCTCCTTTAATTGAGATGCAAAATGCTTGTGTTAACATTTTGAAATTAAGTGGGGAGTTGTTTGGAGTCATGTAAAACAACAGTGTAATCAAGTTACTGTAAATGGCACTTATTTGTGAACATTCATTCATATACAGTCTTATGGGAAATATCTCAATACTGTCCGCGACTGTGGATGAGTCATAGATTTGTGGAACTAGAATCTCTTATGATTCAACCTTTACCACTTCCTTTAGTAAGAATACAAACCAATGTAACAGGTAGCACCGCAGACCATGTCTATCTGCATGTGTGGTCTTGGGCCTGAAATTACGCTGGCCAGAGAGATGTCTTTTAGAGGTGGTGCCTGTTCTGTGCTACACTGAAAGCTCTCAGACTTAACTGACACAGTTTAATTTAATACATCACCTATATTTGAAACAGAGTGGCGTACTATTAAAAGACCTGTTTTGAATTTGTGCAGATAGTCTTAGCTATAAAGGTCTTTAAAACCAGACCCGAGGCACTTTGCATTGCTTACATCTTAGCCTAGCTCCCTTACGCAATTTTTCGGGTCCCTCTTTATATCTATTGAAGGGGAGGCTCTGAGAGTTGTGGTCTGAAAACCACAACTTCCTGGTTACGGACCTAGACGTTAATGGATCCAGTCTTGCCAAATAAAGCATCAGTATGGCAGGGTGCTTAGGATTTCTATTTTTGAATCATTAGGTTTTAGGTTGTTTTGCTTTAGCTGTACTCCCTGGCTCTGAGAAATGGTTGAAAAATGGTGTGCAACATAGCTGCACTTACATGCCGTTTGGCATAGGAGTTCAAATAAAGATGGTAGGAGCATTGAGGGACTTAGCCAATGTTTAATAGCAGTGGAGTGGCGAATAGGTTGAGCTCTCTGGGACTATTGGTCACTTAGCTGTGAGATGAACTTTGAGAGAGCCAACAGGTTTCAGCCGCCTTCAGAGTGCATGATCTGAAACAGATTATCGGATCATTTTAGTTGGGAGGAAACATCTTTTCTGCTATCGCCAACTGCTGGAGGAGGGAGTCTTATTGTACCATATAAGTCTGGCGACTGGCCACTGTTGGTTTGGTGGCTATTTAGTAAGCGTGGTCAAGAGGTGTGTGCATTTGTTAGTAACATGGCAGATCTCATGATGTTATTGCCCTTCTGGAAGGAGACATGATTTGCAGTAGGGAGGTCATGCAGAACAGAGCTACCTGCTATTATCCTCCTCCAACATGTTCTGTATTCCATCACAGATGCTAGATTACTCGGTTTATGGATCAAAGGTAAAGTATAGTAAGGAGAAGCCATTGATATACAAAAGGGTGTTAAACAGAATTAATCAAACTAATACAATACCCACAAAGTGGAGGGATTGCCTCTTAAAATGTGTTTTTCAATGTCCAAATACTTCATTAAAAAGTGTCTGATTACCTTCTCATTATTTGCCAAACCACTGCCAACGTCAAGGTTTGATTTCCATCATTTAAATCCTGTCCGCCAATGCCTACCAGTGAGAATTTGGCTGGTTTCCCCAATTCCACAGCATAGTTGCAATTTTCAAGCTACAAAAAAATGTGTATCATTATTTTTATAATTTTATTATTAAAATCAACAAAGTAAAAAGAAAAAAACTAGGCTGCATTTCATGTGTATATTAACACATTAAAGGAAAAGTATATTTGAATGCAGATATTAAAATTTGCCGTAGGAAACGATAACAAATTACTTACCTTAACAACAATACTTCAAAGCAGTAACTAACATTTTAGATAGATCTAAATGGTTCAAATAAAACGTACTACCCAAAAGAGCATCTCGACAACTAAGGCAACAATTTTTGTTTTTTGTAGATGTCAGAAGATTATGGGCATTTATATGCAGTTTTGTAAACATAATTGGTATGAAAGACATTCTTAAATGAGACTATGCGCAGATGGGACTACACTGCATTTCATATCACTATAAAATTGATTGCAGCTAAATACAAAGTATGCACAAGAGGCATTTTGAAAAAGGCTATATCTTTTCTATATATCATGATGCTTAAAGCAGTGCAAAAAGCAGTGAACATAAAAATTGGATAAAACCAAGGAGTAACACCACTGCACAAACAACTTTGTCAGGTTTGCCAACTACGACAATGATGAAGAAGGATTATATAAATTAGTACAGATTGCAAATGCAAAGACCTCAGCGTTGCAAAACTGCCCTGTAACGTTTAGCATAGAAAGAAGGGTTCATGTTTAGGGCTGACCTAGAAACCGCTTTAGTAATCTCACCAGCCTCACCTTTTGCATGGGTCCACTTCAGTGAATGGCTAGCATTATTGTCAGTGACAGCATGTTGCTTGAACCCATCCATCTAATACATAACACTCTACATTTCTAGGCTATCCCAGATTTCAATGCAGTTTAAGTGTTTTTAATTTATTTGTGCTACGGGTCATTTTTTCCTGATTTACGTTTGCAAACATGAGTACACAAACTTTATGCAGCATCATTTGTACTTTTACTCCTTTAATGTCTATGACAAAGGTTATAAAAAATAAAATACATTGTGGAATGGTGAAGACCAGACCTATTGTCCTGGACAATGCCCGTTTATGTAATCGGTGACAGCTCATTGCACAGGATCTGCCCTATTGTTGTGCTGTAATGTTTAACTGGAGCCACCACTAAAGCTGAAGCATTATGATAAGCGGCAAAGGAGCACCAAGTTGTTTAAAATGTACAAACAGAGCTACTTCATTACATGTCGTTTCCGATTATCACTGCTCAACCCTTTCTTTGGCATGGTCATGGCATACATCTTTGTGGGTTTCCCCTTTCGTGTCCTGTCTACACTAAAAGAATTGAACAATTGGTTGTAGGTCCTATACATGTACATCTAGGAAATATGGACTGCAACTGAAGTCCACAGACACTGAAGGTGCTACTGCACAGTATATATAGGAAGGTGGGGGAATGGAGTTTCTCGTTATTGCTGTGGGTGTCAAATTTTGAATTCTGTTGGTTTTGTGCCAAGTTGTTTGTGTCCACTGTAGTGTTACACAATTGTGTTGTAGAGCTGTGCAACAAATTGGTGTGCCCTTTTGTTGCAATGAGGTGTCATTTTGAGTTGTGGTGAGTTCTACAAGGATGTTTATTTGTGTTGCTATGTTAGTATTGAGCTGTGATGTACTGTTATGCAGTTTACAAATGTTTTGTGTTGTAGGGTGTTCTGGTGGATTAGTGTGGCTATACTGTTGTGCTTGGGATAGTGTAGTGTTATGTTTTTGTACAGTTGAGTTTTACTGATCCAAATACTGCATTGGTGTGGTGGCGATTGTACACACGGGTAGCCCTGCGCGGGAGTGCGATTCAATTACTCCCCTGTCTTCAGAACACGGTCTATGTACCCAGGGACATAGTGCATGGACTGTCAATTGACTTGACAAAGAATACATAAATGAAGGACTTGGAAAATAGCAAAAAACGTATGAAGACAACAAGTTACTTACCTGTAACTTTGGTTCCCCAATATTGGTAACTTTCATAGATTCCCATGCTTTTGTATCATTCCCAGTCGTCGGAACGGGAGTCTCGGTAACAAAATAAAATAGCAGTAGGTACAAAAGAGGAAGAAAAAGGCCTAGGCCTCATTCCCTTTTATAGCATATCCGCCTCTTTTTGTAAAAGAGACCAAACTAAGCATCAACCAATCAGAAGAGCCTCACCCCATAGAACCCTCCTGAAGGAACCTTAGAGCCTCAGATTTTCGTAGCCGTTGTGTAACAGTCACCTCATCTGCTGAAGGCTGAGCTTTCCTCGGGGAGGTGGGTGGGCGCATGGCAATCTATGAAAGTTACCAATACTGGGGAACCAAAGTTACAGGTAACTTGTTTTCTTGCCCCAGTATTGGAAATGTCATAGATTCCCATGCTTTTGTATCAGAGTAGCAAGCAGTCAGTAATAAAACACATTTTGTGACATAAACATACATTGCAATAGCCATCAGTACATGAGATAAACAAAATGTGCAGAAAAGGAAGGTGGGATAGAAAGGAAAGCTCACCAATTAGTGGAAGAGGTTCCTCAGGACTGCCTGGCCCACAGCCATGTCGTCCTGTGTCAAGGATTCCAGGCAGTAATGCTTTGTAAAGGTGTGCATGCTGCTCCAAGTCGCAGCCCTACAAATGTCTCTGATGTGCACTCCCGCGAAGAGAGCTGTCGAAGAAGCCACCAATCTTGTGGAATGCGCTCTAATTCTGCTGGTTAGCGGCTTACCCGCTGTCGAATGGCAATGGATAATGCCACTGGAAATCCATCTCGCAATACTTTGTTTTGAAAGAGGGAGGCCCTTGCGAGGACCACCAAAAGTAATGAACAATTGGGAAGATTTACGAAATCCTTTGGTGCGATCCAAATAAAATGTTAAGCATCGTTGTACATCCAGAGAATGCAGTGACCTCTATGCTGGTGTTGAAGGGTGAGGAAAGAAAGATTTAAGAATAACTGGCTCATTCAGGTGAAAGTCTGAGGGCACCTTTGGTATGAACCTCTGATTAGTTCTTAAGATTACTGTATTCCTTTTGAATTGGAGAAACGGTACCTGAATTGTGAGAGCCTGCAACTCCCCAATGCGTCTCGCCGATGTGAGGGCAAGAAGGAGAGCCAATTTCCTTGAAAGGAATTTCATGTCCATTCGATGTATTGGTTCAAATGGGTCTTTCATGAGCTGTGTGAGGACCAAATTCAGTTGCCAAGTAGGAGGCGGAGGTCTCACTGGGGAATAGACACGGAATAATCCTTTAAGAAACTGTTTAATTATCCTAGAAGACCAAAGAGAAGGTCCAGACACAGAACGTCTGTACCGAGAAATCGCTGCCAAGTGAACTTTTATGGATGAATGGGCCAGTTCTGTCTTAGCTAAGGACAAAAGATAAGGCAGAAGTTGATGAGGTTGAGAAGAGAAAGGGTCAACACCTTCTTTCCTGCACCAAATGCAAAATCTTTTCCATTTGAAACTGTATGTCTTTTTCGTGGAAGGAGCTCTAGCCTGGGAGAGAACCTCTCATTTTATTTGAGATGGAAAGGTTCATGAATTCTCGCTGCTCAGGAGCCATGCTGTCAGGTGCAATGAAGCTGGATCCGGATGCCAAATTTGCCCCTCGGACATTGAGAAGGTCCGGAATGGTTCGCAAGGGAAGAGGAGGAACAAGCGACAACAGATGGAGTTCCGTGAACCAGAACTGTCTCGGCCAAGCAGGGGCTATCAAGATCATCTTGCATGGGTCCACCTTGAGTTTCCTGATAAATCTGGGGATCATTGGAATGGGGGGAAAGGCGTAAACAAATGTCCCTGACCAGGCTATCGAAAGTGCATTCCCCAATGATCCTTGATGGTGAAGCCTGCTTGCATAAGACCGCCATTTCTTGTTGGTCGGTGTGGCAAATAGATCTATTGAAGGCTTGCCCCACTGTTGGAAAACCTTGTCCAGAACTCGCTGGTTCAGTTCCCACTCGTGACTGACTGAGGATAGCCTGCTTAGTCTGTCGGCATTTTCGTTTAAGATTCCTGGCAGATGTTCCGCCTGCAGTGAAATCCCGTGAAAGATCGCCCATTACCAGATTTCTTGAGCTTCCTGAGATAACGGAAGAGACCTGGTTCCTCCTTTGTTTATGTAATGCATGGCCGTGGTGTTGTCCGACGTTCTGAGGTGACCAATGTCCACTGACATGCAGATCCTGCAGTACTGCCCCCCAGCCGTCCAATGACGGATCCGTCGTCACAACCTGAGGAGATGGATCGCTTACGAAGGATAGACCTTGGGATAAGTTCTCCTGCTTTGTCCACCACAAGGCAGCTTTTCTCATGGCCGAGGTGATGGTCACTTTGTCGAACGAACCATGAATTTGTCTCCACTGGATGTCCAGCTGCTCCTGAAGAGGACGCATCTTCAATCTGCAATGTGGAATCAGAGGAATGCATGAAGAGATCACTCCTAGCAGAGATTTGTAACTGCGTACTGAAAGATCCCTTCTTCTTCTTCTTAAGGCTAGCGACATGGTTTGCAGTTTTTTCCTGCCTTTTCAAGGTTGGGAAAGCTCTTTTGAGATTCGAGTCCAAGATGGCCCCCAGGAAGCGTGCAGTCCTGGACGGAACCAGAGATGATTTCTCCTTGTTTAGAGTGAGACCCAAATTCTGAAAAAGGTTTGTACATGCGTCGACCGCTTCCCTCGCGGCCCCCCTGGACGGAGCCCTCAGCAACAAGTCGTCCAGGTAAGGGAAGACTTGAAAGTGATTCTTCCGTAGAAACGCTGCAACTGGTGCCAGCACCTTGGTGAAGATTCTTGGGGCTGAGCGAAAACCAAAGGGTAATACCCTGAACTGAAAGTGGCTCTTGGCTACTGTAAATCGTAGAAACCTTCTGTGTGCCGGGTGAATTGATATGTGAAAGTACACATCTTCAAGATCGAGCGTGGCCATGAAATCCCCTGGATTGATGAGACGTAGTATGTCTTGAAGTGTGACTATCCGGAAAGACAGGGAGATGAGATCGGTGTTGAGCTCCCCGAGATCTAATATGGGGCGCCATTTCTCTAGCGTCTTCCTTATCAAGAAGAACCTGGAATAGAATCCTTCTCCTATTTGAGCGGAGGGTACCGGCTCTATAGCACCTTTCAGGAGCATCTGATGAACTTCGAGCCGCAGAAGACGCAGATGTTTCGATGGGATGGCAGCCGAGGGCTTGGATGATGGGATTTGTGTAAATTCCAAAGTATGGCCCTTTCATATGATGTTTAGCACCCAACGGTCTGATGTTATCTTGGACCAATTCTGAAGGTATTGAGATACCCTGCCTCCTACTGATGATCATGCGGAGGTGGGCACAGTAGGAAGAGCCAGGAGGCTGCTATTGCCTCTTGAACGTATCAGGTCCTTGGCGAGCTTGCTTTCCTCTATTATTAGATCTTGAAAAATTCGAGGATTGGCCTAGTCTTTGCTGATAAGGCTGGCGGTACTGTTGCGAACCTGATCCATACGATGAGTACCGTTACTGCTGGTAAGAGCCTCTGTACGTGGTACTCTTGCCTCTGGAACGTCTGAATGGAGCTTTACGGTACTGAAGCGTACCCAGAGACTTAGCTGTCTCTGTGTTTTTTTTAATATCCTGGAGAGTGTCATCTATAAACTTCCCAAACAGGTAGATTCAGGATCTTATTCTGGATTTCCGGTCTGAACCAAGTCGTCTTGAGCCATCCCTGGTGACGAACGACTGCAGCACCCGCCATTGAAGGAAAGGCTATTGTGGCAATGTCAATGGCACATTCTCTAATTTCCATTGACGTTGCTTCCCCTTCTTGTAAAATCTTCACCTCTGTTTTTGATTCTAGAAGAAGTTGATCTAAATGTGGTGAAACGTCACACCATAGTTGGCGATCGTACCTGCCCAATATCGCTGAGGCATTTGCTGCCCGCACCAAAAGACTAGCCATTGAAGAGAACCTCTTCCCAGGGTTGTCTAACCTCCTGCATTTCTTATCTGGAGGAGTTGTCAAAGGAGCTGAAGGATTGCGTGACTTCCTCTGTGCCGCTTGCGAAATTACCGAGTCCGGTTTTGGGTGTCCCGTAAAAGACGCCGGACCATCCTCAGGTGCTTTGTATTTCTTGTCGAGGTGCGCAAGTACAGGGACCACAGTCGCTGGATTCTTCATTGCTTTAAGGCCTTCCTCTTAAACATGTTGTACAATCGGGATAGACCTAGTAGTCTTTTTATAAAGCGCTTTAAAGTCATATAAAAAACATTCGGTGGCAACAGAAGGCATTGGTAGCTTGAATCTGCTAGACGCTCTCTCCATCAGCTTATGCAACCCCCCTATACCCACTGGCGGGGAGTCCACCGGATACTGTCATGGTGAAGCTGGGTCTGGGATGACATACTCATCCCATTCTACACCTTGATCAGGCCTGCCATCAAAGTTTTGATCCTCATCCGAGGAATCATCATGAGTGTCCAGTGGAATCAAAGGTACCTGTGGAACCGGTGTCTGCTGCTGAGATCACCTGAGCCGGCAATTCTGGAGAAACCATCACAGGGGCCGTAAGGGCAGGCAGGGCTTGCGTAGCGGGAACAGCAGCAGGCTGTGAACATCTAGGTATGTAATCCTGCAGCATGTTGTGGAGATCCTGCAAGAGAGAAGATGGTACAGACACCATGTCTTGCCCGAATACTGTTGTGGCTGGGCATAATGAGGATACCCACATTCCTGCCAGTACTCCCCTTCGGAATCCGTCTCCTGGCATTTAACCAGAAGCTGAGATGGACTGTTTGCATATCCATATGAGTCCTGATCGTCATCATCTGAGTCGTCATTATCCTCCTCGAACAGCAGTGCTGGAGTCAAAGGGGTAACTCTACTAGGAGACATCATGTCAGGTGTAATCAGTCTCATGGAAATATTGATTCTTTCCGTCGACGACAGAATCGTCGACGATCCCGTCGACGATGGAGTTGTATGTGGTAATACTGCCGTCGTAGACAGAGTAGACTTCGTCGACGAATGAACAATCGACGACGAGATGGGCGTCGTTGACGCAGTCGACGAGACCGTCGACGCTCCTGCTGTATTCGTCGTCAATGTTGTCGTCGAAGCCCTCGATGCCGACACTGTCGTCGTCACCACCATCGACTAACTCTTCGTCGTCGCAGACATCTTTGTCGACGTCGCGGACAGTCGTCGACGACTCAATCGTCGACGTCGATTGTACCGTGGACGAGCCAGTCGACGGTACCATTTTAAGCTTAGGCTTCAACGCCTTGGTCGACGAAGCCTTGGTCGACGAAGCCTTCATCTGCGTTGTCGAGGACTTGGAACTTCTATCAGACTTCCCAGAAGACTGAGCAGAAGGTCTTTTGAAGGCTGGATTAGTCTTCATCCCAGAAGAAGGTGTAGATGGTCCTTCCCTCTCCTTTTCACCATGGTGAGGAGATTTGACCGGACCCTGGCTCTCAGACTCTCTGGGGGTCTTTTTTGAGGCCTTAGATGGACGCTCCTTAGAAGGTGAAGGGGAACCCCTACCCCTTTTGACTGACCTTCTTGCAGATGAGGCTGAAGAAGAGTCTTCACTGTCACTGGAGACTGTGTCTTTTCTTGACTTCAACTTCTGGAGCCAGGTAAGAAGCCTACCCTCATGATCCCGGAGGGTCTTGGTAGAAAAGGTGCGGCAAATCTTGCAATCCGCAGCCTTATGATCAGGATAGAGGCAATATATACAATCTTTAAGCCTATCCTAAACAAACAATCTTTTCTTGCCACAGGTGGAACATGGCTTGTAAAGGGCCTTCTCCTTATCAGACATTCTGGAAGGGACAGCCAACAATCCTGAAGAGAAATCCTGAAGAAAACTTCTGAAAAGAGTAGAGATTGAGCAGAGCTCAAAGAAGACTCCCTAAGCACAATGTGCGGTAGAAATTCTGAGGCTCCTTCAGGAGGGTTCTATAGGGTGAGGCTCTTCCAATTGGCTGATGCTTAGTTTGGTCTCTTTTACAAAAAGAGGCGGATATGCTACAAAAGGGAATGAGGCCAAGGTCTTTTTCTTTCTCTTTTGTACCTACTGCTATGTTATTTTGTTACCGAGACTCCCATTCCGACGACGGGGAATGATACAAAAGCATGGGAATCTATGAAAGTTCCAATACTGGGGCAAATTGTGGTCTATTAAAACTAGTGACATATCCTATGATAAACCAAAGAAATCCCTTACACGTCAGGTGAATGAAGTATTAAATCCCCGCAACGCACCATTCGCCTCGTCCCCCAAACACCACTGGTGTGGCAACCCCTTTTGCATTACAAGAAAATGAGACCACTGCAGATCTACCCTCAGGTTAGGCACAGCATAACATTTCTTAATTGCAAGGCAGCAATACCACTATTCAGATCAGGAAGATGCCGAGGCTCCTGCAGCTGCCCTCACAATTCAGATAGCACCAATATGAACTGCTCTTTTAAGGCTACAACTACATGTCCACCCCGAGACTATAGGCAAAAAAAAGTCTAGACTTCTCCCAACAAACACAGCTTGCAGTTCTCGGATGTCAGGTGGTGCCCCCGTTGAAGTTTTATGTTAAGTCACATGCGAGGTCACTAGTGATATCATGTGTGAGGTTCATTGCAATGATGGGGACACCCAATTAAGCGCTAATGGGAAATGTAAGTGTATTTTAGGATTTGAGACCTAGTCAGAATGCCCTTCCTCTGATGGTTTAAGGGAATGTTTAAGTGTTTTGTTATCTATGGCTTCCAATGGAAGCTATTAGCTTGAATAACCCTACAATAACCATAGTTATTCCCTGCTATGATTTAGCAACAGTGGAAAACAGATATAGTTTCCCTCTGTTGCTACATCATAAAGTAATTCCAGGATGCAGCCGACAGGGCTCCCAGAGAGCCTGATAGTTCAGTACTGACTTTCTGCTTGACGGAGAGCAGAACTTCAAATGGGGAGGGGAAGGCACGGAGTCTGCGATGGGTGGAAGGCGAGGGGGGGTGAGGTGGGACAGGAGACCAGTACATTTTCTATCACCTTGAGGATGGTAGGCAATTGTGTGAATGGCTCGTCCATTTTTCTTCTTCCACTACGTAGATGTTGAAAGGAGGGGTTGATGATTTTGAGGGGCCATACATAACACAATTATAGATGGTTAAAAAGTGAATACCAGTGTTTTGGGTGACATTATAGACAACTTGAGCATTGATGCTTGTTGCCTATTCCATGCCACTCACAACCCCTTGGTGAAAAACATGGTTTTCACTGGATTTCATTCATAATTTTAAATATATTGTTGCAGATTTAAAAATCTTAGATAGTAACTGCGACCATATACTCCAGAAATTAGTAAATTGAGGATTATTAAATTGTTGTTACTACTAAGACCCGTTAGTCACAGTGATCTGAAATGGCAGATGCACAGTATTAAGAGCTATAAAAAGCTATAAAATGTCTGACGCCCAAACCATAGACCCGCTTAACCTCACCAAAAGTAAAGACCTTGGGTATAATTTTGAATCCAGCGTACAAGTCTTTGTCCATGTATGCCTCTACAATTGCATCACCACTTAGTATGGTTTCCCCAAGAAAATCATTGCCAGGCCCCCAAAACTTACAAACCAAGAACCTAGAATGCACCTTACCTCTGTAATCCAGCCCAGAATACATCCTGCCCTTAACAACCACACTGGCTCCCTGCATATACCAGTGCTGAAGGTAAGGTCTTATGCACTGTTCACCAAGGCAAAGAAATTAACATGAGAGGATGTAGCCTTACAGCTAGAGCAGTGGGCCTCGGAGCTGGGGAACCGGGTTTGAGTCTCGGCAAGGACGCTCAGCATCTTGCGATTCTGTGCAAATCACTTAATCTCCCAGTGTCTAACAAAAACAAATGTGTCCTTCTGCAACGAAACTGGTGATCATGTAAAGTGCTCCGATACCGGATATCCTTGGGTCTAATTTAAGCTATATAAAACGCTAAATAAAAATAAACATTACTGTATCACGACGGACCTTTGCTCAATGTCTGCTCGTCAAATCACCCAATGATAGTTCAAGAGGAGAAGCGTGGATGTGGAGCACAAGGTGATCAATGGAGTAGATTATCGAACTCCCTTAACCCCTCCCATGCTCATGGCGAGCTCAGCTCGTCATGAGCCACGGTTCCAGTGTGCTCATGATGAGCTTAGCTCGTCAGAACGGTTAGAACGCTCACACGCGGGGCTAATTCCCCTACTGTGCGAGCGTTCTACAGAAACGGGTGTGGCCGTGACTAGCTCAGCTCGTCATGAGCACACGACCACAGTGGCTCATGACGAGCTGAGCTCGTCATGAGCACCGGGGTGCTGTGCGCGCCCCCCACCCCCCCAGCACAGCGGGGGAATCAGCCCCACAGTGAAGGGGTTAAACACAACGCTCACAGCTAAACTTCAGAAAACTGAACAAACATACTTGACTTTAACTGAACTTGACGGAGAGAAGGAATAACACTGATGAATATTGGACATGGTACTAACGCCACCCCCAATGAACTCCAATTCCCCCTACACTCCATTACTCTGTGTTTTGTTATCTGCCATCACTAAAGTAGCTACAAGATCACAGGTGCCTTCACTTCACAAAACTCCATTAATCGATGTTACACATTTGGAACATGTGACCCAAGAGACTGAACTGAACACTATGCAATAGCATATTTGGACACTGAAGATGCTTTGACGCTGTTCATGAGTGAGTAAAATCATGTAGATATCATTGGTGCTTCTGAACAGGACAGCGTTACAAACAATGAACATATGTAACTTGACAGTATGCATAATTACCATCTCTTTTTAGCTACATCTAGAAGTCACGTTCAGCAATGACTTCCAATTTGTCAACAGAGCGGCTTCAACAGAGCATAAAATGGTCAACACTGGTAGGATATATTCTGCCTAGTAGAATATACATACACAGTCATCTATGCATAAACAGACATTTAGGCACGACCATCTAGAATAAGTATGGTTTAAGGTTTAGAGTCAGGAATTAAAGCACTGTGGACTAAGTCACTTGAGTAAAAACGCAAATATTAAAGTCTGCCTCTAGGGTCAGGGTGTAAAGCATCTGACCTTCCATCTTTAGGTGTTATTTGTTCTATATTATAGGATAATTTTCTCATTGTGCAAAATATTGCACACATTATAAGACAGTTGATTTACCTTTTTCATATTAGCTCCAAGTTTTGGGTATGGGGGCATGTTAACTTTGCTCCAGTTTACAGGAACTTTGATCTTTTCATACAACTGTAAAATCACCACAGCATCCTGCAAGTCGCTGAAAATATTCAAAAGAATAACATTTAATTTCTAAAATAGTGATAAAACAGACAGAATATTTCAAAGAGGCAACGAGTTAGACAGGCATTGCTAACGCATAAAAGACTATTTTACTCACAATGTGCTTCTCCACCGATTGGCGAGTTTGTGTGGGTGAATGTATAGGTGGGTGAGCGAGAAAGAGTCAAAAGCTGGAAAGGTGAGTGGAGACTGTATTAATGAACGCAGGATGGACGCATGGATGGATATTTAAATACTTACCATTGACCGGGTCAGAGTAAATAGATGGATGCCAACAGGTTCCACTAATCAGAGGCAAAGGTCTAAGACGGCATTAAAATACAAAGAATTACCATTATATGCCTTCACAAGCAGGACATCCGAGCTGAGCACCATTGTGCCGACAATTCCCAGAGTATATAAAGAACTGTGGCTATCACACCAGTGCAAATATTATGCAGAAGCAGGTGCCATCATGCCAAGAATGGCCACAATGTCAAGAGTCAGAACTACTAGAGAACTGTGTGGTTTACAGAAGGACTCCTGCCAAATAATTCATTTTAATCTGCCATTAATTATATTACATAATACATGCCCACCTATGCCAAAGCAAAGGGGGTAAAGAGTCATGGTTTGCTGCCACCTTTCATAATGCCCTGGATTAGAGAGACATTCTGAAAGGCCAGCTTCTCTCACCATAGGTAACATCTGAGGTTCTGCGGAGTCTCTTTTGTCCTCAGATGGGGATGGGTGAGCTAAGGCTTCTGTCCGATGGTTAACAGTTCCAAGGACATTTACTGCAACCGACACCTTACATTTTGAACCATGGGAAGGCTATTGTCATGCTGCACCACAAACAGCTTCTTAGCACTATGGCAGGTTTAGGGAGACTGTAAACCAATGCCAGCAATGCTCCTGGTATCCTGTGCAAAAGGGAATGTTCAGCCGCTGTTTAGTATACAACCAATTCTAAAACAATATATTAATCCTTCACCACATTAACTTCTGAAGATTGCTTTAGTACATACGATGCATGGCAGTAAAAATAGGAGGGTTCATGCAAGGCTTGGGCGTTCTGTCGAGGTCAAAAGTGTGAAGAGTCGAGTACAAGGCTTCTTGGGTACAAAGGGGGCACATGGGAACATTCACAATGACACACCCCTTCCCTCCGCTCTTTGGATGTCTGCTTTAGAAAAATCAAGAAAGGGCAAATGAATGGTTTGAACATCCTGTGGAGACAACGATTTCATTCTTCCCAAGAGTGATACTTTGAGTACCATTAAATTGTAGACGGTTTAACATCCGATAAACCGCTTCAATTGTGTACTACCCACATACTACAAAAATACTTATTTTTACCAGTGTTTCTTATTTATTCATATAGTTACCCTCACAATATTCTAAATGTTTTACGGCTTTCGCTTAAAAGGACTATTTTGTGAGTTCATGGCCACAGGGCATTGCAATCACTCCAGGAACACCCTCCTGAAGGGGGTTCACTTAAGGATGTGACTTGCTCCCACCAAGGCTTAAAAGGAGGTGCACCACTAGGTGCTGTCGGCAATATTATCTGGTGAGTGTCGGTGAATATTTTCTAAAACATAAGTGCAAGTGCATAAGATTTTGCTCAGAACTTTACGGGCGGCGCTGCTGACTATTGAGGTAGAAATACCAAGGCTAGTCTTGGTCTCACCTCATTCCTCTTACATCCACCACCAAACGCTCACAGTCTCAGCCTCACTTTTGCAGGTTATTTTTCATCCCTGCTTTCTCCCCTGCTCACTGTTTTTCTGTCGATCTCTCGCTCCTTCTTTCCCCCTTTTGTGTTCTTCTCTCTTGTATCGGTCTCTTGCTTTGGATCAAAGCCTGATGAGGACTAATAAGTGATATCCCCAAAATGAGTGCCAGTGGGCCACAAATGCAGGTATCGTGTCACATAAGCACTGGTCACTGTGTGATATATCGATATAAGAGCTTATCGTCTCCAGTCCCTGCGGTCACTTTGTATGGAAATTACTGAGCACCTATAAAATTAGAGCACAGCTCAGATGAGGAGTTCAGTTTTTGAGTGCTTTCTGAAATGAATGCGAATTATTTCAATTCACACGCTGGAGGCCTTGAACTCATGGAAAGGCCTCCACATTTCAGCAGCGTGAAAGTTTGTTGTTTGGTTAAATATGCAACTGTTGAGCATTCATTCTTAGCACGCATCTAGAAAATCAGATTTTGAGGTATTCTGGGCTTTGTCCCAGAAGACTTTGTGAAATTGATTGAGAGTTCACTACGACCTAAAGCAGAGCTTTTAGATTTAGCCTGGTGTGGCCATTCTTGCAGGGATTCAGGCACATTCTGGCTGCCCGGTTTTGTGAACTTTTCAGTCTGTCAATGAGTTTGTTAGAGAGGCGGTGTAAATGAAGTTGCAATAGTCAAGTTATGCCTTTACCAGTACTTTAGTATCTCCACTATGGATCAGTTTGGAGTACAAGTAGGGACTGCTGTGTGATGAGCTTGATCACTGCATTGGTTTGGAGAGACAACACGAGCAGTGACCCAAAGAGGATCCCCCGCTTCCTTATTTTCAGAGGGGTAGAGGGTACGTTTATAGTTTGGGGCGATGAAGGTCAGTCATCTGGGCTCAGCTCCTTGCATTAACAGAGTCTCATTTTTAGTTCTGTTTATGGAGAGGATGTTCTCCCCTGTCCAGGGAAATTTGTAGAAAATGCAGGAGATGATGCTGGTCTGGTGCTCCAGCCTGCAGTGAATTTGGTTGACATCAGAGTACACTTAAAAACTGAACTTGAATTGCTCAGGAAGTGGTTAAAAAGTAGGAGGCAGGACAGGGAAGACCCCAGTGGTGCATTGCACGAAAACACTTGAAAGAATGGCTCCAATGATGCAAGTCTTTGGCTACGGTTTCAAAGACAACACTAAATCCACGATATGGGTTAAGCCAGTCATGTCCACCCTATTATTAAGCCAAATTCTGTTATCTGCAGGCAGCTGATACGCTGAATAATATTAAGGAGGATTTTTTTCTTTGTCCATAGAAAAGGATGAGTGAGCTTTGCTCTCGAATAGGCCAAAGTAGATTCAATGCCTTTCAAGAGCTACAGCCCAGACTGCTGATCGTGAAGGAGAGGGTTTGATTTAGCAAATTCTTGTAGTTGTCATGCAACTCACATTTCAATGGTTTCATTGAAGTAGGACAGGTTAGAGATTGGTTGGTACTTTATCAGGATAGTCGGATTTGCTTATGGTTATTTTCAGGAGAGTAGAAACGCTATATTTCAGACCTGGAGATGACTCTTGAAAGGGATCAAGGTATGCTATTGGGGATGTGGGAAATAACTGAACATATTCATTTAGCATTTTGATGTTAGCCAAAATGACTGAACAAGATACAGTTTAATGAATGAGTCTGAGCAAGGTTTCATGAGAAAGTTAAATATTTTTACTTGAGGGTTAGTTTCAGTCGTCCACGTTCTCCAAGGGTCATAATATGGAAAAGGTAGATTTGAAGTAGAGGTGAGTGGCATGTGTGTGATGGTACTTGATGGTTCTGGAGAGTGTCCTAGAACAATGGTTACTTCTGGCAAACAAATGTAGAAGGTCCTCACAGTGTTATGATGAATGGGGGTGGGTTCTTCAAGGCATCGTATTTAGATAGTTCAAGGCAAATCTTGATATTTTATATTGGGGCATCATTGTGTTTGGTAAGGTAGACTTTTAGGGCTCTTTTAATGCATTTTGATACTCTGTGCTTTCATAGTGGGACTTTTTTCTATTACCTCTCTACCTTGCAACACTGACATTTCGTGTGCTGTTGATAGGTTTCAGCTGAGTCAAGTACCCTACACTAAAATTGCTGACTGACAGATCATGGCCAAAACTGTGCACTATTTTCATCACATTCTGAGGTTGGCGGTTAAAAGTCGATCACAATAGTGTTCTCATCAGCCCTGAGTTCAAGGTAAATGTAAAAGGTCTGCGGTCCAATGTTTCACCTATTTCCTTTAATACTGCACCCAACACGTGGAGCTAGGTCAGAGTAAACGTTAATATGTTTTGTATTTCTCAAAACTTGCAAAGTCTAGTGTGATTGGGAAAGAAAAATTCCAGTAGAGGCGAGAATGTAGAACTAAAAAATGGAAAGTTGTTTGAGCCTCCCAAAAAGAGATAAGCTCAGGGATCAGTTGCAGCCTGAGTGGTAGATTATTCCAGTGCCTTGCTTCTAAATAAGAGAATGATCGCCCTCCCACCATTCTAGCTCTGCGGATCCGGAGAGGCTTAATTTGGGCATGGTTAGATCTTCTGACCCTTGTCAGCTGATAACTTAGGATTTTATTGCTAAGATAAAAGAGACTAATTTGTAGAAGGTTGATGAGCATGGCAGAGCAACCTGAAGACTGCCCTCCTGCGCACCTGCAGCGTTTTTAATATTGGAGCTCTATTCAGTAAATTGCAAACTATACTGGCTGCTGTGTTCGAAGTAACTTGCAGCGGTGAGAATTGAGAATCCACCATATCTACATACAAAGCGGGTGGTTGATAGGTGTCTGTACGAAGCTACCTCTTCAAAACAGCCAGAAATAACCTGCAGCATCCATCAAAGCTCACCAATGTTATGGGGCCTCTTCAACACCTACGCAGAACCTCTCAACTATTCTCAATATTCATACCACTGGATAGCGATTGTATACTAATGACATCAATATTTAAATCCGTACACCAAATAAAGGCGCTCGACCTCGGACCTGGGGATCTGGGTTCGAGTCTCGGTAACGACGCCAAAACCTCCTGTGATTCTGGGCAAATCACTTAATCTCCCCGTGCCTAAAAATGAAAGTGTGTGTCCTCATGTAAAAACGTAACTTGTACTATGTAAAGCGCTCTGATACCTGATTCGGTCTAGTTCGCGCTATATAAAACTCTATAAAAAAAAAAAAAGAGTATCTCCAATCTTAACGGTTCGGTTTAATCAAATATTGAGGGAAGGAGTAGTACCACCTGCCTCATGGGATAACGCCTCAATAACGCTTATCTTAAAGCCAGGGAAGCCCCCTTCGGATTGTGGCTCATATCGGCCTATCTCAATCTTGAATGCTGATTATAAAATTTTTGCTACCATATTAGCCAAACGGCTTGGCCAGGTAGCCCCTAATATACTTCACTCCAATCAAAAGGGATTCATAAGAGGGAGACAATTATATGAGCTCACTTACGAATGAATAGGATCTATTGATGTGGCCATAAAAGAAGTTCTCCTCTTATCTATTTTGACGTTGGATGCTACCAAGGCCTTCGACAGGGTAAATTGGTTATACCTGTCGGAGGCCTTGAAAAAGTTTAACGTTGGAGATGGATTTCGCAGGGCAATAGATTTGTTATATCGTAGCCCTTCTGCCTCAATTCTGATTAATGGGGGACTTACATCATCGTTTAATGTAACTAGAGGAACCCGACAGGGTTGCCCCTTGTCTCCCCTCCTCTTCGATTTGTATATAGAACCCTTTGCACAAACATTAAGAGATAGCGCACTTATTAAACCCTTTATTTTTGGTGATTGGGGAAAAAAAGGTGGCACTTTATGCTGACGATATTATGATTTTCACGTCAGATATCAATGTTGCATATCCAGAGGTGATTGACCTGGCTCTTAAATTTGGCAAAGTTTCTGGGTACGAAGTTAACGCTTCTAAAACAGAGTCAATGACTTGGAACACCGACTTAACTACTTTTAATGAGACATCTAGACCTCAATTACGATACTTGGGGGTAAATATAGTTAAAGACCTCGACCTGATCACTTCCTCAAACTTTTCTATAATAGCAGCACAGTGTCGTAAAAATATGAGGGATTGGTCACATCTTCCACTCACCATCCTAGGAAAGGTTAATTTGGTAAAAATGTGTATTTTGCCTAAGATTTCCTTTTTATTTAATTCAATCCCACTTTATTTTGATCCCAAATTAATTTCTAAACTGCAAAGTGCGATTTCAACTTTTATTTGGAATAGTAAAACTCCAAGAATTTCCTGGAAGAAAATAAGACGCCGCAGAGAGAAGGGAGGGTTAGCGGGACCGGATCTTCAGATTTATGCGAGGGCTTTTCAGCTTTCGCACGCACGCATGTTGCTAAAAATACCAGCAGCAACAGGGGTAGGCCACATGTTCTCTATGTTAGTGAACTGTGAGGGAGTCGGACAGGGTAGCTTTTTGTTTAAATTTTGAGACCCAAAATTTAAAAATAAAATAAAACTAAAGACTTTAAAGGGGATAGCTTCCACATGGTACAGAATGAGGCAGGCAACTAAACTGGGGTATTATTTAGAGAGAGCTCCAATATGGGACCTACCATCTCCCCCTGTTTGGGCAGAAGACACATTAACCCAACCATTAAGAGTGGCTGGCATCAATACCTGGGGTGACCTGTTTATGGATGGAACACTACTCCCCTGGGACTACTTAACAAAGAAGGTCAGGCCAAGTTTGTCCAGATTTAAATTTATACAAATTTCAAGTTGGTCCCAGGCATACAATACACAGGCATCCCGGAGTACCAGTCTATCTATAGGTGCCACTAGCGAATTAGTCACGTGTCTGCTAGATAGTCCCCCTGTAAAAAAGGAAATATCTCTTTGGTATAAGAAGATCATGGAGGAAATAGATGGCAAATTTAGCCTCCCTGCAACATTATGGGCCGACGTATTGCCAGAAATAGATCTCGAGGAACTTTGGTCAGCTTCCTGTGTGGCACTATGGGATCTGGTTAAGCCAGCTTGGCTACGTCGGAACCATCTCTTCACAATTCACAGAGCTTACTACTCCCCGTTGAGACTGTCAAAATTCTCTTCGATAGGTCCGGTCTCGTGCCCAAGATGCCAACTTGTTGCCGCATCTGATATCCACATGTTTTACGAATGTCCAGAATTAACAACATACTGGGATTCTATAGGAAATGATCTATCTTTAGCATTGGGCGTTCGCATTTCCATAGATCTTGCCCTCGTTATTTTTGGTTTGAAGAACAAAGTACGTAATGCAGCTTCTAATCTCGTATTCTACTCCATTTTGGCAGCTCGCAGAGAGATCTGTAGACATTGGAAGGACGCCCAGCCTCCCTCTATTTATGAATGGCGAACCTCTGTTCTTCAGATTTCCAAACTTGACCTAGCTAGAGGTGGAAGTCCAAGTAGGAGAGCTTTTTGGACAATGTTGGCACGGTCGCATTGAGCCTGTTTTTTTTTTGTTTTTTTTTCCCCCAGGGTCCTATGATTAATGCGAGCATAGCCAACCATTGTTTTTTAATGGCGTAGAGTCATGGAACAAATGGGGCTACGGTGTCACGAGCACTATCTTCCAATGAACAGCCCCAAGCAAGAACTTCCAGGCTTGTGTGAATGTGCTGTTGGGATTTGGCTTCTTCCCTCTCCAACTAAGATCTCCCTTCCAGCTAATGCTGAGACGGTACAGAAGCACAGCCGGTTTTTTTTCTTAGCTCTGAGGCATATTCCTGGTTGGATAGATTGGAGCTATGCACGCAAATGAGGATAAAAAAAAAAAAAAAAAAGAAGGAAGTTATTGTCTACTCATTGATTGCCCTTCAACGTACAACAATAGATGCATAACTGGCTCAGCATAAATGTGAAGAGCTGGCTTCTAGGCCCTAAAATAACCTAGTGCCTTCTGCCTAGCTGGCAGACACCATAGGTAGTCAACAAACCCCCTCAAGCTCTGTCAGTAATCTTTGGGATCCTATTCCACTTTTAAGTTACCAGTGTGTCCTACATGTGTTTTTATCGCCATTGTCTTAATGTTAGGTCTCTACTGCCTACTCAGCAATGCATTCATCTAATCCTCACTTCAACCAGTACATGCATTGATCATTACAACAGAAGTCCAACCACAAAAATGAAGCTTAAACTTCAAAGAAATCAAAACTAGTCTGCAAAACATATTGTCACATTAACCAAATGGTACTACATCTCGCATGCTGTACTGCACTGGATTCAGGTAAAACACGGTCAATTTTAAAACTCTGCCTGGGACATAAACCCTCACCTAGAGAAAGCTCCTGCATACATTTCCAAACGTTTTTTCCCTGAACACCTGACCAGACTCCCAAAGGTGCTTGCACTTCAAAGTCTTTCTCTGCTACTGACTATATGTTCATGGTTTAGGATAAGGCCTTGCCATTTCAAGGCTATGCACTTTGGAACACTTTGCCATGAAGTGGGTGTCACAAAAAAACAGAAACTAAAGACTCATCACCCACCAACCATTCAGACTTTACTGAGCTGAAGTGTCTTACAAAAACTTCTATGGCTTCTGTATCACTAAAAACATGATTTTTTTAGCTTAGCTATCCGTGCTCTTACAGGACAAGAACGTTCTTAAGTACATTAGTCTGCTATAGAAAAGAACTGATTTAGGAGTAAGTATCTAGGAGCTAAACTATTCTTCTGCACTAGCAACTACATGAAAGCCCAGTTGTGCTTCCCAGTGCCTCAAATGGAAAAATAGAAAAAAAACCTGTGCCAGGTACTCAAGATACGCCTTGTCGATGTAAACAAAATATACTTGACTGATGGAACCCAACTATGTAAAACTCATCCGGAACTGCTAGTTAACCAATATTGAGCAAGTATTCACAACTTGCAATGCACGACTCTGTAGTAATGAAGCCGGACACGTTGAGGTATTTCAAGTTGGTTTACTGAAGATAAGTAGTTGAGTCCAGAAGTAATAATGTACAAGCCCCACCAGGAGCAGCCAGTTCGCAGCTCTGCCCATCTCAACTGTGCCTTTCTTGAGAGACACCCAACATTCCACAGAGCATCATCACACTAACATTCTAGAGGCATTGCATGTGATGAAAGAGGAGAAGAACAAGTATGGACAGAGGTGTAAGATACTACATATCTCCCTTTCTTCCTTAACCAAACAACGGATAGAACAGTAGACGACGAGGATGGGATACGAACCCACTTGTGCAAAGCACAATGGATTAGCATTGTGCTTTGCATGCGTGGGTTCGTATCCCATCCTCGTCACCATAAAAATGTAGTAATGGACTCCAGACTAGTTGAGGTATTTCATGAGGATTTATTGTAAGTTGTTAAGTAGCCTTGAACAAGCCCCACCAGGAGCAGCCAGCAGGCAGCTCAGCCCCATAATAACTGTGGCTTATCTTCAACCAGCACCCAACATTCCGTAGTGCATCACAGTGCAGAGGCATTCCACTAGAAGGGCATCAAGTGGGCAAAGGCATACATAGGAATATGCAATAGGTAAGCTACAACAGCCTCCTTGTGGGGTAGGATCCAATTTGTTTGCTTATGGTTGATGGCTCTTTTAATGGCACAAGCAAGTTTAAAATGATGGACTTATGCTCCCAGGGTTTAAACCCTAGTCGGTGAGTGAAATCTCAAGCATTTTCAGTGCATTCATGGTATACAAGCCATAAATGTAACGCAGACCATGAACTGTTTTCCTTCACACTGGTAAAGTCACTTCTCTAGCTCCAAATTTCAGCTTTTAGTGCAGAAACGCCGATGACCTAGCCAGCAAGCAAAATAATGCACTTAAATGTCCTAAAACATTTTTAGGGAAACAATGAGTAAAAATCTCTACCATGTTTTCCCCTTCGTATTTCCTATGAAAAACCATTCATTTGCTAACAGTTCCTATAGCCCTGTGAACATAACACCTCAAAACATCATATGGTTCTGAAGACAAACGTGTTGGATAAATCGAGTAATCGAATGAAATTAAACATACCTGTAAAGATGGTTTACATTTGGATTTACTCCAAGTGAGTTCATCCAGTTCCGGAAAGTTCTCTCTTCTCTCGTTTCTCCTGTGTAACAAAAAGAGGCACATGTGACACTGTAATCATGTTTTATCTCTCAGACTGAAGCTTCATGCTAGATTTACAGGTAGAGACTATAATTAATATACCCAATAAAGATCTTTATTTCCATTACTGATCCATCTAAAAAATGTCTCACCTCTAATGCATGTGTGACAAATTACGCAATGGTTATGAAAAGCCAGCCAAGGCCACAATCTGGTCATTAGAAAAAGGACACATGTGAAGCTACTTTGTTGTATTCACTCCCTTGAAGGCACATTCCCCAAAAATATTTTCCTAAGTAAAACCGGCATTCGCCTTCTTGCATTTAATACACTAGGTGCATTTTTGCTGAGACTCAAACTGTCCACCACCGTCACAAGAGCAGAGCGTAGTACACCCAAGCAGGAGGTAGCACGAGGTTTTGAAGTGGGAGGAAAACAAGAGTGAAACATTACAGTGACAGGTGAAGTGACAGCTAGTCACATATAGCACTGTATCCATAACTTCAGCATAGGATATTGCCTTGTTACATTTTCCCCTCGTGTCATCAATCCACTTATCAATCCAATCCAATTTTTATATAATCCCTACCCAATCACGTGTAAGCTCTCATCGACAAATTGTACTAAGTTGTGACTTGCTTCCCATGATTCGCGCTGGCTTTCACATTTAGTATGCCATTTATGGACTTAAACATACAAGTTTCAGTGTGTACTGCAGCTTTACTCATTCCTATTCACCCTGCTTTGGCCATTATTTTCCGAGGTTTCATTTTTTGTTTGTACGTCATTCGTGGCACTCTTCGTTTATTCTGGTTATGTTTGGGTCAGTAAACATCCAAACTTTTTAATTCATGTCTTTTTAGCCACTTGTACCACTGCCGTTACCCAGCGAGGCTGTAGTTTTAGGCTTTTTTTTTTTTTTTAGATTACGCTGAAGAAGGCACGTTTTCAGCATCAAACACTGCAGGGAGTCTTCTCCCATTAATGAGAAATTTAGAGTTTTTCAAAAGCTAGTCTATCTATGAGCCGGAGGCTGAATGACAACAGATGTACTTTTCACCAGCTCATCAAAAGACATTAGTAATGACATGCAAATTGGCATAATTTAACAGCTGGAGAATAGTAATACAATTGAATATGAGGCTACTATATCATTGGTGCCACCATAATTTGACATTTAGTGAGAATTCAGAGAATTCTGCAGTTCAACAGTGTTGCTACTGAAAGAAAAAAACAAACAAGGAAAATGGATACGGTCGGGGTTTGAATGGTCTTCCTAAGCCCCCAGTCAAAGAAGTGCTGAGTGGAGAGCATGGAGTAAATAATGGTTCAGCATATTAGGTCAGGCCATGTGATTTGTAGGTACTTTCAGTGATCGCTCTAGAAACGATCATGCTCTTCTTGTCTCTCTCTAGCCCACAGAGGGGACCAGCGGAGAGCAGCAAAGCATCCAGGCTATAACAGTTAGACACTATCTCAAGAGTCTATTACCGCAAATGTTTCATAGTTACTGGCGAACTCTACGCATTTCATCGCAAGTACAAAGAGTTTGTATTATATTCCTAGATATCACTGCTGCATTGCTTTCCACATGAACTACAAAAATTTGCTTGCACAATCTATGACATGGGGAGGAAGTTAGCTGCTGGCGGTGTCACACACCAGACATTTTTATAATCGTACATGTGATGACACCAATGTTCCTCTAACTTGTAAGTTCCATTATTGTCAGTTGTTAGCTGACTGTTGGTTGGGGCTTAATAAATATTACCTGCTAAGCATAATCCTGTGGATCTCCTACTTTGTTACAGTACACGCGTTCAAGGGGTAACAGGGTGGCTATTTTAGCTTGGGCTTATGTCAAAGGATCAATGTTGGAATAGAAGCACTGTTTTTACAAATGGACAGATATGGCTACTTTCATGTTTGGACGCTAACCTACTGTCTCCACAACGTCTGTGCCACACACAACTGCTCCCTGGAAGTAGGTGTGCTGTAGTGATGCAGACTGGCTCTTTTACTGTAGAGAGTTCACGCCTTCCCAAGATGGTCTCTGAAGAAAACAGCCAAACTGCAATCACTCGCAATACCAACGACACAAAACTTCAAATGGCTGTCCTATTGGCAAAAAGTAAGTGACCATCCAACAAACTGTCCCACAGCCCATGAAACCGCCAGCGAGCGAGGAAAGAACTCCGCTAAGCGGAACAGAGTTTTCTGCACTCCGGAGCATTGCAGAGCGCAGAAAACTCAGTGAATGGAGCAGAGTTCACTGCCCAGGCCTAATGAACAACAGTGGCAATTGCTTGGAGTAGCACTCTAAGCTATTGCTTTTCTTTACCCCCACTCCCCCGAAAGGGAACACAAGCAACCCCAGACCAGTTTCGCCTTGGTAGACTTTGTAAGTGGGGTATAGCTTGGAACCTATTGCACATCCCTTGCTTTCTGTGTTATAGTATCAGTAGCGGCTGCTTCCGGACAGGGGTGGTGAGGCGAGGGTGGAGGAGGAAGGAATGCAATAAAAAAATAAAAAAAGGACTTTCCATCTACGGCTGGCCGCTGCCTCTCCTCAGTTTTCGCCCTCAATCTTCCTGACACGGCCGGCGGCAGCAGGTAGCACCCTGGCAGACAGGCTCCTCTGAGCCAATCACAACGCTGCAATGCAGAGTTGTGATTGGTCTGAGTGCTGTGGATCGGAGCTCAAACTGGAACAGGGAGCCTGTACATGTTTCTGACCAGGCTGTGTAATGCAAAGTGTGCATGAACCATTTGTTCAGCCCAAGAGGGCCGCCAAACAGTTCATGTACACTTAGGGAGTGCACAGCACTCCTCCCCTACTCTGGCTAGCCTTGCCCCACCTCAGCACTGACTGCAATAGGGAAAATAAAATGCTAATGATGTTATCATCATTTTATTTTCTCTTTATTAGCAGTGGGGCGACGCTCCTCCGCCTCAGCAGAGGAGCCGCCACTGCATAGGATTCAGGCTATATGTCACTGACTAGGCCGAAGTAGGCAGAAACTGGTCTGGGGTGGCTCATGGCTGCATGAAAGATGTGGCTTCTTTACATCTTTAAACAAAGAACTTATTTGTTATATATGCACCACAAAGATGAGGGAACACAAGAAAGAGCAGGCATCACCGAGATCTAGAACAGATGGCCTTTGTGCCTTTATTTTACATATACATTTCTAACTTCACGTTCTCTTAACAGACAAGCTTACCTTCGAGCAGTGTCCAATCGATGTCCTGATTTTCTGGCTTGGTAAGTGCAGGATATTTGTTGAAGAGGTTGGCAACAAAAGCTAAATTCAATTTGAGATTACCGCTGACCACATCTGCAGGTGTCACAAACTGTCTGCATCCCAATCGGTCTGCCTGCTGCAGCATGTATTCTGCTCTCTTTAAATCATCTTTTTCCTGAACATAGAAGCGAATGTTAAATGAAATCAAAAATATGTTGGGAAGCATCAAATTAAATACATACGAACACAGGTATTGCAATGATTCATACAGCTCATATTTGCAGTTTTGAGGGATGAAGAGCAAGCAGCAATTCCTGCTAACGTTAAAACACTTGTTTTTAAGGGATTACCTAGAAATGTTATCGTATTAGTTAGATGTTTTTCTTGAAGCAGACGTTTTATGCGCCTATCACTGCTGATCCGTTCCACAATGAACACCACCAAGTTCTGTATTACAGTGCCCTATGGGGGTAAAGGGCGTGTATGCCCATGTTCTGTGCCCTCGGGCACTGCTGTATTACAGAATGGGTCGCAGACTGGTTACAGACGCTTGTGCAGCCATCTTAAAGGGTGCTCCCTCATTTTCAAGGGAGCTTGACCCCATGCAAATGGAGGAAACAGTTTGGTTCAATTATTTACTAGCAAAATTCCAGATTAAGTTTTTGTCTAATTCCTTAGATTGGTCCAGACTATCACTTGTGATTTTAAGTGCCCAATCCCTTTTATTGCTCTGTGCCCCAAATTGTAAACACCGGTAGTGTAGATGTGTGTAAAAACGTGTGCTGCCCACTACAGTCCCAATTGCATTTTAGACCCTACATTGCACTTTGCATAGCACCTCGTGCTTGATATGTCCGTTTTATTAAAAAAAAGTCCATTGTAAAATTGTTGCACTGCTCTTCTGAGAAAGGTTTGCACTATATCAAATATGTAAAATAAATAATTCTAAAATAAAACTTTGAGATCACAATGAAATCTTCCCAAAGCTAAAGAATCATACACCTCGTGTAACGAATGTTGATCTCACTTATAGGGCAAGGCTCCTTGCCTATGTAATGGCTGAGAGATGTTTGGCAATGTAGTTCTCACTATGAATTAATAGGCAAGGCCCGTTGACTACTCTGTACTTTGTGATACCTTCAAGTGAAGGAGCCTGTTTAATATCTGTTTTGCACAACTCTCATGAACAAGCATATATAACCCAGCAAACCTAGCATGTGGTTGTTGAAATCTGAGAAGACGAATTAACTCAATCCATCTTCAATGTTATGTTTCCAGATCTGTAGAAAACACTATCACCTGGGAGGCTATCTTGGTGCGTGTAGTCAAACCAATGGCCTAGTGGGACTACTCGAAAACCCAGGTCTTTAGCTTCTTGCGGAATTCCAGAAGTGAGGAGGAGGCTGTTATGTGCAGTGGCAGGACGTTCCACGCTTTAGAGCAATATAGGAAAACCTCTGGGTCCACAGGGAATTGCTGGGTCTGGCTTTTCATATGCATGGGATGTGTGCAAGTGGGAGTCAAGATGAGAAGATGTATTTAGAAAGTTTCCGAAAGAATATGAGATTGTTGAGATTTGCTGGAACAGTCTTATGCTGTGCCTTGAAAATGTGTGCCAGTGGAGCTCCTTCAGGTTTGCCAAGATGTTAGCGTGACATGGGCGATTGAGGGTGATTCTGGCTGCAGAATTCTGAATGTCTGCAGCCTTCACATGTTTTGTATTTGTTGATCCTGGCATATAGGCTGTTCTGTAGTCCAGCTTACTTGTGACGAAGGAGTGTGTGATGGTTTTCCAGGTGCTGATTTGGAGGCATTTGAAATGCTTACTCAGCATCTTCAGAATAAGGAAGTGATGCCGTTGACTTGGGCTGTCATGTCAAGTTTGCTGTCTATAACAATACAGAGGTTCTTGGTGGGGGATAGGTGTGGTGTGGGTTGGCTCTAGCTCTGTTGGTCAACAACTGCAGAACCACCGTGCAGTGCTCTTCCTAAAGATCATGATTTCGGTGTTGTAGGTGTTCAGCTTCAGACAGACTTCATCCAGTGGGCAATTTCAGTCATGCAGGCATTGAACTTGATCCGGGTACTTGACGTCTTATCCGCGAGGGTGAGAAAGAGCTCCGTGGCAGAGTAGGATAGGACGTTGAGAGCCACACCACACAGACTGACCAGTCTTTGCAGCACAGTACTCTGTATGACATGTTAAGGGAACATATGTTTCCTTCCTGGTGGATTCAGCTCTCTGAAGAAAGTGTAAAAAAAAAAAGGGGGAGTGAACTCTGAATTGCAAAATCAGTTATTAGGCTTAGGTCTCTCCTTGTCATCGGTTAGTCTCACAAGAGGAAGTGCCCATAATCAGAGGCAAAACCGCAATGGAATGGAAAACATTGGAGACTTGCTAGGTCAAAATAAAGCAATACACCATCTCCTCAAACCTAATCAATAAGCATTCATACAACAAGCACTGTCACCCCAAGGGGTATCCGGGATCTGGGGTGCGAGTTGTCCGTTAAAAAGCCAGGTCTTGGGAAACAACAGGTAGAGGGAAGAAACGACCAGACAAATGAGAGCAGAAAAGGCAAAACAGAGGGCATAAAACCGAGCAGAAAAGCAAAACAAAGGGCAGAAAAACAAGCTGAATAAGGTAAAACAGAGGGCAGAAGGCAAAACAGAGGGCAGAAGGCAAGCAGAAAGGGCAGAAGGCAAGCAGGAAAGGCAATACAGCGGAAAACGAGCAGGCAAAGCAAAACAGAGGGCAGAAAAACGAGCAGAAAGGCAACATAGAGCAAGAAATTAGCAGAGGGGCACAAACAGAGGGCAGCAAGTAGACAAGCAGCAAAGGGTAGCGGAATGCAGGCAAGTTGGACAGGAGAACTGTCGCAGGGGGAAAGGCATGAAGACCTACTAAATGGTGTCTTGCTGCAGCCTCCAGTAGGTACGGGGGAGGGCGTGCACTGGGTGGTGGGGGAAGGGAAACAGCGGGAGGAGGAAAGAAACTAGCAGAAATGGGAAAAGAGGGCAGAAAAACTAGCAGAAAAGGCAGGCCAGAGCAGAAAACAAGCAGAAAAGGAAGAAAAATCAGCAGTAAAGGCAAAAAAGAGGGCAGAAAAACTAGCAGAAAAAGATAAAACAGCGGAATGCAGAAGAATGAGCAGGAAAGACAAAACGGAGGGTATCAAAACTACCAGAAACTGCAAAACACAGCGAGAAACCGTCAGAGGAGACACAAACAGAGGGCAGCAGAAATACCAACAGAGGGAAGAGGACTGTAGGCAAGCTGGACAGGAGAACTGTTGCAGGTGGGGCTGGCACAAGATCTGCGACCCCCCCCGGCCATAACATCTCTTACAACACCGATGTAAGTTGAACAGAAAACCGAAACTAGAAAGTGTTCAACAGAACAAGAAATTATGCCTGGATATATCAGGAATGTTACCCTGTGGCATACAACTGTTGGAGAGATTACCACAACTGGGACTCCTGAGAACTGAAAACATTGGTTTAACCCAGAGTAAATCCTCTGGAAGCAATGCTAAGAATCTTGTGACGTTTAGGATTCCGACCAAGACAAATGAACACATCTCTGAAGGGAAAATGTATGATGAAAAGATGTTAAAACGAAGGAATATTTTGGGACAACAGTATAACAATATGGCTTACAGAGACCCATATGCCACAAGTCGAAGGGAGGCAATGTGAACAAAAAAAATTAACAGGGTTTGGGAGAGAAGGAAGAAACTGTCGTGCATTCACAGTGAGAAAGCTGGAGAACCAAGCATAATCCTCTGTTTTGCAGTAGATAGGGATATGCTGAAAGATAATGCCCACTGTCAATTTTTAGGCTTCATTTCAAAGTTGATATCTCGAGCTATGATTCAGTTTCCAAAAATCGTTTAGTATTATTTGCACCATTTAATTAAGTGTTTTGATAGCCTTTCCTTGGTGGACTAGGTTTTATTTATTCTTACAATTTCAACAGTAAGCCTAATTTTTCACAAGGACAAAATCAATTTCCATAAACTTAAACTTTATTGCCAATCAATGTAGTTAAAAAAAGAACTTTGACCGACAACAACCAATGCTCGTTTCACTGGAGAAGCCTTTGGATTAGAGCGCAATGGATAGGCAGCCAGCATGAAATCAGTGGTAACCACAAACGTGAAATGAAACAATATAGAAGTAAATCAGAAAGACCAATCAATTAATGTTTGTGTAACAAATTCATGCATTCACGCAATTAACATTTGGAGCACAGGTAGTGAGAAACCGAGGCTATGCGTTTGCAAAACAATTGCCATCAAATTGGCTAAAGGCCCCTACTCAGACAGGCTATCAGGGTCTGTGACAGCAGGGTTGAGTGGTACAAAATTGCAGATAGCCAAAGAATGGTGATCATCAGCCGACTCTTATGCACTGGCAGAATTTCCCCAAGCCTCTGATAAATTCACAATCAATGTACTACAACATTTTACTACAATAACACAGTATACTTACACTGAAACCAGACATGTTTATGTCTATCTTTTCTTGGCCTTCTTTCTGACCTTTTGGTGCAATCTGGTTCAGAAGATGAAAATAGGCTCTGGAGTCCTGCAAGAATCGAAAACAGCTTTAATGCAATGCTTCAGAACTTGCCGATTTCATTTCATCACAGAATGGATTTTAAACCATAGCATGTATGTGCAGCGCAAAGCCTGAATTACAACACGCTGCAATGCAACAGATGTGCTTGGAAAGAGGAATAACAATGATCAAAAGAAGAAGAAGAAATACTATACAGTTTATAGCACCAGCATACCCTACTTATTACAAATATAGCTTATTCTTGGTGGGCAGTGGTGGTGGTGAGCGATGAAGTGCGGGGGGACGGGGAGTGGATTAGCAGTTTTAAATTGAGGTCTAGAACATCAAATGATTTCAAATGGAAAACAAACAAGTAACGAGTCTTCTGTAGGCCCTAGATGTACATAATGTTATGTTTATCTGAAGACAGTCCGGTCTTAAACACCACCCTAAATGGCAGGTAACACTTCTGTTGGCAGTGTTTCAATTACCTATTTGTCACAAAAAAAACACCATCCTCTGCAGTCATATAATTAAGTACAAATGCAAAAAGAACAAATGATGGACAGAATGCAGAACAATGTCATACATTCACCCCCAGTACAGAGATCTGGGCCTAAATCCATCGTTTTTTGCTCACCATGCCATTCCAGTTTGGACCCAGCCATATGCAAATCAGTCTTGACCCTGCACCCAATGGGAACAGTCCAGCCTGAACTGCCAGGCCAGGTCCTCCCTTGACTGGAAACAAGCATACTAGGACCGGTTTCGGGCTTTCAGCCCCTCATTGTTTCTCTCTCTCTCCCCTCGTCCTATGTTGCTTTGTCTTGCCCTTGTGTTTCTCACCCGCTCCCGCTTTCTGATGTGCTTGCGCCTGTGCTCTCTCGCGCACTCGTTTGGTTCTGCGCTGCATCTGAATCCATTGAGCCATTGGTGTAATTCATAGCATTCAACCCTTGTGACGAGATAGAACTGATCACCTCTTCAAATGGAGAACAGGCCCGGTTTGCAGCAAGAATGCGAGTATTTACGTGCTCAACAGTTGCTGCTGTTGTCTATCACGGTCAGTGGTGATCACCTTGAGGGAACTGTGCCCTGTGACAAGTATATCTAGTGTTGGGCCAAACTACGGTTATTTCAAAAATTTTAAAAAGGGGGTATGGTTTGTATTTGCAAGGTATAAGCTAATGGGTCAATATTCACAATTTTGTGTAAGAGCAAAGATTGTGCCTCTCGCTTCAATAAATAGCCTTTGGTAAACATTCCCTGATTGTTGGAAATCCCATCCTACTTTCATGCAGCAATAAAAAGGGTCTAGAAGCAGATGCCTGGTGCGTTTCCAGTTCCTCCACATTAAACAGTTTAGTTTTTTTTTTAACTTCGTTTTTTATAGCACAAACTTGACCAGAAGGTATCAGAGCACTTTACATAGCACCAGTTGCTTTACATGAGGACACATTCATTTTTGTTAGGCACGGGGAGATTAAGTGATTTGACCAGAATCACAGGATGTTCAGAGTCATTGCCGAGACTCAAACCCAGTTCCCCAGATTCGAGGTCGACTGCCCTAGCCGTTAGGTCAACTCCTCTCCTCAGCATTGTTGTTAACACGTCCTCCGGCACTGTGTATTCGATAAAGGGTGAGAGGGTATGAAACATTCTACTTCGAACATCCATTTCTCTTCACTTAAGTGTACAATACTGATCACTCTTGGCCCTGCAGTTGATTTGCAGCTGAGAGTACAAATGAAACAAGTACAGAGCAGCATGATATTTAAGGAGATGTACGCGGGTATGGAGACTATAGACTAAATACAATAAATAAATAAACGATTTAATAAATAAAGCTACCAATTGCTAAAATAGTTTTCCCAATCCAACCTGTCTCAACATTCCTTTTGGTTTGGTTTACCATAGTGATGTCGCTCCATGTTGCTATCCCCAGCTACACTTAATGTGCCCTTCCTGCAGTCTCCCAGGATTTTAATGCCTTTGTATTGAACCCTATTTTTGCTGGTTGTAGAACTCTTGGCACCTTATCACTGCTAACTAGTAGTAAAGTGGTGGTGCTCTCCTTGATAAACACGGTAAAACTGGTATACCTTTGATGGGCACATTTAATTTACTCCAAGTCCCTAACATATGTACCCAGGGCTTGAAAATTAAATGCTACTAGTGTGTTACAGCACTCAATGTGCCACCCACTAAAGTAGTACTGCAAAGCATGTCGCTAGGTATGCCCTTGCAGCCTGGGTGTGCATTTTTAAAGTGCCATTCTGACCTGACAAAACAAACTTTTTCCCAAGCCTAAACCCTCCTTTTTAGGTCTCGCCTGAGCCAGCGCATGTGTTGCCTGCGAGACATTTAGTAAGTGGGTTTTGAAAGTGCTACCACAGGCCTTTTCTGGCCTCAAGCTTGCGGTTACGCACGCGCGCGCAGCCACCATCTGTCTTTCCTCCGTCACGGGCCATTAAGTGCATTGCGATCACTTTCACGGCTGCCTCACTTTCACGGCCGCGTGGCCAATGCTCGTTTCCTGAAGTGTTTAGGTTACCTTAGAGGGACGAATTTCTCGTTAGTGTGGGACTGGATAAGTTGTAAATGACATTAACACACCGTACTTTAGACTACTTCCTTTTAAGTTTATTTGCACTGCTTCATGGTGACCTTGGATGTGTCTTTACAGTTGGGTATAGTCGTAAAGAGATATTACTTTTGCTTCCTTGTTTTGCATTGAAACAATGACTTTTGAGATAATCCTTTTTCCTGAACTGAAATGAATTATCTGTTATCTACACATCGATTGATTTGTGCCTTCCTTTAGCTGTAGCCCCGTAATGCATGTGTAATCATGCTTGCACTGCTTATTATTGTTCTCGATCACGTTGGTGCTTGCACCCTTTGCTAAATCGCGTCATTGCATTTCATCCACCTCATTCCCCCCACCCACGCCAGTGCATCTCTTCCCTCTAGTTTTGTGCCGCCACCACCGGCTCCTCTGGCTTTTAATAGTGGGTGTCATCTGCCTGTGTCAGCTGTTGCAGTGCAGTGCAGCACCATTCTGCGTTTGTTTGCTTTCCGGCGATAGTAATCTTTACCTATCCTCGCACATTGTGGAGTTTCCTCAAGGCGTGCCAGGTCCTGTTAATTATATGCCCTGCGCCAAGTCTCCCGCCTGGACCCTGCCCGCTCGCCCTATCGGTGTGGCCAGGTCAGGCCTCGTCAGCCTTGGGATCCTGTTCCATGTGCAGACGCTGCACGAGTTTCCTGCTGGCTCCATTCTTGCGTTGGATTAGCGTCCTTGTACAGAAATAGCTGCTGCCTCTGTGTGGCCCCAACCAACCACCCTTCTTTTTTTCGTGCTTTAACTACTAGGTGACAGCCGTCCTTCAGTATTTGCCAAAGTTTGCATAAGCATTTTTTCGTTAAAGCCAAATTATATATTTTTTATTTAAGAAGCTTACAAAATAGCATGTAAGGTGAACATCTTCCTCCAGGTCTCTACGCAAGTGTTTTCCTGTCCCAGACTTTTGCTTGACACAAAAGAACATACTGGATGTTGTAGGCTTGTTTTGCTTTTATATACCTAATTAGATTAACATCCCTGAAATCGGTGATTTGTAAAAGGGAAGTTCATGACTGGATATCGTTCGTGTCTGTAATGACCTGGAGTGAGGCGATCACCCTAATCAGGGCTCGAGAAATCTGAACAATGGTACTAGTCCTGCAGGTCTAGTACTTTAAAAAAATTCCTCGACCAACAGTAACCTACTTGACCTCCGTCTCTGAAAGCGGAGCAATTGTGACAAGATAACAAGATTTAAAGGCATAGGGGGCCAGGCCCTCGCCTGGATATGTTCTTTCCTGAAGGGACGAACTCAGGCGGTTCATCTGGCCGAATTCTCAGCTTCACCTAGTAAGGTGAACTGTGGCGTTCCCCAGGGCTCTTCCCTTTCCCCTCTCTTGTTTAACCTTTATATTTTCCCTCATTATTTTCGCACTCCAACAAATGGAGGTCACAGTCTATAATTACGCCGACGACCTCCAGCTTATTTTTAATTTTTCCTCCGCTTCACCCGCTGCCTCTAACTTCCAGTCGGTCCTTCTGTTTATCCGAGGTTGGATGAACGCTAACCATCTTAAGCTCAACCCAGATAAGACAGAACTGATCTTGACTGGGGGAAGCGGCAATCCTTGGTCACCATCCTTTTGGCCTGCCTCCTTCGGCCCCCCTCCCACTCCCTCTCACTCTGTTAAAACCCTGGGCATTATGCTCAATAATCAGCTGACTCTACACACCCATATTAGTTCTGTTGTTTCCTCCTCTTTTTTCACTCTACGCATCATCAGGAAAGTATCTCGTTTTTTTTCTCCCTCTGCACTAAAAATGATTGTTATGGCCATGATCCTATCCAAAATTGATTATGGCAACATCATTTATAATGGAGCTCCGGCCTATGCACTCCAACGCCTTCAGCTGGTGCAGAACCAGGCAGCTCGCCTGGTACATGGCCTCCCAAAATCTCACCACTCCTCCCCCCTTCTTATTGCCCTTCACTGGCTCCCAATCAAGCAAAAAGCCCTTTTTAAACTTGGCTGCCTTACCTTCCAGGCTCGGGCTGGCACGGCCCCTACTTTCATTAATGCGGCTATAACCAACTACATTCCCGCCAGAGACTTGCGCTCTTCCTCTAAATCCCTGCTAGTCACTCCCCGGTTTAAGAAGAGCCGCTCCGGCGGCCAGAAATTCTCGGTGCAGGCCCCCACCTTTTGGAACTCCCTCCCCTCCTTTCTAAGATCTTTGTCATCTTACACTGAATTCCGCAAAAACCTTAAGACTCTGCTGTTCCAGCAAGCGTTCAGCTCATAAATCTCCCCCTTCCCTCAGATCGAAATCCTATAGCGCCATGAAACTGCTAGTGAACGTGCGCTTTATAAACAACTCCAAATTCAAATTCAAATCTTTATTGCGCATATGCTTTGTGAGCAATAAAAACGCCTTTAAATCTTGTTATCTTGTCACATTTGCTGTGTTTTCAAAGACGGAGAACAAAAGTTAGTATGTTTTCCTACTCGCCAGAAAGGGCGAGTAGGACCTAAAAATAGCTCAACCTCGTAAAATTTACCTTGCAAATGCGAGCGGTCAAGTGGATTTGTCGAGCCCGGCTAATAGTATGTTAATTTTGCAATGGGAAGGAAAGGCTGTTTGGTTGAAGGGGCTCTTTTTGTACGAAGTCCATGAATACATCATTGGGATATTTGTTGAGGTTTAGGGCTGCCCTTTATCACAGTTTTACGTTTTTCAAACATTTAGACCGAGTAATGTTACACTGCCTGTGCAGGGCCTGGGTATTGTTTGCACAAGCTACCACGTGGACTTGTTTGCTTCCGGTTTGTAATGTTTAGATGTCTGGCCGTCGAGCACAATGCTAATGTTTCAGTGTTATGACACCCCCAGAACACTCGCATTAAGCAGTGGTGTAATCGTGAGAGTTGATGATGTCTCTGATGACATATTTTTCCTTCTCTGAAGCGGACTTTATTGTTGTACACAGATATCCTCCTATTTTAATGATCATATATTTAGTCTTTCCTCGGTGTAGGAACAGTACATAACTTTGTTGCTAGTAATACAAAACTTAGCTCCCAAATGTTGTCTTTTTTTCTCTCTTGGTCTGTAATCTCGGTTCTAACATCCCAGTAGGTTAGACTGCAGATATAACTTTTAAAATGCAAGCCTCTTACTACTGGTGGGCTAACGTTAGCATTCATTTGAAGTATTCTTGCACCTGGCTAACTTGCTCTACTCGAAACAAAAACAAAAAAAAAAAAGAATATTGCATTGGCATAGCCAACAGGTCTCGCCTTTGGGACCTTATAAGTGTTTCACCATGCAACAGTTAATGTTGTTGCACCAAGGATATTGTGCTACATAACTAAATACTTATAAGGTCCCAAAAGCGAGACCTATTGGCTATGCCAATGTTTGTTAATACTTATAAGTCACCCTTAAGGTAAGCCCTACATGCCAATAGAGCACGTTGTATATTTAATATTTTACATGCCCTTTCAGTGAGAAATATCTAAAGTCGTGTTTCACTGTGGCAAGGCTGGCCATCCCATACTGGTTTACAATATTACATTTAATATGTGGTAGTAGCTAGAACAATGGCTCAAAGGACTAATTTTTAATTGAAATTCAACTTATTGGTCAAGACGGATTTTAGATTACTATTTTGGAAATTACACTTTTAGAAAGTTGACATTTTCCTGTATGAAATCTAAAGGCTGCTTTCCTGCCAGTGTCCAGCTGTCACCTGTCCATGATGGCTCCCCTGCCACGAGAGGTGTATGGCTCCCAGACAGTGGATAAAGGGTTTTGGAGGGGAGAGGGACACCTCCATTGAAAGAATGGTCTGGGGGCTGTGCCAAGCCCTTCCTCGGCTTCAAGGGATGGCTACCTTTTTACTGACAGAGGAATCTCACACCTAGGCCAGCCTCCCTTTGGTTGCTCTATTCAGACTGGCACCAAACCCACTAGGAGGGGAGGTCTGACCAGAACTGGTTCAAGGGTGGACAGGCTTGCCCTCCACCCACGGGATGGCACTGGGCATAAAAAAGTGGACTCGACAGACCTCTCTTCAGGATATTCCTGGGCCTGTGAAAAATCAAAAGCACTATCCTCCGGTCTGAATCTTGAAGGAAGACTGGAGACCTCTGGAGGAGCCAACAAATGTAAACCTAAACAAGGGAAAAGTTCAGCCCCTTGGTACACAAATGAATTAAAAGACTTATTACGTACAGTACGCAAACTGGAACGCAAATGGCGTAAGCACTACAATAAGGATGACCAGGACAGTTTTATAACAGCGAGACGAAACTATCATGCACAAATTAAACGCACCAAAATAAACTACTTTACAAATAAGATAGAAGCATCTCAGAATAATCACAAGGAGATATTTCGTGTGGTTAAGAGCTTTTGAGATCCAAGGTTTTTGTCTCAGGAAATACCTCCATCACAGACTTTCTGCAACGAAATTGCAGACTATTTCGAACAAAAAATTGTTAACATTACTAGAAATTTTCCAAACATCCTTTTAAATAACGAAAATATAGCCCCAGAAAATAATTCAGAGACAACTAGATGGAACACTTTTACCACAATTGATCTGGCCGACACCTCACAAACAATGTCAAAAACTAAATCCGGCTCGCCACTTGACCCTTGCCCCTCCCGCACTGGTCCATGCAATTAAAGATGAGGTGAATCCCATGATTAACGCCATTGTTAACGCATCACTCCAATCGGGTGAAATTCCCAGTACATGGAAGACGGCGATTGTAAAACCCCTACAAAAAAAGCCCCTATATGATCCATCTGTCCTAACCAACCTGAGACCCATTTCACAACTCCCCGCTTTATGTAAATGTGCTGAAACCTTGGTCAACAAGCAACTCTCAACATTCTTAGAGGAAAATAACATCCTACATCCAAATCAGGCAGGTTTTAGAGCTAACCACTCAACTGAATCAGCACTTCTGTCAACAACAGAAACCATAAGAGCGGCATTAAATCAGGGGAAGAAGGCAGTCCTAATTCTCCTCGATCTATCTGCAGCATTCGACACGGTGTCCCATGCCATTTTATTACATCGCCTAGTTGAGGCTGGCATAGGGGGCACCGTGTTGAACTGGTTTAAAAATTTTCTATTACATAGAAAACAGATAATCAGATTGGGCCAGTTCCACTCAGAGGAGAAGGAGATCAGTTCAGGGGTGCCTCAGGGCTCTAGCCTGAGCCCTACTTTGTTCAATCTGTATATGGCACCCCTGATCAATCTAATTGCCTCCCATAATGTAAGTACAGATGCATACGCAGACGACACCCAACTGGTCCTAGTTCTGGATGAGGATACAGATGGGGCCGAACAGGTATTGAAAGATTGCCTGACTGCGACTTTTAAATGGATGCATAATAACCATCTTAAATGCAACTCTGTCAAAACAGAGATCCTTCCTTTTGGAAAAAACAATATCTTTTCCCCACATACCTGTTGGCCTTCAGATGCGGAAGCCCCCCCTAATACCATTAGTGCAACACGAAACCTAGGAATAAAATTTGACGATATGCTATCCTTTAAACTACAAACTAAAGAAGTTGCCGCCGTCTGTTTTAACATCATCAAAGGCCTTCGCAAATTTTTTGACTATCTGCCTTTGTACGCCCGTCGCACAGTAGCAATTGCTCTCATTACATCGAGAATTGACTACTGTAACAGTCTGTATGCAGGGGTGGCAAAATCTACCCTGCATAAATTACAGATGGTCCAAAATGCGGCGGCTCGGCTGGTTTTGAGATGGCCCAGAAAATCATCTGCATCAGCCGCCTTGGACTTGTTGCACTGGCTCCCCATCCAGAAACGTATACTATTTAAGATCCTCCTGATTACATTTAGAGGCTTTCATAAGCGTGGCCCAAAATATCTGTCCAATAAATTTCACAGATACCATCCGAACAGAGAACTCAGGTCAGCTACGGCCAACTTAATGTCCATCCCCAAGTTCAGATTGGCCACCAAAGGCGGAAAATCATTGGCAGTCCTAGGCGCCAAAGCCTGGAATATTCTTCCGGCTCACCTCAGAGCATCCCCATCAGAAAAAACTTTAAAAAAATTATTAAAAACTTGGATCTATAGACTGTCCGAATCAAAATGCAAAACCCTTGTCTAAACGATACCTAAAGGTCAGTTAAAACCACCTGACACTCTAATTGTAATGAAGTCGTAGCGCCAAGATGCTCCCTGGAGTGTGCGTGCCCTATATAAAAAACCCCAAACATCAAACATCAAACACCTACTTGCCTTGAACCCAGGTCCACAGAAGAGAAGACACAGGTCAGTTGGCTGACCTCTTGTTTAAGCTACACAAATACCACAAGCTTCCAGAGTCCTTTTCCTGCTTTCCAGCTGACCATCCCCAACTGGATCTGACCTGGTCCACTCTGTGGCCTCTGTGGGAGTGAGTGCTGATCCACAAGTACTGTCCCTAAGGACCTAGCCCCTTGGTTGTGGTCTAAGTGTACACCTCCTTGCCTAACTGCAAGCTTCATCAGATTCAATAGTGACAACTTTTGTCAACAGCTTTACCGATTTCGATGCTGAGCACGACCTAGTTGACCGCTTCATCAAATTAAGCATCGAGCTGCACCAGATTGACTGCTTCACCGGATTACACACCGAGCAATACAGAAAGCCTTCAACTGCTTTAAAGGGCTCAAAGCCCAGCAGCCTCAGACTTCAATCAGCAGCTCCAGGTCATCAAACCATTCCTCTGACCCAGCATGCAGCTTGCTGTGCCGACACCTCGCCAGCTACCACTTTTTCTCTATAACAGATTCCAAACCCACTAGTAAACTTTTGACTAATGAAACAGGTCCTTGTACTTAACCAGCAAGCCCTCATGGTCTGCCTTAACTTTTGACTTTGATCCAGTCTATCGAGACAAGATAACGGCAGGTTGGCATTTTGCGCTTTTTGCCACTATTTTTAATTCAAACTATATAAACTCACATTTTTGGTTCAACACACTGGATTTGTGTCATTTTGGTGTCATATTATTTATTAAAATGTAACCTATTTTTCTAAACTGGTCTGGGCATTTTCATATATATTACTGTTTGAGTAATGTATAAACACTTTACGAATTGCCTCCAAGTTAAGCTTGACAGCTTTGTACAAAGTGGCCAGAGGGTTAAGCTTAGGTTTATTAAATTACTTTTGCAGCTCACCTGAGAAAGGATTGTGATTATTATTTGAAATCGGTTCTCACCCCCTTAAAATAATACTCCAGTTCCTTACACACGTCCTTTGTGATGCTTCTCCCAATCGCATCTTTTGTGATGTTTTCTCACCTATATTCTATGTGATGCTTACGCAAACCTGTGCTTTCAAAAAACACTTTTGTGCTACTTAGAAAAAAGAAAAAAACACTTACTGATCCAGCTCTGTGAAATTCCACTGCTGCTGCGTTATTGCCCTTTTCTGTGTATGTTTTCTTTGGCAATGCTGCACGGCATTGGGGATGCTGTGCAGCATTGTTAGAACCATTAGCAAAGCCATTAAGGCCCAAGGACGAGGCCTATTGGCTTTGCCAATGGATGTTTAAAAGTACTGCTTACACAGGGCACTAGTTCACACCAGCAACCCAGCTTTTGGATGCACATAACTAGCATGAAATCCAACTTGAAACAAACATACAGTAAAACTAAGATCCTGTATACATTAGGGGTGGGTGGAATGTTAAGTTCCACTTGCTGAATTGGTGGAATTATGGTCACTCAGAGTTACTCTTTAACACAGAGTTTTGGCCAAATTTCATGTTGCGCAGCAGATTTATTCTCTTGCAAGGCTGCAATCAATCAATCAATCAGCAAATTTGTATAGCGCGCTACTCACCCACTAGGGTCTCAAGGCGCTGGGGGGAGGGGGGGTTGCTACTGCTCGAACAGCCAGGTCTTGAGTGGTTTCCTGAAGGAGAGATGATCCTGGGTCAGCCGTAGGTGGGTGGGGAGGGAGTTCCAAGTCTTCGCCGCCAGGTAGGAGAAGGATCTTCCTCCGGCGGTGGTTCTGCGAATTCGTGGTCCGGTGGCGAGGGCGAGGCTGGCGGATCGGAGCTGGCGGGTGGGTGTGTAGAATGTGAGGCGGCTGTGGAGGTATTTGGGGCCCATGTCGTGGGGAGCCTTGTGTGCGTGGGTGAGGAGTCTGAACGTGATCCTCTTGCTGACGGGTAGCCAGTGCAGGTCTCTCAGATGGGCAGAGATGTGGCTGTGCCGGGGGGGATGTCCAGGATGAGTCGTGCAGAGGCGTTCTGTATGCGCTGGAGTCTTTTCTGGAGTTTGGCTGTGGTTGCTGCGTAGAGGGCGTTCCCGTAGTCCAGTCGGCTGGTGACGAGGGCCTGGGTGACCGTCTTCCTGGTCACGGCGGGGATCCACCTGAAGATCTTTCGGAGCATGCGCAGGGTGTTGAAAGAGGATGACGTGACAACGTTGACTTGCTTGGTCATCGTGAGGGAGGAGTTCAGGATGAAACCCAGGTTGCGTGCGTGGTCCGTTGGCTTGGGGTTGGTGCCCAGGGCAGGGGGCCACCAGGAGTCGTCCCAGGCAGAGGGGGATAGTCCTAGGATGAGGACTTCCGTCTTGTCCGAGTTCAGTTTTAAACGGCTGTGCTTCATCCATTCTGCGACGTCTTTCATTCCTTCGTGGAGGCTGGTTCTGGCGGTGCGGTCGTTGGAGAGGGAGAGGATGAGGATCAGCTGGGTGTCGTCGCCGTATGAGATTATGTTTAGGTTGTGTTGGCGTGCGATGGCTGCATGGGGGCTCATGTAGACGTGAAGGTGGGGCTGAGCGAGGATCCTTGCGGAACGCAGCAGATGACTTCGGTGGCCGCGGATCGGTAGGGGGGGAGGCGGACTCTCTGGGTTCTTCCGGAGAGGAACGAGATGATCCACTCCAGGGCCTTCCCTTGGATTCCAGTGTTGCTGAGGCGCTGTACTGCGAGGGGTCGAGGGATCCGTTGGTCTCGAGGAAGGCGGAGAGTTGTTTGTTGACGGACTTCTCGATGACTTTTGCAGGAAAAGGGAAGAGCGAGATGGGGCGGAAGATCTTGAGGTCCGTGAGGTCTGCGGTGGGTTTCTTCAGGAGGGCGCTGAGCTCGGCATGTTTCCAGCTCTCGAGAAGGTGGCGGATACGAAGGAGTTGTTGATAATGTCCCAGAGTTGGGATGCGATGATGGAGTCGGCTTTGTTGAAGATGTGGTGTGGGCAGGGGTCGGTTGGGGAGCCGGAGTGGATGGGGTTCATCATGCGGGTGGTGTCTTCGGTGCTGACTGGGGTCCAGGTGCACAGGGTGGTTGTGGGGGGCGCTGGTTCGGTGGTCGGGTGCGTAGTCTGTGCGCCGAAGCTGTTGTGTATGTCGGCGATCTTGCGGTGGAAGAATGAGGCAAGTGAGTTGCAGAGGTCTTGCGAGGGTGTGATGTCGTTGTTGGAGGCGCTGGGGTTGGAGAGCTCTTTAATGATGCTGAAGAGTTCCTTGCTGTTGTGGGTGTTGTTGTCCAGACGTTCTTTGAACGTTGTCCTTTTGGTGGTGCGGGTCAGCTGGTGGTGTTTGCAGGTGACGTTCTTGAGGGCTGTCATGTTTTCTGTTGTCTGGTCGTGGCGCCAGGCTTTCTCGAGGGTGCGGCAGGTTTTCTTGGAGTTTTTGTGGTCATTGGTGAACCATGAGGCTTTCTTGCTGCCGAGTCTGCTGGGAGGGTTCTATAGTGGCACAAGGTCATCGGCGCAGTTGGTGAGCCACTGTGTGAGGTTGTGGGCTGCTTCGTTGGGGTCCCTCGTGTTGGTGGGAGGGTTCTGGCTGAGGGAGGTGGTGAGTTGGTCGGCGGTGATCTTGCTCCAGCTTCTGCGGGGAACCTGTTGCGGGTGGTGGTGGGTCGTGGTTCTCCTGAAGTTGAAGTGGACGCAGCTGTGATCTGTCCAGTGTAGTCCGGTGGAGTGGCTGAAGGCGATGTGCTTGCTGGATGAGAAGAGGGGGTCTAGCGCGTGGCCGGCGTAGTGGGTGGGGGTGCTCATCAGTTGCTTGAGTCCGAGGTTGTCGAGGTTGTCCAGTAGGGCGGCGGTGTTGCTGTCATTGTTGTTCTCCAAGTGGAAGTTGAGGTCCCCTAGGAGGATGTAGTCCGAGGAGGTAAGGGCGTGTTGGCTGACTAAGTCTGCGATGGCTTCGCTGAATTGTGTGCGTGGTCCCGGTGGTCTGTAGATGAGAGTACCTCTGAGGGTGGTCTTGGGGTCGGTGTGTATCTGTAAGTGAAGGTGCTCGGCGGCGGTGTCGTCGTATTTGGTTGTGATTCGGATGGTGTTCCTGTGGACGATAGCGATGCCTCCTCCGGTTTGGTTAACGTGGTCTCTCTGGGTGATCTTGTAGCCATCCGGGATGGCTATGGCGATGTCGGGGGCTGAGGACGCATTCATCCAGGTTTCCGTGAGGAAGGCGGCGTCTGGTGATGTTGTGTAAAGGAGGCTCCAGAGTTCGACGGCGCGTCTGTGGGCGGAGCGGGTGTTGAGCAGGATGCACTTGAGGTGAGTGTTGCTGGTGCCTGGCGGGAGCGGTGCAGGTTCGGAGGCAGGAGTATTTGCAGGCTTGACAGGTGAAGGGTCCGTGGGTGCGTTTCGGGATGGCTCGGTAGCAGGCGGTGTTCCGGCCGGCGTTGAGTGCGTGGAGGGTGGCGTAGTCATACGTCCGTCCTGTGGGCTGGTGTCGTCGGGGACCAGGGGTCCTGGCGCTGGGCGCGGTCCAGGCCCGGACGGGCGCAGACGGGCTTGCCTTTGGCGCACCTTCGGCACGCCAGCAGCGCGGCCGCCGTGCGGCCTCCAAATGAGGTGAGGTGGGAGGGAGGAGTAGCTGGGAAGCGGGAGCGGCCAATGGGCAGGGGTACAGAAGAAAAGTGGGCGGGGGAGCAGCAGCGGGAAGCGGGGAGCACACACAACAGGCAGGGATACAAATCTAGGGATGCAACTAAAATCCAAAATGAAATACAAAGTGAGAATAAATGCACAGATAAAGTACAGTGTGGGCAGACAGCAGTAGGGAAGGAGAAGGCGGCAGCAGGGGGACACTGAGGTCAAGGGCGAACCTTCGGTGCCAGGGGCAGAAACGCGGTCACAGCGGAGAAACCGTGCGGCGTGGGGAGTGGCCCAGGCTGCAGAAAATTCAAGCCAGATTTGGTGTAAAATAAAAAACCCTCAATTTTCGAACGCTGGCAGTCTCAGTCAGAGAGCTGCCACTCTAGTAGATTTGCTGCCGCTCTAGTAGATTTTTTTACTCGAGCTGCAGCAAAATCAAGTTACATGGAACCATACAATGCATAGTGCAGTTCGCACCGAAGTTTCAGTGCTCCTCCCGCTATGGGCGCTATATTGCAGCACGAGCAGCGTGAGCTGCATATTTTTGCCTGTTGGCTGTACTCTGCTGAATCTCATGGAATTTTTATGTAACCCCGTGGAATTCTAGCGTGAAAGTAAGTGAATTCCGCTACATGTATATGGAGTGTCCTTTTCATTGACAATGTGTGCAACAGACTTATGACCCTGCTCGCAGGCAGGTCGCTCCCCATGCCACCACACAGCCGCCAGCTGCCTCGTTTCCTGCTGCTGCCGTCTCGTGCTCCTTCCTTCCCGCCGATGCGTCCCCGCCCCCTGATCCCCATTGGCCACCCCGCTCCCGCCTCCCAGCTGCTGGCGTGCCAAAGGTAAGCCCATCTGCGCCCGGCCGCGCCTGGACCACGCCCAGCGCCAGAACCCCGCGAACGCCACAACACCAGACTCCGCTACGACGCCAGCACCCTCTACGCACTCAACGTCGGCCGAAACCACACCTGCGTGTCCAACCCGCCCCGAAACTGACTCACGGACCTTTCTCCTGCCACACCTGCAGCTTCACCTGTGACAGAACCACCAAACCTCCAAGGACTGGACCCAACCATCTCCGCTGCATACTCCTCAACACCCGCTCCGCACGCAAAAACGCCGTCGAGCTCTGGGATCTGCTTGACACCTCCGCCCCAGACGCGCCCGACATCGCCATGGCCATCCCGGACGGCTACAAGATCACCCGCAGGGATCGCGCCAACTGAATCGGAGGAATAGCCATCTTCCACAAGCCCACCCTCAAGGTTGCCACCCACGCAGACGACACCCTCAACACCGCCGAACACCTGCACTACGGGATCCACACCGACCCCAACACCACCCTCAGAGGAACACTCATCTACAGACCACCCGGACCCCGAGCTCAATTCAGCGACTCAATCGCCGACCTCGCCAGCACCCACGCACTCGCCTCCACGGACTACACCCTCCTCAGGGACCTGAATTTCCACCTTGAGGACAACAACGACGCCAACTCCCTCACCCTGACCGACAACCTCGGGCTCAGGCAACTAGTCACCGCACCCACCCACGCCGCTGGCCACACACTGGACCCCATATTCTCCACAGGCACCCACGTCTACTTCAACCACACCACCGAACTCCACTGGACCAACCACCGCTGCATCCATTTCACCTTCAACAAACCAACCACGCACCACCGCACCCAACAGCTGCCTCGCCGCTGCTGGAGCAAAGTCAGCAAAGACCAGCTGATCACCACCATCGCCCAGAACCCAGCCCACCAACCCAGACGCCGCAGCCCGCAACCTCAGACAATGGATCGACGACTGCGCCAACACCCTCGCCCCACTCAAGAAACCCTCCAACAACCACGCCAGCAAGAGAGCCACCTGGTTCACCGACGAGCTGCAGACCTCCAAACGCGCCTGCCGGAAACTGGAGACGATATGGCTCCATGAACGCACTCCGGACAACCACGCATCCCACAAGGACGCCACTCGCAGACATCACCACCTCACCAGAATAGCCAAGAGATCCTCCTTTAAAGACCGCCTGGATAACAACGCACACAACAGCAAAGAGCTCTTCAGCATCGTAAAGGAACTCTCCAACCCCAGCGCCAACGACATACCGCCCTCACAGGAACTGAGCAACTCACTAGCCATCTTCTTCCACCGCAAGATCGCTGACATCCATGACAGCTTCAACACCATGACCGCCCCGACTACGCCAGACCCCACCTCCCCTATGAACACCACCAGAGCCAACCGCCTGACCTCCTGGTCCAACATCAACGAGACACGCAAGGTCATGAACTCCATCCACTCAGGATCTCCATCAGACCCATGCCCCAACCACGTATTCAACAAAGCAGACGCTGCCATCGCACCCCAACTACGGAAGGTCATCAACATCTCATTCGAAACAGCGACATTCCCGGAAAGCTGGAAACACGCCGAAATCCACACCCTCCTCCAGAAGCCCAAGGCGGACCCCAAGGACCTCAAGAACTTCCGGCCCATCTCCCTGCTCCCGTTCCCGGCGAAGGTCATTGAGAAAATCGTCAACATGCAACTAGCCCGCCACCTGGAAGACAACATCTTGGACTCGTCCCAGTCCAGGTTCAGATGAAACCACAGCACGAGACAGCCCTCATCGCCGCCACAGACATCAGGAGCCAACTGGACAACGGCGAAAAATCAGCCGCCTTCGACACGGTCTGCCATCGCACTCTAAAGACACGTCTCTTAGAAGCCAGAATCCAAGAGAAGGCCCTTGACTGGACCACGTCCTTCCTCCCCGGCAGAACCCAGAGCGTCCGCCTCCCGCCCTTCCGATCCGAGGCCACCGACATAATCTGCGGCGTCCCCCAGGGCTCATCCCTCAGCCTGACGCTGTTAAACGTCTACATGGCCCCCCCTCCCTCGCACAAGTGGCCCGCCAACACGACCTCAACATCATCTCCTACGCCGATGACACCCAGCTCATCCTCTCCCTCACCGAGGACCCACACACCGCCAAAACCAACCTCCACGGGGGAATGAAGGCCGTCGCCGACTGGATGAAGAACAGCCGAACTCTGACAAGACGGAGGTACTCATCCTTGGACCCACCCCCTCAGCCTGGGACGACTCCTGGTGGCCGACCACACTGGGAACAGCACAGACACCCACCGACCATGCACGCAACCTAGGATTCATCCTCGACTCCTCCCTCTCCATGTCTGAACAGGTCAGGCAGGAACTACAAGTGGATCCCGACCAAAACAAGAAGAACAGTGACACAGGCCCTCAGCAGCAGACTGGACTACGGCAACGCATTCTACGCAGGAATCCCAGCCAAACACCTATGACTACTACAACGCATCCAAAACGCCTCCGCCCGACTAATCGTCAACATCCCCCGCCGCAGCCACATCACCCCCCCACCTGAGAGACCTACACTGGCTCCCCGTCGACAAGAGGATCACCTTCAAGCTCCTCACCCACACACACAAAGCACTCCACAACGCCGGACCAGCCTACCTGAACAGCAGACTCAGCTTCTACACCCCCACCCGCCAGCTCCGCTCCGCCAGCCTCGCCCTCTCCGCTGTCCCCCGCATCCAACGAACAACCTCCGGCGGCAGATCCTTCTCCTACCTCACCGCCAAGACCCGGTACACCCTCCCTACCCACCTACGGCAGACCCAAGACCTACGCGCCTTCAGAAGAATCCTCAAGACCTGGCTCTTCGATCAGTAGCAGCCCCCCCTCCCCTCAGCGCCTTGAGACCCTCACGGGTAAGTAGCACACTTTACAAGTACTCTGATTAATTGATTGATTGAATGTTAAACTCTATTAAGACTAGTCTTTCTGTTTTATGGCTAGAGTAATCTGACCTATTTGAATTCTGTTGTTCTCTCTTGTTTACGGTCGGTCTCTCACACTTCCCCACACATACTCTTACGTGCTCTACCACACTCTTCGAACTCTGTCTTGTTCTTGAATAAACCAACAAAAGTTTATTTCTCACAATAAGCAGTGAGCACTGCAAGAGACACAATAATGAGGCATGTTCTAGGATAAAAGGATCTTCCATGTGTGGCAATAATCACTGAAGTGAGTGAGTAGGGACTCTAAACAATGGTGGTCATCCAACAAAGATTTATTTTCTGCTGTTAAAGAAGTACATTGGATGGTAGCAACCGAAAACTAAAATATGTTCTGAAGTTTATAAGACAGCAGCAGAATAGTCACTGCTTTGTTTTGCAGTTGGTGTGCCAGTGTTTTCAAGTTTAAACTGAATGAGTTTAAGATAAACCTACACCATGAAAATGAGCTCAGTCATAAATGTACATAACAAAATTGGCTGCTAAATACTGCCAAGAAACGTCTAGTGCAGGCTGGCAAAATGTCTTAGGTTTTTAATACTAGGGTGTTTACAATACTTTTTGCTAAACACCGCTTCTTAAAAGACTGTTTTGGAATCTTTCCCAACAGGTGACAGAATCCATAATTATGTGAACCGAAGGTACTGCTCTGCTTCTAACTAGTTATACAACTTACATGAGTAGATCACCTTTCTAATGTTTTTTCAATCGTGCATGTTAGCATCCCTCTATTTACCAAAGTCTTCACTATAAATGTCTGTCAACCTATTCATCTATGTTTACTAGCAAAGGCATTCCTCTCCATAATGCAGAAGCACAAACACTGAAGCAGTTCAACTTTTAGGGTAGGATTGAAATAAAGCATCCGTTTTGATGAGGTTCTCTTGTTTGATGGAACATCCTTGCCCGAATACCAGGTCACAGAATTCCTACTAAGCTTTTCCATTTTCAGTTGATACCTTCTTACTGAAGAGGAAACCACCACTGGCAGCAGAAAGGTAAAATGGTCCAAGATTATTTCGTTTGCGTTTAAATAGTTGGCAAAAAACTGCTTTTCACATTTGAGTTAGTTAGTACTATTTTCTACACTGTGGGTAACTTGGGGCAATTACATTTGTGTTTGATCTTTTACCAAGTCTTTTTATTTGATCACTGAGCAGCAACATTGCAAATTCACAAGGATCCCTATTCACAGAACAGAATCCACAGCAGGACTACTCAACATTACATATTTAGCCATGCAAGACATGGTGGAGTCACAGTTACCACAGAAAAGTGCGATGGAACACTGGACATGAGGCAGTAACAGTGTTCATAAATGGCAGGTGGCCCCATGTCATGTCTGACGCCTGCTGCCAGTCGCAGAGTTTCAGTCCATACTGACAATGTTAAGAGCAAAACACAAGTCCAAAGGAATAATTTGATGTTGGTTAAAATGTCAGGCAAAAAGTGGCAAACATGACCCATGGACGTTTGGCAGCAACAACGATTTATATAATTGTACCAGTACTTTGGTGTATCCATGCAAAGACCTCAGTAAATTAACTGGGTAGCATACAGAAAGATTATGGACCTAGGTATTTACAAATGTATGGATCCCACTCATATTTTGGTGCATATCGGGGATTTAAAAGTTCAACAAGGTACCATATTGTGAGCACAAGTGAGCGTGCCTATGAATTTAACACTATTAAGGAGAAATTAGGCCTCTTTGATGCACATGCTTTAGTTTTTTCTACACTAATATTTGATTTTTAAATCTTAAGCAATTAATAGTTCTGTAAACCAGACAGAGTACAGAGAGAAGAAATGTGTGGGGAAGTGTGAGAGGCCATAAACATGAAAGAGAACAACAGAATCAGAATGGGTCAGATTACTATAGCCATAAAACATAGAAAGACTAGTCTTAATAGAGTTTAGCACAAGTCTATTGCCAATTGAAAGGACACGACATATATAAGTAACCTACAATTGTTCACCATTAAATGACATATGAATGTAGAATACACACCGAAATAAAAGATATATGTTTAGTAAACACTGAAAATCACAGCTGTTGAGTTTTATTGGGAAGAGCAGCTGTATACAAAATAATAAACAGATTTTCATAAATAAGGAAAGCAATGGAAAACCATCACCAAAAACCTAAACTGAAAACAGGAAAATTCTAGGTATACTTCAGTATGTACAATCTTCATCTCTTAAGCAATTTCCCGTATAATTTAAGCATGGACTGTGGTTGTCCCCTGGCACCTTCATAGTCAGTCAAGGAAGACAGCACCATGGTTCCAGAAACACTGCAGCATGGCCCAGGATTACTTCTCTCCAAAAACATCCAGTATAGATAAGGGCTTTATTGTGATGGAACCAGGCTAACAACGTGAAAATTGTTGAAGATCCTTTAATGCTAACAGCCTGTCAGAGCAGTATTCCCTCTTGCCAGACAGGAGTCCAACTGACAAGCGCAGAACCTTTGTTTCGGGCACAAACGTTAGAACACAGGTTATTACAGAATTCCAACCCGTCCTTAAAAGGCATAATACATACCTCTCCTTTCTATACCAAACGAATAAATAATTGAATAGAGTAAAAAATAAATAAAAACATTCCCAAACAAATTTTGTTCAAAAACACAACATATCTGATGAAGATCTCAATGAGGTACAAAGTTAACTTTGTACATAATGCATACACAAGTACAATGGTGGTCTACGATGTCTCGACACACAATTAATTCCCCCACCTCCACTTCCACCACCTCTCCACCATTTCTACATCGACATTTCGCACCAATTCACTGTTCTCATCAATATAAAACTGCTCACCCCTCTAGCACTTACTTTTGAATGGGCCCCGAAACTTAGACAAATCAACACCCACTCTTCTGTGTTCCAGAAGACCCAATCACCTACCTCAAAACCCTCCAGGAAACACTTTCAGGAGCTAAAGGTTCTGGAAGAACTATGATCGCTTTGCTCTCCTCACACTGTTACAGCCATGCTGGAACTAACTTGGTCCCTGCCTCATTCACTCAAAACGGGAAACCTTGGGAACACCATTTTCTGTAGTATGATGTGCCTGCACCATCTCATTCACCATTCTCTCCACATCTTCCCTTCAAAGCCATCTGTATCCCTCCATTAACATGGCGATTTTCTCTCTCAATAAGGCGATTAGCCTGAGGAATATACAAAACAGTGCGATGATGCCTCATCCCACAACAATCAACAAAAAACTTCATGTTATGAGACGTAAGACGAGCACTACCCGTAATGAGTAGATTTCTGAACACATCCCTAAAAACAGAAATGGTAGCCTTTGTCCTCATCTCTCTCACAAACTTGACTACCAACCATTTAGAATGTACTTCTACTAGAATCAAATCGAATCTCAACTCACTCCTCACATCAGTCAAAGGCACAATTAAGTCCTTATATATGCTACTCCATGTGTAACCAGGATTCACAATGGGACTGTATTCATCCTGTGAACCAGTTTTGAGTCTATTTACACTTTCTTTGCAAACACCGCATCCCTTAACCCACCTCATGGTATGTTCATCCACACCAGGCCATCAAAAGGTTTCTTTTATTCTCTGCTTGCTCAAAGTCTGATCCAGATGTCCTTCATGTGGTAATAGGAACATTTTCCTTCTCAACCCTTTTGGAGGAACAGAAGTAACTTCTTGTTACTACATCCTACCCACCTAATGTCAGTTCATCCAAAATGAATGAATGGCCTGACACCAGGAGAAACGGCACTCTCCCTCCGTGCTCCTTTGACTATCACACAGATCACCTCCATCAACATCAAATTTTCCTTCATTTCTTTACTCCATTCTTTTGAAGAGAAAGATCCACTACCACACTCTTCAATATCATCCATCCATGTTAAAGTTCGCTCTTACTCCTTATCTAACACTGCCTCCTTAACTTCACACTAATCAAACGGTAAACTGGAGGGGCAATCTGTGTAGGAATTCCTACAACTAGGAATATATTCAACACAATACTGATATTCTTGGAAACCAGAAGCAAGCCTTGCCGGTCTCGTAGAGACCTTTTACCTTCCCCTCCAGTTGTCAAAACCTTTACCAATGGTTCATGGCCAGTGAGAAGATTCAAATTCAAAACACCAAAAATATGTCCTGAAATGCCAAAAACTCCATGCTGCAGTCAATGCCTCATGCTCTATGATGGAATAATTGTGTTCAGAGACTGCCAGGGAGCGAGACGCAAACGCTACAGTCTTTTCTACATAACCATGGAACTGAGAGAACGGCATCCAACCCAGAAGTACTGACAGCCACTGTCAAATCAGTTTTCAAACATTTGTTTTAGTGGTACAATTATTCCTGCGCTGCAAATTTCTCTTTTGATCAGTTGTTTTTCCTCAGTTGGATGCACAACCCTTCCTCAACATGACTCTCAAACTCTGTCTTTGCAGGAACATTTTCAACAAATGTGGAGTAGTACTCAAACAGACCCATGGATGATCTTGCTTGTCCTTTCTTGTGTTGTGGTAAATAAATAAATAATACCCTATTTTTGACTAGACATATATCATATATCATAACAGATAGCTCAATAAATAAGAGTCAAGATTCGAGGTAGTAGGAGTTTTTGCAGGTTTAATACAGCATAAGGACAGGAACAGGACAACCTGCATAGGAACAGGGGCCCAGCAGGGTGACAGGGGCCCAGCAGCTGCTGGGGCTGGGTCTGGGATGAGCGCGCTAACTTTTAATAACAATACATGAGCTTATATACAAAACGCAAACACATAGCATTACATTGCAGTAGGCGTAGCAGTGGGTGGAACAGAAGGCGTGACGCGTAGCAGTCGCGAAAGATAAGAGTAAAAGTAGGTGTAACTGGGCGTATACATAGACATGTGGTGCAGACGTAACAGAATATGTCATGAATGGGGCGGAAACATTGGAGGGGGCTACCTAAGGAGCCGGGACCTCTAACCTGATGGTGCGCGCAAACTGGCAATGACGTGTTACGAGGAGAAGCTGGGGGCTACGAACTCTGTGCTAGGAGCAGAGACTAAAGTCTGGAGGGTCGGAGCGACATGTACCTAAACCCTATCTAGTATCTGATGTTTAGGGAACATGTTGATATAAACTAGAAGTCAGGAGGGGAAAGGCTAATTTGATTCTAAGACTGGACCATGCATTATTCTACATGTAGTGCGTGATGAAGAATATTAAATGACCATTAAATGCAGTATTTCTCTAACGTGGAGCCGCATAGGCTAGACAATGACGGAAACTATTGATGCAGTTCAGTAGCTTAGGTATGCAGAGAAGGAGGACTGAACTGATAACTGGAACTATAACATACTTTTGGCAGACTCAGAGGCAGAGCCAAGCTGCACCGGGCACTGCGAGGCAGGAAGTAAGTGAAAGGTCGAGGATACAGGTGGGGGCCGTATCGCTCCTCAGCGAGGCTTCAGGAGACAGGAGCTGAATCTGATGTCCAGGCCCTTCTGAGGCCTGGAAACGGGGACTTTATAATGGAATAACGTGCACACTGAGAAACGTGGCAACGTAGCTTTACATAGGCCTGATATTCGTAGTATTCACGAGGACTGGGAACTGGCATACTAGAGGTGGACACAACTGTAATTGCGTCATTAATCGGACATGGGGAATAACATATGCATATTGGTCATGCACACATAACATATGATGGATGACACGTAGGGACACAGAACATGACAAAATTTACTTTTCCACATTCCCTCCTTGTCACTACGTTTCCATCAGGAAACATCAATATTCATGATACCATCTATCATTTCATACAGTACCATTTGTTCATCTCGAATTGTCTTGGAACGGGATTTAGAACGGGGCTTGGGACTAGGAATACAAGAGGTAGCACAAATGCCGCAAATCGCAGGGCCACATTGTATACAGAGGCAGCAGCTGAATATGATCGCTACTGCAATACCTAGAAAGGACAATATTTTCCATCCCCATGCGGAAATTGTATTCCAGAACCAACCGGACCATGTCCAGGTGCCTGGATTCTGGTGTAACAGATGGGCAATTTTATGGAGTCTGGTTATAGCTGAATAAACAGACGGCGCGTTATTTGGAATGAAAATGCAGCAACTAGATCCGATGACTCTACAGGCCCCGCCCCTATCGGCCAGTATGACGTCAAGGACGAGACGATTCTGTAAAACGACAATTCTCATAAAGGATTGCTCTTCGGTTAAGTTACCTAGAGCAGAGGCAGTCTCATCTACTACAGCTTCAAGGGTTCTTGTTAATCTACGAATTAGCTTACTGTTTACAACTGTACCTAAATAAGGGAACACACCTTTATCAATATCAATGAATTGTTCTGCAGCAGTTTCAGTATAATCGACAATCGGGAGATTTCTCTTGTGTCTAGTATGTACTAGGAAGGAATTCCTATGGTAGTCAGGTGGGGCTAGAAAAACAGGTGGCAGTAGGAAAGCAATGTAACAGGTTCCCTCCCAATCGAGGGGCAGACGAACATATGCGGTCTGACCACAAACAAAATAAGAATGACGTGAAGCTTTGAAAATAGATTTCCCACTGTCACTACACTGGACAATAGTAGTACAATCACTATGTCCTACGTGTACAGAACCCTTATTTCGGACACATAATTCGCCTTTGACTGGTAGTACTGAAATAGCAGGTGAGTCTGGAGTAGTATCAGACTGAACATTCAGGACCATAAAATTCGACGAATAATTACCTAAATTATATACTTCATTTTCTAGATCTAAACCTGTTCGGTGGGGGAAACCTTGCTTGTCTGGGAAACATGTATTGTTAAGAAAAGACATATCTGTTGAGGATGACGTTAACGTGGACCATGCTCCACACGAACCATTATGTGAGAACGGATAAGGAAAGAGTGGCAGAACTCCCTTCGGTGTCTGGAAAGGGGGGAGTCGACCACACACCCAACAATTAGTGGCATTGCTGGTCTGGTGTGAGTAATGTAACATACGGATAAATGAGTTATTACGCATAGCGAGGCGGTATGAATATTCGTGAGGAGGCAGATCACTAAACGTGTGCTCTGCTGTAGCATTAGCAGACTTATTTACATGAAGAACTGGGAAATATAGGAAAAAGGCATAACTGGTGCAGGAAATCATAATGCTGATGAATAATATGAAACTTAGAAAAACGATACATCGGTTTGAGTTTTTACTAACTCTCTCACTATGGGGGTCTATTTTATGCATGTCAGAAACAGTCTAACCGTTTCACCTAGGGGAGGACTTAGACAATCAAACTGACTGACTTATTTTACTAGACCGTAGTTTTTGCTTATACTCCTGCTGCGGAGTTTTCTCTACCAAGGGAGGGGTTGTATCAATGTCTTTTGCGGGACAGTCCTTAAGAGCAATATTTTGGCAGTCCTTAAAATCCTGGGAAATGTTCTTAAAGACGGGTTTCAGTCCTTTAAAAAGCTTAACGTGAGAAAGGTGTATCCATCCTTTTCGGCCTTCCAACTTCACGGCTGTACGGGTGGTGAGGAGGACCTGACGGGGCTCTTTCCATCGAGGCTCCAGCGGACTTGATCTGTCAAAGTTACGGACCATCACCATGGAACCTGGAACGATTTCATGCGGTGCCACCTCGGTATTGTCTGGAAATGCGGCAGCAACCTGTGAACGACATGAGTTGAGGGCAGACATCAAGGAAGCTAGGTAATCTGTCAGCATATTACATGAAACATCAGTAATACTTCGGGGTCTAGGAGTACCCCACATGTTAGGGGGGCGGCCGAATACGACCTCATACGGGGACAGACCTGATCTGGAATGTGCGACCATGCGCATATAAAATAAAGCAACTGGCAGAGCTACTAGCCAGTCCACACCCTTATCTTTACATATTTTTGCAATTCGAATTTTCAGAGTCTGATTATGTCTCTCGACTAGACCGGCTGCTTCAGGATGGCGTACACAATGAAACTTCCACTGGTACCCTAACAACAGGGAAACGTGCTTCATTAGTTCAGATGAGAATGGCTGACCGTTATCAGAATATACGACTCTAGGGAGTCCATATCGAGGGAAGAATTCACGAACCAACTGTTTGGCAGTGGTCGCGGCTGTGTAATCTGGAACTGGATATGCTTCTGTCCACCTGGACAAAGCGCATACAACTACAAGGACATACTTGAAACCTCGACATCGCTCCATCTGAATATAATCCATCTGGAGGACTTCAAAAGGGTGGTCAGGAGGCTGGAAACCACCTTGTTCCACCGGGACACTTTTACCTGGATTAAACTGACAACATATCATACAGGTACGGACTTTCTGCTTGGCTGCAGCTCGTAAATGCTTGTTGAACCAAATGTTCTGGATACTGTCTAACATAGCTTTTTCTCCTAAATGTGCTGGACTATGTGCGGTATTAATGATGACTTGAACCATAGAGTCGGGGAGAAACCATGTGGCTCTACCCTTTGTTAACCATCCTTGATCTGTCTGGACCCCTCCTTGTTCAGACCACTTCTTGATTTCTTCGGGAGTAGCATGTAACTGGATATCTATGACATCTTGAGTAGGGTCCTTAACTGTCATACATGTAGTCGGATCTGGAGTGTGTGTCATGTTAACTGGAATGTCTAGAGTCTGTGCTGTAAGCTTGGCTGTGCGATCTGCTAGATCGTTACCTTGAGAAATAATGTCAGTAACTTTCGTATGTGCTTTGCATTTCATGATAGCAATGGATGTCGGCAAATGTATGGCATCTAACAGAGCTTGAATAAGGAGACCATGCTGAATCTTGGTTCCATGAGAAGTCATGAAACCTCTCTCCTGCCAGAGCACTCCGAAGTCGTGTACAACTCCAAATGCGTAACGTGAATCTGTGTAAACATTAACTTTCAGGTTCTTGGCGTGTATACAGGCTTGTGTCAGAGCAACTAGCTCTGCTGCTTGAGCGGACAGGGTGTCAATACGGTGTGTCTTAATAACTTCGGTGTCAGTAGTTACTGCATACGCGGCGACTAGTTCTCCTGTACTAGTTCTCATACATGAACCATCCACATAAAGTGTCAGGTCAGGATCTGGTAACGGAATGTCTGTCAGGTCTTGTCTTGGCTTTGTCGTAATGTTGACTACTTCCACACAGTCATGTGGGTCAGGATTTGAATTAACTGGTGGTAACAGTGTAGCAGGATTCAGGACGTTGCAGCGTCTAATATCTATGTGTGGCTGGAACAGTGTCAATTCATAACCTGTTAAACGTGCAATTGTCAAGTGCTGAGTTTGTGTTCGGTTTAAAAGAACTTCCACGGAGTGTGGGACTTGTACTGTCAAGGAATGTCCTAAAACTATGGAATCACTTTGTCTGATAGCTAGGGCTGTGGCTGCAACTGACTTGAGGCACGCAGGCAACGCCTGGGCGACTGGATCTAGTGTGCTCGAAAAATAAGCACAGGGCTTGTATTGTCCTGCTTGATCTTGTGTGAGAACAGATAATGCTGTACCTTCACGTTCAGTAACGAAAAGTGTAAAAGGCTTACTGTAGTTCGGTGTAGCTAGAACTGGAGCTTGACATAGGGCTTTCTTTAACTCGTTGAAACTAAGTGTATGTTCAGATGTCCAAGGGAGAACAGTCCATACGGCTGCCTCCTGTGTCGTTAACTGTATCAGTGGCTTGGCTAGAAATGCATACTGGGGAATCCATTGTCTACAATAAGAAGTAAGGCCGATAAAGGCACGTACCTCCTTCTGGGTTCTGGGCTGGGGAAGACTCGCTATCAACTGGATACGGTCTGGTGTCAACTGCCTACCCCTCTTGGACAGCAAGTGTCCTAAGTATACCACTTGCTGGACACAGAATTGAAGCTTCGAAGGTGACACCTTGTGCCCCATCTCGGCTAGGAAATACAGAACCGTCAGTGACGCTCGCTCGCAATCACGTTCAGAACGGGCTGTGATCAGTAGATCATCGACATACTGGAGCAGGGCAGTGTCAGTTGGCATGTGAATGTTGTCTAGTTGTCTCTTAAGTGCTTGACTGTAAATACTAGGGCTTTCTGTGAAACCTTGAGGAGCGCGTGTGAACATATAGCTCCTTCCATTTAAACAAAATCCGAAAAGAAACTGGCTGTCTGGATGAATTGGAACACTAAAAAATGCGTTCTTGAGGTCTATTACTGTAAAGAACGTGGCTTCGGAATCAATGGCTGTTAATAGGGAAGAGATGTCTGGGACAACTGGGTACTGAGGAATAATACATTTGTTAAGTTCTCGTAAATCAATCACTAATCGATATACTGGGGGTGCATTTGGATCAGTACGTTTCATAACTGGAATGATCGGAGAGTTACATACGTTGGAGTCAGTTTCTACAACTACTCCTTGAGCGATGAGCTCGTCTATAATTTTGGATAAGGCTGCTACAGCCTCGGGTGGCAATCTATACTGCCTGATTCGTGGTAACACTACACCTGGTTTGAGAGTCACACGATGGGGTGTGATTTGCATGTAACCTACATCAGTTGGACCTTGCGCCCATAAATGCTGCGGAACATTAGACAGTCTAGAATCAAAATCTCGTAATACATAGTGACCCTTAAAGTCACGTAGGAACAGACGTATTCCCTCTGGGGAACAGCATATAACTGCACCTAATTCTTTCAGTGTTTTAATGCCTAATAGATTTTCTGGACATGACTTAGTAAGTAACAGGTCAGTAGTACGGGACAATGGACCTACTTCTAGAGTGACTGGCTTTGAAATCTCATTAACGATAGGCTTTCCTGAAAATCCAAGGGAAACATTTCTTGAGCCTGAGAGCGGAGCCCCTGGAACTTCGGCATGACTAATTGTGGTCCTACTTGCCCCTGTATCAATCAAAAACTTTCTGTCTTTCCCTAATACTTGACTATGAACATAGGGACCTTCTTGATCTACAGGTATCTCGATGAGAGGCAAGCCTACCTCCCTCTCTAGGCTGTTTCATGAATATGGCTGGTACTCTGGATACTCGTACTGTGCATACTGGTACATCTGCGATGTAACGTGCTGTGTTGCAGCGATAGGCTGCGGTGCTGTAACTGTCTGTGGTGCATTCTGTGGCTGAGGAGTCTGGGAAACTTGCTCTTGTCTAGGCGGACGTGGTCTTTCTTTTGTCTTACCAGTAGCTATGTTGTGTTTCAGAACTGCACACTCATTTATAAAATGACCTGGCTGTTTACAATAATTGCAGTTCCCTTTAACGGGAGCTGCAGGATGACTGGCTTGATTCGGACCCCTCTTCTGACTGTCTTGAGGAACGGATTGTGCGACTAGCACTTTCATTTTCGTGTCTTTCATACGTTTTCTTTCGTGTTCTTGCTCTTCCCTGATTCTATTCTGGTGGTACTGGAGCATCTGGAGCATCTGGGACGGAGTATTAGCTTGCCAGGTACTTTCGACTTTCAAAACTCGGTTTTTAATTGGTGGACTTGAATTCTCGACTAATTTAGTAACGAAAAGGTGAGGGTATGACTCACTATTTGTCTTGAGGCCACTGTTGATACTAAAGCATTTTTCAAATCTAGAATAAAAATCACTAATATCTTCATCTTGCTTCTGTTTACAGGCTGAGATTGCATCCCAGTCTTCTTTTCTGGTTGTTAATAATCTGGGTAAAACTTGAATCAATAATTCTGGTAATTCTTTACATTTATCTCCAAGACCGGTACCTGGTACTCGTGCCTTGTCTTCAGCTTCTAGAACTGTCCAATCGATCTTTTTCTCTCCCACCTCCCATTCTTTTTCCTTTAGCTTTTCATACACCCCTGCGGGCAACAGGACCTTTAACATTTTAATGATATCTGGGTAAGTGTATTCCCCCATACGGAGCATGTCTTTTAATTCTCGATGGAACCCTGCTGGATCTTTGTCATGACAGGGAATTAATTTCTTCATTTCAAGGAGTTCCATCTTTGTGATTGGAGTGTATACAAACACTTGCTGCATTTCGCCACCCGTTCCTCTAACTGGGTGGACTTCTCGTAACGGATTCTGTCTGTCTATATAGAATGATTTACTTTCTGGGGGTGAGACATGAACAAAATGCGGGTTCAAGAATGTTCTATATTTGTGACGCTGTTCTAAAATGACACTAATTAAATCGGTACCCAGACCTCTCCATTTATACTGGAGTAACTCGTTCAAGATATCATGTAACGGGCCTGGATCAGAGTGCTGACCCTCATACAGAGTAATGAGGTACTGAATCATATACATACCCACCAGTCGCTGCTCGGCTGGGGGCAATTTCAGAAACATTTGTGCCACTATTTCGTCTGGAAAAGTGGTAGAATCAGTAATCCATCGGACTGCTGATCGGGCTAGTTCTTGTTCATGCATAGTACTTAACTCACTGTAACCGATTCGTGATTTCAGAATGTGATCGGTAGCTTGAAATACTTGTTCTAGGGAACCTTGTTCTGGTGCTGGATGATGGAAAGTAGACTTGGGTTCTAGACGTAAATGGCGATCTGGAATTCTAGGTTTTCCTACATACGCTATTCTGGCAGTATTCTCATCGTCTTCCTCTTCAGGATCAGAGGTACTTTCTTTCTCGCTTACTTGTGCTGCTTTACGCTGTTCGTGTATCTTTATTATCTCTCTACGGATTTTCTTGTACATACTTTCCATGGCACTAATGGTATTGTGCTTTCCTTCGGCTATATTATCACTCCACTTTGTCAGGATTTTCATTTCGGCTGGATCTTTAGACGGGTAATCTTGTTCTCTTATTAGACAATTAATTAAGAACTTTAATATCATACGCTGAATCTCGGCTTTCCTTTGAGACATGGCATCACTAATACTTTCTGGATCATCCCCTGTACGGATGAAACGATATATTCTGTCTAGATCTTCTTTCATATTCGGCAAGGTGACTAGATACTCGGTCACTCTCCTTATGCGTACGGAATATAAAACCATATTAAATTCGCCTGGAACTGGGTCATAGACACATTCGCCAAGGGTTTGCCTGATTTCTGCAACAGACTTATTACTCTTAGGAGTACGCTGTGATGCTTGAGCATGTAATTCGAGTGCTGATAAACGCTTGTATGGCGGCGGGGTTTGAGGAAGACCTCCCCCTGCGGCCCCTAAACTGGAGTCATCGACTGATGCTTTTCGTCCTGGCAGGGTCGGTAATTGTAACGTGGGCTGGACTTGTATGGCGGGCTGACCCGGGGGGGCTGTTAAGGGCACCCCGGTGTCTGGAGGAGCAGGAATTACCTGATTTACAGGGACTGGCGGAGCGTGAACAGGATTTGCATATTCGGGGACTATGTCGTCCAAATAGGACGAAATAAAAATATCGGCTGCGGTCGGTTTGTGACGTAGCTTGGTCGGAACTAATGGTGGCGGGAAATTACTGGATGCCTCTGGGGTCGCTTTTGGCAAGCCCTCAGCAAGAAGAGGATACATACCCTTAATGAGGGCATGCCTCTGTCTGTCTGACTGTTCGGCTTTGACTCGTTCACCTATCTCGATTAATTCTCTTCCTTGGGCTCGTTCTTGGGATTCTCTACTTAGTTCTGTCTTTCTGATTTCTTTTTCGGTTCTCTTATGAGCTTCTTTGCGCCATAACTCGATGGCATCTTTCTGTGACTGTCTGGCTTTCTTTTTCCATAATGCTTCTTCTACTCGCATGATGCATTCGGCATCCCATGTACCCGATACGGGCCATCTATACTTTTCTTCTAATTGTTTGGTATAATCTACCCATAAATCTAGATACAATATGGCGCTTATGCCATGTTTCTGATACATAAAATGACCTGGACTGTCCCTGGGCGGGACAGGAACTGCTTCTTCTAACAAACCCTTTCTAGTTTTTAACTGACGTAGTCTCGAAAAGAGAGACATTGTAAACTTGAATCGGAACACAATACAATAGACGAGGAACAATAACAATTGGGAAAACAATTCAGGCATACCACGATATTGGAAATACATTGAACAACATCATAACATTACAGTTCGGACAGGAATATTACCTGGAATACTGAGAACAGAAACACAAGAATTTCTCGAGAACGGAACAGACTAGAGTTACTGGATGCACTGCTGAAACAGTACGGAACATACCGGTCCCATAAAAGGACGCATCAAGACCCGTATCCACCTAGGTGAACACTTCGTTAGTGGGCCTGGGTACCACCAACCCACGGACCAGAGTCAATTTAGATTGACCCTGTCTAGATACTACCCCAGCAATGGTACTCACCGGGCAGCAAGAACGGAAAGGCCTTGGACTGGACTGGACTGCTACGACGACGGACGACGAACTTCGGACTTCAGTTACGGGTGGGCCTCCGGATACCTCGGACCTTGGACTCTTGGCTTGGGCTCTGGTCGGGACTCGCCGCGTTCCTCCACCGTCTCGTTTGGATGCTGGACCGTCTCCTCCGTGGGCCTGAGGGATACTTGAGCAGAAATATCTGCCACTGCGCAGAAGAGTTCCGTCACGACTGCAGAGGGTCAGGGGGTCGGCGTGGCTTCACCGACGCGTGGGGAAAGGGCAAGTCCCTATTCGGGCGCCATTATGTGGTAAATAAATAAATAATAGCCTATTTTTGACTAGACATATATCATATATCATAACAGATAGCTCAATAAATAAGAGTCAAGATTCGAGGTAGTAGGAGTTTTTGCAGGTTTAATACAGCATAAGGACAGGAACAGGACAACCTGCATAGGAACAGGGGCCCAGCAGGGTGACAGGGGCCCAGCAGCTGCTGGGGCTGGGTCTGGGATGAGCGCGCTAACTTTTAATAACAATACATGAGCTTATATACAAAACGCAAACACATAGCATTACATTGCAGTAGGCGTAGCAGTGGGTGGAACAGAAGGCGTGACGCGTAGCAGTCGCGAAAGATAAGAGTAAAAGTAGGTGTAACTGGGCGTATACATAGACATGTGGTGCAGACGTAACAGAATATGTCATGAATGGGGCGGAAACATTGGAGGGGGCTACCTAAGGAGCCGGGACCTCTAACCTGATGGTGCGCGCAAACTGGCAATGACGTGTTACGAGGAGAAGCTGGGGGCTACGAACTCTGTGCTAGGAGCAGAGACTAAAGTCTGGAGGGTCGGAGCGACATGTACCTAAACCCTATCTAGTATCTGATGTTTAGGGAACATGTTGATATAAACTAGAAGTCAGGAGGGGAAAGGCTAATTTGATTCTAAGACTGGACCATGCATTATTCTACATGTAGTGCGTGATGAAGAATATTAAATGACCATTAAATGCAGTATTTCTCTAACGTGGAGCCGCATAGGCTAGACAATGACGGAAACTATTGATGCAGTTCAGTAGCTTAGGTATGCAGAGAAGGAGGACTGAACTGATAACTGGAACTATAACATACTTTTGGCAGACTCAGAGGCAGAGCCAAGCTGCACCGGGCACTGCGAGGCAGGAAGTAAGTGAAAGGTCGAGGATACAGGTGGGGGCCGTATCGCTCCTCAGCGAGGCTTCAGGAGTCAGGAGCTGAATCTGATGTCCAGGCCCTTCTGAGGCCTGGAAACGGGGACTTTATAATGGAATAACGTGCACACTGAGAAACGTGGCAACGTAGCTTTACATAGGCCTGATATTCGTAGTATTCACGAGGACTGGGAACTGGCATACTAGAGGTGGACACAACTGTAATTGCGTCATTAATCGGACATGGGGAATAACATATGCATATTGGTCATGCACACATAACATATGATGGATGACACGTAGGGACACAGAACATGACAAAATTTACTTTTCCACAGTGTGGCAAAGGAGACAGTTGAAATGCGTTGAGAAGATCATCTTGACACTTCACACCACTTCCAGATATCGTATGGTCCATATAGTCAATGTCCTCAACCAAAAATGCACACTTAAGTTTTCGGAAGGTAAGACCTGCTTCTGATAATCTTTTTAAAGCTGGTTTCAAAGTTTTGTTAAGCTTTTTTAATGTCTCCCCAAAAAACAATGTGTTATCCTGGAAGTAAACAACATTTACTAGCCCCATGAATACCCCAGACATCATCATTTGGAAAACATTAGCAGCAGATGAAAATCCAAACCGCATGCTTGTAATTTCAAATGGTACTTCCATGGCCATAAAAGCCGTGAGGGGTTTTTGAGTCCTCGTGTCAGCGGATTTTATGGAAGGCTCTCTTGAGATCAAGTTTTGAAACACCTTTCAATAAAACAGTCAACTCATTGTTGGACAACAGGAAATTATCTGCAACTATGCTCTAGTTTACACTTCTCAAGTTCACAAACAACCTCAATTGGTCATTCGATTTCTTAGTGATACCAGGTGAAATTTAACTGGAGGCCTCTACCGGCTCAATGCTGGTCAGTTAGACTCTTGGCTGGCAAAAGGGAATCACACGCTGACAGGCTGTTGGCATTAAAGGCTTTTCAACAACTTCCACATTGTTAGCCTGGTTCCCATCACAACATTTTGGCTTCGAGGATGGGATGAAACCCGGCTAACAATGTGGAAGTTGCTAAAGGGACTTTAATGCCAACAGCTTGACAGAGCGTGATTTCCTCATGCCAGCCAGGAGTCCAACTGACCAGCACAGCGCCTCAGCCACAAACATTAAACCACAGGTTATTACAGTACGTCATCCCCTGCCTTAAAAGCATAACAGCTTCCAAAAGCATGGGAGCAACAGAGATATTCATATTGAGAAGCTTATGAAACAGATATTTCATTTATCACCCCTTTGGCACATAATTTGAAGTTAAGGCGTTTACAGTATAAAAATTATGATTAAATATGCAGCAATAGGGGCCACATTTTGTGGGCCTTTATGCTTTCTTGCTGTGGAAACAATGACTAAACCTCGGTGGATGATACTTTACAGTAGAAAGGTAAAGAATGCTGTTAGACCCGACACCTTTTGGCGTGGTTCTTCCCCCATCTTTTTGCCTCTGACTCATGTGTTTTGATGCTGTGCTGGATTTCGTTTTTGCTGATTAAGATGCTTTGGACACTCTGCCACTGCTGATCAGTGTCAGAGTGTAAGTGCTCCCTCTGTAAATTGTGATATTGTTTGAATATACCTGATTGGCATATTTGTATCACCACGAAGTCCCTAGTAAAGGGCACTGTGTGTGCCAGGGCTGGTGATGACAAATGCTACTAGTGGGCCTGCAGCGCAGATTGCGCCACCCACATGAGTAGTTTTAAAATGGTGACTCAGGCCTGCCCGCGCAGAGCCTGTGTGCAGTCAGTGACTACCATGTCAGCCTGGCCAGTGTCCCCACTGGCTAGGCCTAACCCTTCCCTGTCTGTGCACATCAGTCACCCCTATGGAAGGCTCAAGGTACCCCCCTGGGCAGGGTGCAGTGTATGGATAAGGTAGAGCATGTGCTAGTGCAGGTAACATGCCCTGGTAGTGGGCTGCAGCCATTTTGTGTGCTCACTGCTGTAAGGCTATCTTGCTCCATAGAGTAACATGGAGGAGGCTGGGCCCATGTGATACCAGCCTATCTTCCCATAGGAACAAGATGGGACATAAGTGAAAGATATCCCTGAACTCAGAATTTAATGACACATCTTTTAGTGAAGGGTGTTTTTAAATCCTGTGTTGGAGAATAGCACTTTTTAAAAAGTGGCTGTTCACTTGTCTAAACCTTTCTGTGTGCCTGGGTTTGTGGAATGCCTGCCTGGTCTGGATGTGACAGGGGGGGGCTGCAGAGCCCCAGAGGAGAGGGTCGGAGCCATCCCGGGGATGAAAGGGCACATCTGCCTGCCTGGGAGGAGGGAGGAAGGAATGCCTGATAAGTGCTGAGCTGCGCCTGCCTACCTCCCCCACGTTAGCTCTCCCCTGGTGGTCAACTGACACCTCTGGCCCTGAAGCTGACAGGAAGAAGAAAACCAGAGACACCTCAGTGCTCCGCAACCCCCAGAACTGGTTTAGACTGGACTAAGGGCCTCCATGCACAAATACTTCAAAGAACTTCAAAGACATTGAGGGGTATAAGGAAGGGACCCCTGGCTACAGAAGATTAGATTCTGAAATTCTGCAACCAAGAAGGAACCTCGGCTGGAAGGAGGACAGCTAGAGAACTAAAGGAAGACTGCCTTGCTGTGTGCTCTAAGGGCTGACCTGTTCTACTGTCTACCTGGAAGCTGAGGAGAAGAAAAGGGCTTTGCTGTGTGCTGTGACCCTGCCTACTTGAAACTGCCAAGACTTTGCTGTGTGCTGTGTCTGCAACTTGAATCTCCAAGGGCCTGAGAAGAGCTGGCCCCCTGTCTGCAACCCAGGGACATAAAGGTTGCCCAAGGACTGCAAGACTCTGCTGTGCCCCCCTGAAGCTGCTGGGTAGCAAGGAGATCGTGAAACCTGGCCGGTTGCCTGCTTAGCGCACGGGCTGCTCTCTAATCTGCTTGAGAGCGCCGCGCTGACCCAGCCTGCTGAGTGGCCAAGATCGGCGTGTTCATCGACACGCAGGTGTGGGGCTTGCCAGAGACTTGTGGGCCTTCACAGTGCGAGGCGCCCTGAAAATCACTGCCAGCCGTGTCACCGCCGCGGCCCGGGGGCCAGGAATACCCCCCCCCCCCCCCCAAGATCGTCGATCGTTGGGGAGCTGAAGCGGCGAAGAACGAAGCCGCCGTGCTCCCATTGGTTGAGGGAGCAGAGCCCCCTCACTAACGCCGCGACGGGATTGGCCCGTGCGGCGCAGCGTCATCGTCATTGCCGAGCTGTGGTTGGTGGAGGAGCCGAGCGTCATTGAAGGCCTCTCCCGGGAGCCGCACTGCCATTGGCTGACTCCCGGGTGCTGCTGGAGGCTCGCCCAGACGCCGCGACCGGATTGGTCCCCGTCCTCGGGACCCAGGAAAGCGTTGCGCGATCACCGCCGGACCCGGGAAGAAGAGACCAGCCCTCGCCGAGGGATTGCCCCGAGTGTCTTCCGCCCCGGCCTGCCGTCCCAGCCTGGAGAGCCAGGCCCGCTCCCTGCCGCTCGTCGGATGATCCAGAGCAGGCGGGGGAGCAGGAGGGACCAGCCGGGCCCGGGGGAGAGTGAGTTCTGGTAGGCGCAGGGCGCCGAAGGGCACACAGAGGAGCGAGGTGGAACCGGGGAAAGAGGAGAGTCCCCGGGCCTCGCGAGGAAGCGCGCTTGCAGCACTTAAAAGCCAAGAGTAAGATTTCAACGCTCACATTGGTTGACATCTCGTTTTTAGAGCTACTTGAACAGAAATCAGGGGCACTATTATTTCTAGCCACTGATTTGAGAGATTAGAGACTATTTTTGTTTTGATTCTGATAACTGCCTATTTACAAGAACCATTAAGAATTAAGTGCAACATTTTTCTAAATGAAGTGTTTATCGTGCAACTGCTTGATTTACCTTGCTGAAACTAGATAAAGCTATATTTTATATATACTTACCTGTGTGGTCTCAGTTTGTGGTGGATTGGGGAATTATTGTTGTGTTAAGTGCAAATGTTATCCACATTGCCTCTGTTTAGCCTAGACTGCTCGCGCCATGCTACCTAGAGGGTGAGCAGGGGTTATCTCAGAGGGTTATTCCGTCGCCCTGACCGGAACCAGGGGTCCCTACTTGGGCTAAGGTACTTACCTCTGCCAACCAGAGACTCCCGGTTCTAACATTGGTGGCTCGCGGTGCGGATTTTGAACTAATAATTGCACTTGACCTGCAGTGATTTCTTGTACATCACTAGTCTAGTTTAGCGGAACAGGTTGCGCAAGATTTTTTCTTTTTGGTGAAACCTTTTTAGTTGAAAAAGGGTAGGAGGTACCATGTCTCAGAACGCGCAAAGCATGAATGTAGAAGTGGAAGTGGAATTTGACATCAACGAGTTGCTCACCTATAACAAGGAGCAACTGAGAAAAGTCTGCAGACAGCTTGAATGCCCAGTAAGGGGCGGCGCAAATAAGGAAGAGCTATGGACAGCTCTGAGGGCCTGGTGGGAGGCCAAACATGGTGCCCCGGAAGCTGCTACTGGAGAGGGAGACACACAGGAGAATGGGGTTTTGCCCAGTGAATTGCCAGTGAGGAAGCCAGGGTCTAGGACCGGCAGCGACCACTCCAGTAGGGGTATGTCTCCAGAGGAAATAGAGGAGAATCAGCGAGTGAGGGCCCATGAGATTGAGCTTTTGAAGCTCAGAGCAGAAGCCGATGAGAAGAGGCTGCGCCTAGAAGTTGAGAAAGAGGCGCAGGAGAGAGCGGCGCAGGAGAGAAGACATACTCTCGCTTTGGAGGAAAAGAAGCTCCAATTGGCTCATGAGAGGAGCATGAAGGAGTTGGACTTCTAATATAAAGAGACGGTGTCCAGTTCTAATGGTGGCAGCGCACAACCAGTACAGGCGGGTAAGGTATACATACCAAAGGATCTGGTACAGAATTATCAGAGGGGTGAGGATATTTATGCGTGGTTCAGAGCGTATGAACTTGCCTTAAAGATGAATGAGGTGCCTGAGAAGAATTGGGGAGCAGGATTGTGGAAGCATTTTGAGGCCTCAGGGAGGGATGTTTTGGCACCCTTAGAAGCAAAAGATGCTTTATCCTACTCCGCCATGAAGGAGGCTTTGTGCCTCAGGTATGGGCTCACTGCTGAACAGTACCGCCAGAAGTTTAGGAACTTCAAGAAGCTTGATTCAAGTACTTGGGTGGAGTGTGTGAGCATGTACACGCGTGCACTGGAAGGTTGGATGAAGGGCAGCAAGGTTACTGATTATGTGGGGTTGTGTCACTTGATTAGTAGGGAGCACTTAAGTAGTTTATGTGTCCCAGAGCTGCGCCAGCATCTTTTGGATAGTAAGTTAACTGATCCCAGTGAGCTTGCTAAAGAGGCGGACCGGTGGACGAGCACCAGGGTCCACAAGGGGGTGGTAAGTACCCCAGCCAAAGGTGGACAGGGTCCCCAGCAGAAGAGTGGGGGGGGACACGGGTAATCAAAAGGAGTCTTCTAAAGGGCCCCAAAGTAGTTCCCAGGAGAAGGTGTCTCAACCCCCCAAGCCTAAGAAGTCCTGGCCCCATAAGGGCCCGCAGGACAAAAAGACCCTTACTTGCTATTCATGCAGGGAGGTGGGGCACATTGCTCCAAGCTGTCCAAAGAAGAAATCAGCACCCACTGGTGCTCCAGCTCCAGCTCCGGCATTGGCCAGTGTAGCTTTGGGAGGGGATTTGATTTCTAGTGGGGAGGAGGGGTTAGCATTGATGACCCTTGTCTCTCTAGGAGACCAAGAGATGGCCCAGGAAACCTTGCTGCCCCAAAATACTAAGAAATACGGGCAGAAGGTGACCATCAATGGACAGGTGGTGGAGGCTCTGAGAGACACAGGGGCCAGCGTGACATCTGTTAGGTGTCGGTGGGTGTCGGAAGAGCAAATTGTTCCCCAGGTACTCCGGCCTGTGGTGGCAGCTGACAGTTCAGTGCGCTACTGCAAGTTGGCGAAAGTTCCATTCGAATGGGGAGGAGTCTCCGGTATTCTGGAGATTGTTGTAAGTGATGCCTTGCCTGTAGATTGTCTATTAGGTAATGACCTGGAGAGCTCCCCATGGAAGGAGGTGGAGCACAGGACTCACTTGGAGATGTTGGGTTTGCCTGCGTGGATCTGTGTGTCCACCCGTGCAATGACAGCCAGAGAGGGCGGTCTAGCAGAACTGGAGCCTGGAACAATGGCCCAGGGACCTGCCAAGAGAGGAAGGGGTAGAGGGCGCGGGAAACCGGCCCCCACTGTTCCCACGGTCCAGGAGGAAGCAGACCCGGAAGGGGATGCCCTGGAACCTACAGGGGAGCAGGTGGCCGAACTAGGGGAATTGCCTGAGCTGTCCCAGTGGCAGCAAGAGGGTGGTCCCTCCAGGGAGGAATTCTGCCAGGCTCAGAAGGAGTGCCCTTCTCTCATTGGTGTGCGGCAGCAGGCTGCCGACCAGGCCGCAGGCCTGGGGTCCAAGGAGCATTTGATCTACTGGGAGGATGACTTACTTTATAGTGAGCCTAAGTTCGCTGAGCCCGGTGCAGCCCGTGTGCTGGTGGTACCGGAGCGCTTCAGGAACTTCCTACTGGGTCTGGCTCATGACCTGCCTCTCGCAGGACATCTGGGGCAAGACAAGACCTATCACAGGCTTGTCACCCATTTCTACTGGCCCCAGATGAAGACACACGTCTCTGCCTTTTGTAAATCGTGCCAGACTTGTCAGGCCAGTGGCAAGAGTGGAGGGAAGCGCGTGGCCCCCCTCCAACCCTTTCCCGTGGTGAGCACCCCTTTTGAGCGGGTGGGCATTGACATCGTGGGGCCCCTGGATCCCAAGACAGCCCTAGGCAACAGGTTTATCCTGGTCTTGGTGGACCATGGCACTCGGTACCCGGAGGCCCTTCCGCTCAGGACAGTCACCGCCCCAGTGGTGGGCCGTGCCCTGATGGGGATCTTTTCCCGGGTGGGATTTCCGAAGGAGGTCGTTTCGGACCGAGGGACAAACTTCATTTCTAAGTATATGAAGTCCCTGTGGAGTGAGTGTGGGGTGACATACAAATTCACCACTCCTTACCACCCTCAAGGAAATGGTTTGGTTGAGAGATTCAACCGCACATTGAAGGGCATGATTATGGGCCTGGAAGAGCCCATGAGGCGGAAATGGGATGTCTTGTTGCCATGCCTGTTGTTTGCCTAAAGGGAGGTGCCTCAGAAATCCTTAGGGTTCAGTCCCTTTGAGTTGCTGTATGGCCACCCACCCTGTCAGAGGGCCTCTGACTCTGGTGAAAGAGGGGTGGGAGAAATCCCGTGGGAAAACCCCTCAGGATGTGTTCAGCTATGTGCTGGCCATTCGCAACCAGACCAAGCGCTTCAGGAAGCTCGCTCAAGAGAACCTGGAGGCTAGCCAGGAGGAAATGAAGAGGTGGTATGACCAGAACACTTCTCTGGTTGAGTTCCAACCTGGTCAGAAAGTGTGGGTGATGGCGCCAGTGGAGCCTTGTGCGCTCCGTGACAAGTGGTCAGGGCCATATGAGGTGGTGGAGCGCAAGAGCGAGGTTACCTATTTGGTTAACCTGAAGACTCCCAGGCAGCCCCTGAGAGTGCTACATGTGAACGGCCTCAAACCCCACTTTGAGAGAACTGAAGTGACTATGCTCATGGCTACAGATGTTGGAGGGGAGGAGGATAGTGATCCTCTCCCTGACCTCCTGGCAGTCAAGGAGCAAGATGGGTCAGTGGATGGTGTGGTCCTCTCCCCCACCCTGACCCCAGAACAGCAGGAGGACTGTCGCCAAGTCTTGGGCTAGTTCGCCCCACTGTTCTCCCTGACCCCAGGTGTCACCAAGTGGTGCGTCCACGACGTGGACACGGGAGACAGCATGCCTGTGAAACAGAACTTTTACAGGGTGGCTGACAAGGTCAGAGATAGCATCAAGGAAGAAGTTTCCAAGATGTTGGCGCTTGGGGTTATTGAGCCCTCCAGCAGCCCCTGGGCTAGCCCAGTGGTCTTAGTGCCTAAGAAAGCTGCTACCCCCGGTGGCACCCCAGAACTTCGGTTCTGCGTGGACTACCGCGGGCTCAATGCGGTCACCAAGACTGACGCGCACCCCATCCCCAGAGCTGATGAGCTGGTGGATCGGTTGGGAGCTGCCCAGTACCTGAGCACTTTTGATTTGACTTCAGGGTACTGGCAGATTGCCTTAACTGACGGGGCAAAGGAGAGGTCAGCATTTTCAACGCCAGAAGGACACTTCCAGTTTCGTGTCATGCCCTTTGGGTTGAAAAATGCCCCCGCCACATTTCAGAGATTGGTCAACCAGGTACTGGCAGGGCTGGAGCAATTCAGCGCAGCCTACCTGGATGACATTGCGGTGTTCAGCTCCACTTGGGAGGAACACCTGCAACACCTCACTGAAGTGTTGAAGGCTCTGCAGAAGGCAGGCCTCACTATCAAGGCCAGTAAATGCCAGATAGGGCAGGGATCTGTGGTGTACTTGGGACACCAGGTGGGGAGCGGCAAGGTGGCGCCCCTACGGGCAAAAATTGATACCATTCTGGCTTGGGAACCCCCCCAAGACCCAGACTGAGGTGAGAGCCTTTCTCGGTCTCACCGGGTATTACAGACGGTTTGTCAAAGGCTATGGCACCATTGTGGCCCCTTTGACAGAGCTGACATCTAGGAATCAGCCCAGGAAAGTGAATTGGACTGAGGCCTGTCAAACTGCTTTTGACACCCTCAAAACTGCCATGTGCACAGCACCGGTGCTTAAGGCACCTGACTTTTCCAGTGAGTTCATTGTGCAAACTGACGCTTCAGAGCAAGGCGTGGGAGCAGTACCCTCACAGACCAATGATGAGGGAGGAGACCAACCTGTGGCTTTCATTAGCCGGAGGCTAATCCCCAGGGAACAGAAATGGAGTGCCATTGAAAGAGAAGCTTTCGCTGTGGTCTGGGCTCTGAAGAAGCTGAGGCCCTACCTGTTTGGGACTCACTTCCGGGTTCAGACCGACCACAGGCCCCTCAGATGGTTAATGCAGATGAGGGGTGAGAATCCAAAATTGTTGAGGTGGTCCATTTCCCTACAGGGGATGGATTTTACGGTGGAGCACCGCCCTGGTACAGAACACGCCAATGCTGACGGTCTGTCCAGATTCTTCCGCCTTAGTGATGAGGACTCCCAAGAGGTTGGGTAGTTCTCCCCACTTTCAGCTGGAGGGGACACGTGTTAGACCTGACACCTTTTGGCGTGGTTCTTCCCCCATCTTTTTGCCTCTGACTCATGTGTTTTGATGCTGTGCTGGATTTCGTTTTTGCTGATTAAGATGCTTTGGACACTCTGCCACTGCTGATCAGTGTCAGAGTGTAAGTGCTCCCTCTGTAAATTGTGATATTGTTTGAATATACCTGATTGGCATATTTGTATCACCACGAAGTCCCTAGTAAAGGGCACTGTGTGTGCCAGGGCTGGTGATGACAAATGCTACTAGTGGGCCTGCAGCGCAGATTGCGCCACCCACATGAGTAGTTTTAAAATGGTGACTCAGGCCTGCCCGCGCAGAGCCTGTGTGCAGTCAGTGACTGCCATGTCAGCCTGGCCAGTGTCCCCACTGGCTAGGCCTAACCCTTCCCTGTCTGTGCACATCAGTCACCCCTATGGAAGGCTCAAGGTACCCCCCTGGGCAGGGTGCAGTGTATGGATAAGGTAGAGCATGTGCTAGTGCAGGTAACATGCCCTGGTAGTGGGCTGCAGCCATTTTGTGTGCTCACTGCTGTAAGGCTATCTTGCTCCATAGAGTAACATGGAGGAGGCTGGGCCCATGTGATACCAGCCTATCTTCCCATAGGAACAAGATGGGACATAAGTGAAAGATATCCCTGAACTCAGAATTTAATGACACATCTTTTAGTGAAGGGTGTTTTTAAATCCTGTGTTGGAGAATAGCACTTTTTAGAAAGTGGCTGTTCACTTGTCTAAACCTTTCTGTGTGCCTGGGTTTGTGGAATGCCTGCCTGGTCTGGATGTGACAGGGGGGGGCTGCAGAGCCCCAGAGGAGAGGGTCGGAGCCATCCCGGGGATGAAAGGGCACATCTGCCTGCCTGGGAGGAGGGAGGAAGGAATGCCTGATAAGTGCTGAGCTGCGCCTGCCTACCTCCCCCACGTTAGCTCTCCCCTGGTGGTCAACTGACACCTCTGGCCCTGAAGCTGACAGGAAGAAGAAAACCAGAGACACCTCAGTGCTCCGCAATCCCCAGAACTGGTTTAGACTGGACTAAGGGCCTCCATGCACAAAGACTTCAAAGAACTTCAAAGACATTGAGGGGTATAAGGAAGGGACCCCTGGCTACAGAAGATTAGATTCTGAAATTCTGCAACCAAGAAGGAACCTCGGCTGGAAGGAGGACAGCTAGAGAACTAAAGGAAGACTGCCTTGCTGTGTGCTCTAAGGGCTGACCTGTTCTACTGTCTACCTGGAAGCTGAGGAGAAGAAAAGGGCTTTGCTGTGTGCTGTGACCCTGCCTACTTGAAACTGCCAAGACTTTGCTGTGTGCTGTGTCTGCAACTTGAATCTCCAAGGGCCTGAGAAGAGCTGGCCCCCTGTCTGCAACCCAGGGACATAAAGGTTGCCCAAGGACTGCAAGACTCTGCTGTGCCCCCCTGAAGCTGCTGGGTAGCAAGGAGATCGTGAAACCTGGCCGGTTGCCTGCTTAGCGCACGGGCTGCTCTCTAATCTGCTTGAGAGCGCCGCGCTGACCCAGCCTGCTGAGTGGCCAAGATCGTCGTGTTCATCGACACGCAGGTGTGGGGCTTGCCGGAGACTTGTGGGCCTTCACAGTGCGAGGCGCCCTGAAAATCACTGCCAGCCGTGTCACCGCCGCGGCCCGGGGGCCAGTAATAACCCCCCCCCCAAGATCGTCGATCGTTGGGGAGCTGAAGCGGCGAAGAACGAAGCCGCCGTGCTCCCATTGGTTGAGGGAGCCGAGCCCCCTCACTAACGCCGCGACGGGATTGGCCCGTGCGGCGCAGCGTCATCGTCATTGCCGAGCTGTGGTTGGTGGAGGAGCCGAGCGTCATTGAAGGCCTCTCCCGGGAGCCGCACTGCCATTGGCTGACTCCCGGGTGCTGCTGGAGGCTCGCCCAGACGCCGCGACCGGATTGGCCCCCGTCCTCGGGACCCAGGGAAGCGTTGCGCGATCACCGCCGGACCCGGGAAGAAGAGACCAGCCCTCGCCGAGGGATTGCCCCGAGTGTCTTCCGCCCCGGCCTGCCGTCCCAGCCTGGAGAGCCAGGCCCGCTCCCTGCCGCTCGTCGGATGATCCAGAGCAGGCGGGGGAGCAGGAGGGACCGGCCGGGCCCGGGGGAGAGTGAGTTCTGGTGGGCGCAGGGCGCCGAAGGGCACACAGAGGAGCGAGGTGGAACCGGGGAAAGAGGAGAGTCCCCGGGCCTCGCGAGGAAGCGCGCTTGCAGCGCTTAAAAGCCAAGAGTAAGATTTCAACGCTCACATTGGTTGACTGCTCGTTTTTAGAGCTACTTGAACAGAAATCAGGGGCACTATTATTTCTAGCCACTGATTTGAGAGATTAGAGACTATTTTTGTTTTGATTCTGAGAACTGCCTATTTACAAGAACCATTAAGAATTAAGTGCAACATTTTTCTAAATGAAGTGTTTATCGTGCAACTGCTTGATTTACCTTGCTGAAACTAGATAAAGCTATATTTTATATATACTTACCTGTGTGGTCTCAGTTTGTGGTGGATTGGGGAATTATTGTTGTGTTAAGTGCAAATGTTATCCACATTGCCTCTGTTTAGCCTAGACTGCTCGCGCCATGCTACCTAGAGGGTGAGCAGGGGTTATCTCAGAGGGTTATTCCGTCGCCCTGACCGGAACCAGGGGTCCCTACTTGGGCTAAGGTGCTTACCTCTGCCAACCAGAGACTCCCGGTTCTAACAAATGCCAAATAGAATTAACTGAGGTTTTACTCAAAGGTTTGGTATGTTAGCATTACAACTAACACATTGTATGAATCAAATGGCGAGAACGATTAAGAACAAGAAGATGAATTTCTAAAGGTGTTATACAACCCTTAACTGATACTGTACGAGATTTTGTATCTGGTCCTCCTCCAAAGCAAACTGCAGTTATGATTGGAAACCTCCATATGCATACAGTGCCATTAACAAAAAGAATTTAAACCAATTAAGCAATCAAAAGGTTGGTAAAGTAGAGCAATAACTGCAAACACAGAAAACAAAGAATTTATTTCATATAACGCCGATCCACAATTTAATACCTTGATGTCCGAGGTGAAGTTATTAATTTTGCTCCAGCCTGCGTTGTCCAAGTGGAAGTTTGCCCACCTTAAAAGCAACTCTTCTGGGGACAATTTCATGAGATCTTCCAGAGTCTCTCCCTCTCGCAACAAAGCAGCCAGTGCTGTAAGCAACAAATACCACAGAAAACCATTTTACTTATCAATTCAATTACAAATGAGACAGAAAACACAAACACAAAGGGTCTCTTGTTTATTCAGACTTAATCTTCAAACTTTACAGTTTGACTGACCTTCATTCCTGCTTATTTCTATATCCGCAAACAGCCCAATTTTAATAATCTGCCATAGGAGACCGGATACAAGATGAGGTTTGCCAGCCTTGAGGTCCTCCGCTCCAATGTTGACAACATGACACCCAATGGCTGAAGCAGAGTTCAGGGCCAAGTTCAAGTTTTCCTGTGAAAGATCAAGTTACATGAATCTTAGTGACTTCAATAAGCAGATTACTAGTAAACATTTTTCAATGTATATACGCCTTTACAATAAAACGTTCTCAACTTAAAAGGCATTTATGATGGTACCTGAATTGTAAAAGGGGTTAGTTTTTTCTTGTTGATCGCTCTTTCATCAATTGTGTCAGCAACAGAGAGGTTGATCATTTTACTATCAGAAAGTAAACAATATTAAATTAGTAGAGCAACAACTAAACAGATTTGTTTTACAACATGCGTCCATAAATACATAACCCATAGACTATACTAAATTAATGATAAACAAGAAAGCCATGCCAGAATATCTATCTTACCACTTGAAGACTGGCTGCACATATTTACAATACATATAGTCTGTAGACAAACCCATATTTGAAGAAAGCATAATTAACATAAACACTATCTTTGTCAAATGTCACAAGACAAACCTCTATTTTACAGCCATTTAAAAGCAGCCAATGTTGTGCACAGATAGAATGTAAGAAGACATTTTGCATTTTATATATTATTATTAGCATTGAAATGAATACATTTTACACACTCATTGCTTGCTTAGAATAAATTGTAGAGTCTGCAAAACAGACTACCTAAATCAATCACTTCTGTTTAGAGAAAGACTTTCTACTGCAGTATTCCAAAGGAAATTGTGTTACTCCAGAGAAGTGACCAGTGACCTTCAAAGATATCCTCGCTTAGCTTGGTATTTTGGAGGAATTTGGAGGTGACAACAAGCATTCACAAAGGCAATAGATAGCGCCTTTATAATGGGAGTAAAAGCCACTGGCACAGTCAATGCTCGTTTGTAAAGAAAGGAAGGCAAGCCAGCAAATATGGCAAATATGTAATGTGTGCTTACTTAACTCAGAGTGATATTATGTAAGCAATCTGCAGCACCCAGAAAGACAATGAAACCTTTGCTTCCAAAGACCAGAAGCTCTTTTATTATCGACAACATAGCAGGCATTCAAGAATTACCTCAAGGTGATTGTTTCTGTCAGAGTGCTGACAGCTTTGAGGTTCTTTTTTTTCCCCGTTACCCGTCTGGTGACTTTCTGCTTTCAAGAGACCGCATCAGCCAACTTCTTCCAAGAAAGAATCCGCGTCAGGTTAAAAAAAAGCATGCTTGCACGAATACAGTACACAAACTCATTCACACAAAAAGGTACTCATTCACACAAAAAAGTGTCTGTGTAAGTGTGAGTGTCTCGAATCTAAAGAATGCGAAACCGAAGTCCTTCCAAAGTCATTTGGAACAAGACCAGCAAAACGAAACCAGATGCTGCTGCCCGATGAACCTGAATGACGAGGAAGCCAACCAATAATAAGTAATGAGTGGGCTGTAAGCCCTTTTTAGATTTTTTTTTTTTACAAGAAACAACAAATCTCAAGCGATAGCCCTGTCTCATGTGATACTTAAAAATGAACGTGGCACCCATGTTACATCATGTTTGCAGGATTTTTGCAGTGGCAATTCCTAAAGCACTACTGAGGGACATAACCACCACTGAAAGGCTACCTGGAACAGAACAACAAAACAAGACTACTACATCTCAAATGATAGATGTTACGTTCTCAGACTGCCTCATACGCACTCATTAACTAGTGCACAGGCCTGCCCCCTTGACAAAGCTGTTTCATGGGAGGGGAAGTTGGAGTGAGTGGTGTGCTTCCCCGCATGTTTGGGGATGGAAAAACATCTCGCTTCAGTGCAAGACGTAGTAGGAATCCTTCATGGGGAAGTTAGGGACTCCAGACTCATGCATAATCCTGTACTAAATTATTCTAAACATTCTGGCATGCAGTGCATGAAATGTTTCAAATTCATTCTAGTTTACATGGGGAGGCTCCACTGAGGAGTAACACTAAAATTAGGATGGGGCTCTCACTTCTTTTGGTTGAGCAGGTCCACAGCAGGTACAGGGTACTGTGTAAACCAAAGACATACATTCTGGAAGGAACTCTGAAACACTTCAAAGATTTTCAATCAAGATATGGTATGCTGACCATTTGGAGATGGCGGTATCTTCAAATTGCCCTTGGTCTTAAATCTGTTTTGGGAACAGTGGTATCAACATCAAAGGTCGTATCAATGCTGTATGGGACATTCATAGTCACCTTTTAGCTTCCCCTACATCTTCAGAAACAACGGCAGGACAGTATCACAAGAGCATACAGGAGGTGAATTCACTCCTAGGATATCATGGAGATGGACAAAGGGAAGAAGAGTAAAGCTTAGCTTTTTTAATGTTCCCTTTTGGTGGCACGGGACGCCACAACTACTACATCAGTTTAATTTAAAGCCTAAATATAGCTGTTGGCAATGTCACCGGAATGGAGGGGTGCCTAGCATTTTACATGTTCTCTGTTCATGCCCTTTGGTGGAATGCTACTGGATAGACGTACATGAGGAAATGAAATCTGCTGGTGGGTATAAAATTCCTCTCAAAGCATACATGGTGGTGTTGCTTGACATTTCAGGAATCCTGGGGATGATCTTGCACTAGTGTAGATGGCTTGCAATGGCACTGACAGTGCTCAAGAGGCGTAGTCAGAAACCTCCAATGAGGGACTTATGGTATAGGGACTTAGACAGTTTGATACATTAATAGTTTTATGGTACCTTCTATATTTCATCAAATCTTTAGCCTTCTTTGGAAAAGTGCTGTATGTTAGATTAAAAATGTATTATGGTTTCCTTCCGTATTAATATATTGGTTGGCACCTCAGACTTTTTTGAACATTCTAACGTCAGGCCGTTGTATTGACTTTTTCATGTCTTTGTGTAATGCTGTAACACAAGTCTTTTTTTCCTAATATTACATTTGTTCTGTAATAATTCTGCATGATGGGACCTGGTTTCTTTACTTATACCGCAAACATGTTTCTTTAAGTAATTGAGCATGGATTTTCCTATGATACTTATAGTGATGTAGATAATTAAAGGCGGTATACTTAGAATGCCAAATACTGGGTGCCTTTTAGGTTCAGTCAGCCTTTTGCAATATTGTAAATAATTGCCTTTTCATTTTATTGATTCCATTGTACTAGGTAGTATTGACATTGCAGTGCATTTTAAGTAGTGTCATTTCTTTGGGGTGGTATGCTAGTTCCATGTATTAATTCCTTTGTTAGCAATATTCCATGTGTTTTTTTTTGTTGACTTACATCGGCCAGATGCAAGTTTAATTGTATATGTTACTTTCTCGTTTCTAAACATGGAAATGATTCAAGAATGCTGAGCTGTGTTTTAGGCTTTTGCTCTCTAGTGTCTCAAGCACACTCTGGAAATTTCCAGCATCTATAACATCCATCCATTAATAAAGCATACGCATCTGTCCACGTGTAAGTGGTTAAATTATGTTTAAGTTGTGCATCTTTTTAAATGCACTGGGATGAGAACTCTGGACTAATACCATCTCAGGACAAAGAGCTTTGCTGTACTAAGCCATGAAGTAACCACAACGTAGTGATTTAGGGGGTCTTTTGCTCAATTATTAGGGCAACCTAAAAGTAAATGTTTCAGCGATAGACTATTTGTTTTTACTGTTAGTTGTTCGGGGTTACACGATCTTTGGTCTAAAACCAGCTCTACAAGCAAAAGAAAATGCCAAGCACAGCATGCCAGTTTGTGTGAAGGAAGTATGTACTTTCCCTTTGAACATATGGTTAAATAATAAATCTCAAGTATAGTACTGTCAAGAATGTTAATTAGTTCCTGCTAATATCCTTCGCTAATTCATTTGGTATATAATTTTTGGAACTGAAGCAGCAATTGTATTAACTTGGAAGCCAACCGAAATTGCACTGAGCATTTGCTGAAATCTGGAACTAGATTGCAATTCAATTGCTTTAGCAACTTTAGTCAAATAGTTGAATAGTTACCTTAGTTGTACAGCCCTTATTAGCTCTCGCCTACGCAGCATGCACGCGTTGCATAGGAGAGAGACCTTTAGCCATCGGCACTACTTTGAGGGCAAAAACGTGCACGCGTTGCATTGCTTGCAATGGCAACGCGTGAACGTTTGGCGATTCCCTTGTTGGAGCGCGCAGCGCCATATGGTAGCGCCATATGGTTGCAATCATCGCGCCTTGCTGCACGCTCCCGCAAAGAAATCACACAGGCCCCCTGCTGCCGTGCGAGCTTGCTTTTTAAAAGTCGGATGCCAGTCACAACGTGCGGTGCATAGTTCACTCAGGGACTTAAGTAGGTCAAATTAGTGAGTCGGTGAGCCGAAGCGGCATTTGTTAATAGCCCTTCAACAAATTCTGAAAGGGGCCTCGTCATTTTTTCTGCATCACATTCACTACTGCATCATACTCGCGGGTAGAAATGGATTACATGTTTGGTAAGTAAACTGAAAAGCAGACTAGTTCACACACATTGTCTAACATGCTATTCCCACACTTGACCACAGCCGAAAGCTCACCACAGGTGCAAGTTATTACTAAACGCATGCTGTCCTCCAAGCACCTTTCTGTGAGCTGACTGAGCTTATGTGTACAGTGTATGATCGCTCTCTGGGAAAAGCAAGAAATAAGCTTAGATTTGTAGTTTACTTACAATTACACAATTGACGTCATGCAGTGCGGTAAGAGTCATTTAAGAATGTAATTTTGCCGAAGGGAGGTGTTTCCAAAGCAAGTAGCATTCGCAAATGCAGAAATTCCTACAGTGCCACGTAGGCACTCAGAGCAAATACGCAAAGGGTGAGTATGTACGTCGAGAGTACTGGGTGGAAGTCTAAGCTCCAGGTCACACAACACTGAAATTGTCCGGTTGTGCAACAACTGTAATGACCGAAGAGCATTTCGAATACGGTACTGGGCACTGAATAACCTATGGCAACAGTTCTTAAATATGGATGTCTGTGGACCCCCACTTAATCATTTATCGAAAACCAGGGAGTGCCACTGAATCATTATTAAAAAAGGGTGACCCACACCAAGTCATTACTGGAAGCCATACATCAGCCTAAGCATTTGCAGTGCAGAACCTTTTTAATTTTAAAATTGTACAATTTAATTCTTTATTCTTAGACACATCATTAATCTGTAACATTACTTACTTTTCTAAGCAGGCACAGACCCCCTGAGTGTACTTCGTGGACCCCCAAGGGTTCCAGGACCTTTAGTTAAGAACCACTGACCTATGGAAATTACTGTTTAGGTTAGTGGTGAAAAACGGACTATATCAGGTTATTTGCTTTTCAGCACCTCTACCACATTCTGTGAGTACGTCAATTGCTTTATCTATATGGTACCATATATATATTGCGTTGTGTGCATACCTGCCCAACTGTGGTCTATTGTAAAATGTTCTTACTTCTTTCATTCAATTATGTTAGTCTATTGTAAAATTGCACCAGTGAGTGTCTGCCCCTCACTTTAACATTTGTGCTGAAGCTTAGATGAGTGTCTTGTACAAACTGCCTTATTAAAAGGCCTAGCTTGCCACAGCTACTGTGGATCACGGCTTTGTTCGTAAATCCAGTGCACTCTGGATGAGTCACCCCAAAGACGACAAGAATTGGCATAGCCAATAGGTCTCGCATTTGGGACCTTATGAGTGTTTTGCCATGCAACAGTTGGTGTTGTTGCGCCAAGGATAGGCTGCTGCATAACTAAATCCTTAAACGGTCCAAAAAGCGAGACCTATTGGCTATGCCAATGCTTGTTTTTTTAGTGGCCATGGATTTCACATATATTGTAACTGAACTATTCTTTAATTTTCCCAGTGGCACTTTATAACTTGGGGATGCTAGACTTTAAGGGTGAATGTACTTTAACTAGGCTGCATTTAAATTGCTTTCGAGAATGTACACGTTGGTGCAATATATGAATGAATAAATTTCACATTTTGAAAAATAATAGCTGTTCACTTTTTATGCATGTGATTTTGATAAATGAATATATTTTCTAGAAAGTTATTGCCCTCAATTGATTGCTGCAGGGCCATAATATGCGGATAGATGTTTCGTTTATTTCTTGTTCCCCCTTGCTGCAGATTAATCTTGAGACATTTGATTACCTGATGTTGAATTTTTTTTTTTTTTAAGGCGTTTATGAAATAAATGGCAGTTAGGTTGGTAAAGAGGAATGTTATCGACCTTTGGTAGAATACTTTAAAATGTCAATGTATTTTTATGTAACCGGAGGTTGCAGCATTGCTTTAAGAGGACTATCATGGCAATGGATCAAACATGATAACACTGGACTTCAGGAGGAGTGCAACATGATAAATGGAATCCCCTGTTTGATTATTCTTAGTTCAAATCACTGGGTGAGAGATGGTGGATGGAGTTGGAATGAGCTCTTAGTTTAACAAGGAACGTTGTTGCTATTTAAATGTCCTTTGTTTGTATTGCATTTAATCGTGATTTTGACCGAGATATAGGTTTTAGAAAAGGGGTGATTCATTCAAGGCATGCCTGATCAATTCAAATGCTTCCCAGGCCAATGTCCAGAAAAGCATTAATTTCTATTTTTAAGCAAATGTGACCAAGGAATCAGCTGCTAAACTTAGTGGGTTTTCTGGAGTGGTGAGAGGGCACATCCATGGACAAATTCCTTGCACAACGGCTCTGATAGCTCATAGCTGCGGAATCCCTCCCCCTCAAGGGACAAGACCAAGATCTGTGATTGTGAAGATTCTTAATTTCCTCGATCGAAACCCAATCCTTAAATATAACTGGAGTCTCAAAAAAATTCTCTTTGACTTAAGTTCCATCACGATTTTACTAAAATGGTTCAGCAACAGCGCCAATCCTTCATGGCTGCAGAGAGACTTCTAAGAGATCTCAAAATTCAATAAATGTTGCTGTATCCTGCTCACTTGCAGGTCCTCTTTAATTCTAAAAACATATTCAACTCCCATCAAGTGGACAGATGAGACCGTGAAATTGAAGCCTCACATTCCACTGCAGATGAACTCTGACTCATCCCTCAGTGACAGACACAATCTCCCCGCTAAGTCTACTGTGAAGAGACCGTACAAATCTTGCTAGTTTTGGAGGAGCACATGCAGAGATGAGGCACTTTAATGGCTCTTCATCGATTCACTGGGTTGGGATTCCGCCACCACCTACGAAGCCAGATACATACGAAAGGACTATACCCAAAACTTAGATGTGGTGTGAACTATTAGTGATGTGGGCATAAGATGTTTTACTGCACCTTTAGAGCAACCACAGTTTGGTTCCTCTAGGGAAGACTTTTGTTGGGTAAGGTACATCGGGCTTCTTTGGCAGGGTTCTTGCTTATGCCCCCGTTGGGGTTGGGAAGCTACCCCTTCCCGACACAAACTTCTGTTTTTGAAGTATAGGGGTGGTGGTACAGGGAATGTTTGAATGGTCTTGCTTTGTTGATTATGGCAATGCACAGAGCCGATGCTCAGTCATTCACAGTTCTACATATAATCATCCAGTTTGGATTCCCGTTGCTAGCTGATGACCGACATTAACCTTGTAGAATCCATTGGACCGCTTTAAGTTCTCATGTGGAACTTTCGTGTAGTCCTGGATAATATTAATTAATATTAAACGCAATGCAACAGGCTAAACAACATCGGACATATATTCTCCTCATGCAGGACACCTCTCCAATGTTTCATTCTGGATTTCTGAGAGGATCGTGGGTGCGGGTATTCTTATTCATCGCAGATGCAGTTTATGTCAACCAGGACATGGGTAGATGCTCACAGTAGATATGTGATTGTGACAGGTACATTGTATGAGAAGTCCATTACACTCGGTAGCATGTATGCCCCGCCACTGTAGGAACAGTCTCTCGTGGATCGTTTGTTTGATCTCTGGAGCAATTTGCCAGATGGTCTTTCACCGGCAGGAGGCGACTAATGATGTAATGCAACCTGAGATCGACAGATGGTGGGAGGGGGAGAGCGGGGGCAAAATAGGAACCCAGGGGTCACGCTTAAGTTCTATGGTTTCTGTCCTGGACTGGACGGATGCATGGAGGGCATCCATCCAGCAAAAGCTGGTTATACCTAGACAACTGTCCTACAGCTGTGTCATGCCATAACCATACTTGAGGGACCTCCAGTAATTGCCAGAGGTTAGTCCCTTACAAGGTGAATTATGGATGGAAGATCTCGAAACCCATAAGATTAGCAAGATTTATCAAACCCTGGTTGTTAGAACCGTGGTGTCTAGTTAAGAGGGGTATGCACCCTAGTCTAAGTAGGGACCGCCGCTTCCGACAGGGTAGCTTGGCGCTAAGCAGGAAGGCTTAGTTCAGAGGTAATGTGTAAAGTAATTGGGTAACACACACCACTAGTGAAACAGTAAAATATGCACAAAAGAAGGGACAGCACACCGGTTTTATATAAGAAAATAAAAATACCTTTATCTAAAAATTATGCAAGATCAGAGAAAATGGTAAGACTCCACTACACACAATCATAAGTTTCCACTGAAATGTCTCTTGGGGACACTAACAAAAATGAGCTTGTGGCTCAGGGATTCCTCAGTTACTTCTAGTGGGTCAGAGCCAGTCTCTAATATTGGTATAGACCCATGGTTCCCAAACTTTTTTGACCTACGGCTCCCTTGCTCAATTGGCCATTGACCGTGGCTCCCCATAACATTTTTTGTGTGTGTGTGCGCGTGTAATCCCGGCCTCAGTAGCACTTACATTTTAATGCCTGAAAATAATTGAGATGAAAGTAGAGAGAATTGTGCATGCAATGCAAAGGTATGTCTACTTTCACTTTTCACAATACTTGTGCGCCCTCTAGCCATACAGTGGCTGCATCTGTTTGCAATTAAACTGAAGCTAGACACTTCCAGCTGAATCCAGGGGCACTGGGGGCCGCGGGCACAGTTTGGAAACCACTGGTATAGTTCCTTACATATGCTGGTTAGTGATCCGTATAGTATATAATGAGGAATTGCAAAGGCTTGTTTGCTTTGTAATTTTCCTTTCACATTATGCCAGGTCAGTAACCTACCCCTGAGGTTCATTTGGACACGAAGTCCACTCAGATGGCTTACATGTGTCCAGTTAAATTCCAGTAGTAAAGGAAGCTCTAATCATGTCAAGAAAGACAAAGCCTATTTTTGTAGCCATGGATTCATGTACTAAAACCAATCAAAAGAATGCAAGGCATTCAGAGTACTGCTTGTGCTATACCTCCAATTAAGGAAGTTAGTGCTGTAAAATATTGTCTGCCTATTCAAACCACTGTATTTAGCAGAAAAACATCAGCAATAACCATATTACGGAGTATTGTTGTCATGAAGGAGAGCGACTGGAATGGAATTACACAGGATCGTATTCAGTGCTAAGAAATTCAAACAGTGAAGGTATCAGATGGTAACGTGGGGGCTATCCAGCCCCGATCTTTTTTTCCTTCATAAATATTGGAAAACATGGACAGAAACAAATAAATGAGAAGATCTATTCACTGTGGGCATTGGACACTGTGGACCACGATTCTTTTTTGAAAATACAATAAATCTTAATATCCTTGTGCCATCGGCTTGGGTACGTCCTCTGAGACGAGATGTCAATGCCAGTGGCCTGTGCTCATAAAAAACATCAAAATACCGAACCGTTTCCTGTCCGGCTGTCCTCACGTGGGGATTGTTCAGCAGCTGCTTAAATAAACTGAAAATACTCTCAATGAGGGCAACGTCTGCTACTGTGTATTTCTTCACTCATGATCAATTATTACACTACCATGACACATTTTGTAATCTTAATTTTAATTGTAATTGTATTTATATATTGCACACAACCCCCAACAAGGCCTTTTTGATATTTTTGCAAGTTGGCGCTATCTGGGCAAATGTTTCACCTTATTAGTACCAATTTGACACCAAAATACAGCAAGCAAACTAAAGGTGACCAGTTAACATTTCCAAACGTCCTTTAACTGCTCAGCAACACGTATTGCTGAGTTTATAGTAACATTTGATCCGGTTATTTATTTATTTATTCAAAGTTTTATATAGCGCGAACAGGATCCTTACAGATATCAGAGCGCTTCACAAGACAGGGTAGGGGCAGTAGGAATCAATAGAGATAATGGGGGGAAGAACCACGCCAAAAGGTGTCAGGTCTAACACGTGTCCCCTCCAGCTGAAAGTGGGGAGAACTACCCAACCTCTTGGGAGTCCTCATCACTAAGGCGGAAGAATCTGGACAGACCGTCAGCGTTGGCGTGTTCTGTACCAGGGCGGTGCTCCACCGTAAAGTCCATCCCCTGTAGGGAAATGGACCACCTCAACAATTTTGGATTCTCACCCCTCATCTGCATTAACCATCTGAGGGGCCTGTGGTCGGTCTGAACACGGAAGTGAGTCCCAAACAGGTAGGGCCTCAGTTTCTTCAGAGCCCAGACCACAGCGAAAGCTTCTCTTTCAATGGCACTCCATTTCTGTTCCCTGGGGATTAGCCTCCGGCTAATGAAAGCCACAGGTTGGTCTCCTCCCTCATCATTGATCTGTGAGAGCACTGCTCCCACGCCTTGCTCTGAAGCGTCAGTTTGCACGATGAACTCACTTGAAAAGTCAGGTGCCTTAAGCACCGGTGCTGTGCACATGGCAGTTTTGAGGGTGTCAAAAGCAGTTTGACAGGCCTCAGTCCAATTCACTTTCCTGGGCTGATTCCTAGATGTCAGCTCTGTCAAAGGGGCCACAATGGTGCCATAGCCTTTGACAAACCGTCTGTAATACCCGGTGAGACCTAGAAAGGCTCTCACCTCAGTCTGGGTCTTGGGGGGTTCCCAAGCCAGAATGGTATCAATCTTCGCCTGTAGGGGCGCCACCTTGCCGCCCCCCACCTGGTGTCCCAAGTACACCACAGATCCCTGCCCTATCTGGCATTTACTGGCCTTGATAGTGAGGCCTGCCTTCTGCAGAGCCTTCAACACTTCAGTGAGGTGTTGCAGGTGGTCCTCCCAAGTGGAGCTGAACACCGCAATGTCATCCAGGTAGGCGGCGCTGAATTGCTCCAGCCCTGCCAGTACCTGGTTGACCAACCTCTGAAATGTGGCCGGGGCATTTTTCAACCCAAAGGGCATGACACGAAACTGGAAGTGTCCTTCTGGCGTTGAAAATGCTGACCTCTCCTTTGCCCCGTCAGTTAAGGCAATCTGCCAGTACCCTGAAGTCAAATCAAAAGTACTCAGGTACTGGGCAGCTCCCAACCGATCCACCAACTCATCAGCTCTGGGGATGGGGTGCGCGTCAGTCTTCGTGACCGCATTGAGCCCACGGTAGTCCACGCAGAACCGAAGTTCTGGGGGGCCACCGGGGGTAGCAGCTTTCTTAGGCACTAAGACCACTGGGCTAGCCCAGGGGCTGCTGGAGGGCTCAATAACCCCAAGCGCCAACATCTTGGAAACTTCTTCCTTGATGCTAGCTCTGACCTTGTCAGCCACCCTGTAAAACTTCTGTTTCACAGGCATGCTGTCTCCAGTGTCCACGTCGTGGACGCACCACTTGGTGACACCTGGGGTCAGGGAGAACAGTGGGGCGAACTGACCCAAGACTTGGCGACAGTCCTCCTGCTGTTCTGGGGTCAGGGTGGGGGAGAGGACCACACCATCCACCGACCCATCTTGCTCCTTGACTGCCAGGAGGTCAGGGAGAGGATCACTATCCTCCTCCCCTCCAACATCTGTAGCCATGAGCATAGTCACTTCAGTCCTCTCAAAGTGGGGTTTGAGGCGGTTCACATGTAGCACTCTCAGGGGCTGCCTGGGAGTCTTCAGGTTAACCAAATAGGTAACCTCGCTCTTGCGCTCTACCACCTCATATGGGCCAGACCACTTGTCACGGAGCGCACAAGGCTCCACTGGCGCCATCACCCACACCTTCTGTCCAGGTTGGAACTCAACCAGAGAAGTATTCTGGTCATACCACCTCTTCATTTCCTCCTGGCTAGCCTCCAGGTTCTCTTGAGCGAGCTTCCTGAAGCGCTTAGTCTGGTTGCGAATGGCCAGCACATAGCTGAACACATCCTGAGGGGTTTTCCCACGGGATTTCTCCCACCCCTCCTTCACCAGAGCCAGAGGCCCTCTGACAGGGTGGCCATACAGCAACTCAAAGGGACTGAACCCTAATGATTTCTGAGGCACCTCCCTGTAGGCAAACAACAGGCATGGCAACAAGACATCCCATTTCCGCCTCATGGGCTCCTCCAGGCCCATGATCATGCCCTTCAATGTGCGGTTGAATCTCTCAACCAAACCATTTCCTTGAGGGTGGTAAGGAGTGGTGAATTTGTATGTCACCCCACACTCAATCCACAGGGACTTCATATATTTAGAAATGAAGTTTGTCCCGCGGTCCGAAACGACCTCCTTCGGAAATCCCACCCGGGAAAAGATCCCCATCAGGGCACGGCCCACCACTGGGGCGGTGACTGTCCTGAGCGGAAGGGCTTCCGGGTACCGAGTGGCATGGTCCACCAAGACCAGGATAAACCTGTTGCCTAGGGCTGTCTTGGGATCCAGGGGCCCCACGATGTCAATGCCCACCCGCTCAAAAGGGGTGCTCACCACGGGAAAGGGTTGGAGGGGTGCCACGCGCTTCCCTCCACTCTTGCCACTGGCCTGACAAGTCTGACAAGACTTACAAAAGGCAGAGACGTGCGTCTTCATCTGGGGCCAGTAGAAATGGGTGACAAGCCTGTGATAGGTCTTGTCTTGCCCCAGATGTCCTGCGAGAGGCACGTCATGAGCCAGACCCAGTAGGAAGTTCCTGAAGCGCTCCGGTACCACCAGCACACGGGCTGCGCCGGGCTCAGCGAACTTAGGCTCACTATAAAGTAAGTCATCCTCCCAATAGATCAAATGCTCCTTGGACCCCAGGCCTGCGGCCTGGTCAGCAGCCTGCTGCCGCACACCAATGAGAGAAGGGCACTCCTTCTGAGCCTGGCAGAATTCCTCCCTGGAGGGACCACCTTCCTGCTGCCACTGGGACAGCTCAGGCAATTCCCCTAGTTCGGCCACCTGCTCCCCCGTCGGTTCCAGGGCATCCCCCTCTGGGTCTGCCTCCTCCTGGACCGTGGGAACAGTGGGGGCCGGTTTCCCGCGCCCTCTACCCCTTCCTCTCTTGGCAGGTCCCTGGGCCATTGTTCCAGGCTCCAGCTCTGTTAGACCGCCCTCTCTTGCTGTCATTGCACGGGTGGACACACAGATCCACGCAGGCAAACCCAACATCTCCAAGTGAGTCCTGTGCTCCACCTCTTTCCAGGGGGAGCTCTCCAGGTCATTACCTAATAGACAATCTACAGGCAAGGCATCACTTACTACAATCTCCAAAATACCGGAGACTCCTCCCCATTCAAATGGAACTTTCGCCAGCCTGCAGTAGCGCACTGAACTGTCAGCTGCCACCACAGGCCGGAGTACCTGGGGAACAATTTGCTCTTCAGACACCCACTGACACCTAACAGATGTCACGCTGGCCCCTGTGTCTCTCAGAGCCTCCACCACCTGTCCATTGATGGTCACCTTCTGCCCGTATTTCTTAGTGTTTTGGGGCAGCAAGGTTTCCTGGGCCATCTCTCGGTCTCCTAAAGAGACAAGGGTCATCACTGCTAACCCTTCCTCCCCACTAGAGATCAAATCCCCTCCCAAAGCTACACTGGCCAATGCCGGTGCTGGAGCACCAGAGGGTGCTGGAGGTTTCTTTGGACATTTGGGGGCAATGTGCCCCACCTGCCCACATGTAAAGCAGGTAGGCGGGGGCCTGTTGTCCTGCTTGCCCTTACGGGGCCAGGACTTCTTAGACTTGGGGGGTTGAGACACCTTCTCCTGGGAACCAGTTTGGGGCCCTTTAGAAGACTCCTTTTGATTACCCGTGTCCCCCCCACTCTTCTGCGGAGGACCCTGTCCACCCTTGGCTGGGGTACTTACCACCCCCTTGTGGACCCTGGTGCTAGTCCACCGGTCCGCCTCTTTAGCAAGCTCACTGGGATCAGTTAACTTACTATCCAAAAGATGCTGGCGCAGCTCTGGGACACACAAACTACTTAAGTGCTCCCTACTAATCAAGTGACACAACCCCACATAATCAGTAACTTTGCTGCCCTTCATCCAACCTTCCAGTGCACGCGTGTACATACTCACACACTCCACCCAAGTACTTGAATCAAGCTTCTTGAAGTTCCTAAACTTCTGGCGGTACTGTTCAGCAGTGAGCCCATACCTGAGGCACAAAGCCTCCTTCATGGCGGAGTAGGACAAAGCATTCTCTGCTTCTAAGGGTGCCAAAACATCCCTCCCAGAGGCCTCAAAATGCTTCCACAATCCTGCTCCCCAATTCTTCTCAGGCACCTCATTCATCTTTAAGGCAAGTTCATACGCTCTGAACCACGCATAAATATCATCACCCCTCTGATAATTCTGTACCAGATCCTTTGGTATGTATACCTTACCCGCCTGTACTGGTTGTGCGCTGCCACCATTAGAACTGGGCACCCTCTCTTTATATTTGATGGCCAATTCCTTCATGCCCCTCTCATGAGCCAAGTCGAGCTTCTTCTCCTCCAAAGCGAGAGCATCCCTTCTCTCCTGCGCCGCTCTCTCCTGCGCCTCTCTCTCAATTTCCAGGCGCAGTTTCTTCTCATCGGCGTCCGCTCTGAGTTTCAAAAGCTCAATCTCATGGGCCCTAGTTCTCTGATTCTCCTCCACTTCCTCTGGAGAAATATTCCTACTGGAGTGGGTGCTGCCGGCCCTAGACGCTGGCTTCGCCACTGGCAATTCACTGGGCCAAAACCCAATCTCCTGTGCGCCACCCTCTTCCATAGGAGCTTCTGGGACACCATGTTTGGCCTCCCACCAGGCCCTCAGAGCTGTCCTTAGCTCTTCCTTATTTGCGCCGCCCCTCACTGGGCATTCAAGCTGTTTGCAGACTTTTCTCAGTTGCTCCTTGTTATAGGTTAACAACTTCTGGATTTCAAATTCCACCTCCACGTCTCCATTCACGCTTGGCGCTTTCCGAGACATGATGCTTCCTACCCTTTTTCAACTAAAAAGGTTTCACCAAAAAGAAAAAGTCTTGCGCAACCTGTTCTGCTAAACTAGACTAGTGATGTACAAGAAATCACTGCCGGTCAAGTGCAATTATTAGTTCAAAATCCGCACCGCGAGCCACCAATGTTAGAACCGGGAGTCTCTGGTTGGCAAAGGTAAGTACCTTGGCCCAAGTAGGGACCCCTAGCTCCGGTCAGGGCAACGGAATAACCCTCTGAGATAACCCCTGCTCACCCTCTAGGTAGCATGGCGCGAGCAGTCTAGGCTAAACTCGGAGACAATGTGGATAACATTTGCACTTAACACAACAATAATCCCCAATCCACCACAAACTGAGACCACACAGGTAAGTATATTTTTATAAAAATATATAACTTTATCTAGTTTCAGCAAGGTAAATCAAGCAGTTGCACGATAATCACTTCATTATAAAAGGGAGGCACTTAATCTTAATTGGTCTTTCTTAATTTCAGGAAGTTCTCAAAACAAATGTCTCTAGTCTCTTCAAGTCAGCACAAAGATATGCCAACGATTTTGTGATCAAAAACGCTCTCAAAAATGATGAGCAAACAATGCCAGCGTAAAACAACTATCCCCCAAGGGTCCCCTGGCTTCAGGGACCACAAGCGCTTCTTGCGCGGCTCACCCGGTATCTTGGGCGAGGGGGGACTTCTTTCCCCGTGCTTGCGGTGACGCGGGTCCCCCAGGGGCACCTCGCGGGTGCAGGCTCAGTGTTGCTCCCGCCCGGCCGGTCTCAGGACGCTCTCCGCCCGCTCTGGATCCTTCAAAGAGCAGCGGGGAGCAGAGACGGCAGGCCAGGGGCTGGAGCACTTGCGGAGATCCCTCGGCGAGGTCAGGTCACTTCTTCCCGGGCCCGGCGGTGATCTCGCTGATTCCTCGGCTTCCTCGCGAAGGCAGCCGATCCCCTCGCGGCTCCTCAGGCGAGCCTCCACAGCACCCGGGAGTCAGCCAATGGCAGTGCGGCTCCCGGGACAGTAAACAATGACGCTCCGCGACTCCGGCCAATCACGGCCCACTACTGCTGATGACGCTGCGCCGCACGGGCCAATCCCGTCGCGGCGTTAGTGAGGGGGCTCGGCTCCCTCCACCAATGGGAGCGCGGCGGCTTCGTTCTTCGCCGCGGCAGCGCCTGGACCTCTAGGCAAGTTACGGGGGGGGTTCCTGGCTCCGGGCCGCGGTGGTGATTTGGCGGCAAAGGGTTTTCAAGGGCGCTGGTCCCGATGAGACCCCCCTCTCGACCTCTCCACCACGTTGGAGCGGATTTCACGAGGGGAGGCGCCACAAGCCTCCAACCCTCATAGGAAATGTGCCGATGAGCACACCGATCCCTTCCTCACGCTCCGCAGTCGAGTACACCACGCCCCCGGTCCACAACAGCACGATCTTGCAGCTGTTTTCTGGCAAAGCTTTAGGAACCTTTAGCCCTGGGTTCCCAGCAGGAGGCCAGCTCTTCTCAGGCCCTTGGAGATTCAGTAAAGACACAGCACACAGCAAAGTCTTGGTAGGTTCAAGCAGGCAGGGTCACAGCACGCAGCAAAGTCCCTTTCCCCTCTTCAGCTTTCAGTGGCCACAGCAGAACAGGTCAGCCCTTAGAGCACACAGCAAGGCAATCTTCCTTTAGTTCTCTCGCCGTCTTCCTTCCAGCAGAGGGTCCGTCTTGGTTGTAGAATTTCAGAATCTAATCTTCTGTAGTAAGGGGTCCTTTCCTTATACCCCTGAACGCCTTTGAAGTCCTTGGTGCAAGGGGATCCTTGGCTCTGGAATGTTTCTGGTGTTCTTCTTCCTGACAGCTTCAGGGCCAGAGGTGACAGTGGGTCGGCAGGGGAGTTAGCCAGCGCGGTGGTCAGGCAGGCACAGCCCAGCACTATCAGGCTCTTCTCTCTCCCCTTCCCCGTGCAACAGATGTCGCCTTTCACCCCTGGGCTGACTCCAACCCCCTCCGGGGCCCTGCAGCTCCTATCACGCAGGCATTCCACACACAGGCCCAGGCACCCAGAAAGGTTTATACAAAAGAACAGCCACTTTCTAAAAATGCTATTCTCAACCCCAGGATCCAAAAACAACCTTCACAAAAAGATGTGTCATTTAATTCTGAGTTCAGGGATATCTCTCATGGATGTTCCATCTTGTTCCTATAGGGAGATAGGCTGGGATCCAATGGGACCAGCCTCCCCAGGCTACCCTAGGGAGCCCTACAGCCCTACAGCAGTGAGCACACAAAGTGGCTGCTGCTCTCTACCAGAGCATGTTACCTGCACTAGTACACGCTCTACCCTATCCATTCACTGCACCCTACCCAGGGGGGTACCTGGAGCCTTCCATAGGGGTGGCTGATGTGCACAGACAGGGGAGGGTTAAGCCCAGCCAGTGGGGACACTGGCCGGGCTGACATGGCAGTCACTGACTGCATACAGGCTCTGCGCTGGCAGGCCTGAGTCACCATTTTAAAGCTACTCATGTGGGTGGCGCAATCCGCGCTGCAGGCCCACTAGTAGCATTTGTCATCACCGGCCCTGGCACACACAGTGCACTTTACTAGGGACTTCGTGGTGCTACAAATATGCCAATCAGGTATATTCATTCAATATCACAATTTACAGAGGGAGCACTTACCCTCTGACACTGATCAGCAGTGGCAGAGGGTCCAAAGCATCTAAACCAGCAAAAACGAAATCCAGCACAGCATCAAAACACATGAGTCAGAGGCAAAAAGATGGGGGAAGAACCACGCCAAAAGGTGTCAGGTCTAACACTGGTTAGTGATCCGTATAGTATATAATGAGGAATTGCAAAGGCTTGTTTGCTTTGTAATTTTCCTTTCACATTATGCCAGGTCAGTAACCTACCCCTGAGGTTCATTTGGACACGAAGTCCACTCAGATGGCTTACATGTGTCCAGTTAAATTCCAGTAGTAAAGGAAGCTCTAATCATGTCAAGAAAGACAAAGCCTATTTTTGTAGCCATGGATTCATGTACTAAAACCAATCAAAAGAATGCAAGGCATTCAGAGTACTGCTTGTGCTATACCTCCAATTAAGGAAGTTAGTGCTGTAAAATATTGTCTGCCTATTCAAACCACTGTATTTAGCAGAAAAACATCAGCAATAACCATATTACGGAGTATTGTTGTCATGAAGGAGAGCGACTGGAATGGAATTACACAGGATCGTATTCAGTGCTAAGAAATTCAAACAGTGAAGGTATCAGATGGTAACGTGGGGGCTATCCAGCCCCGATCTTTTTTTCCTTCATAAATATTGGAAAACATGGACAGAAACAAATAAATGAGAAGATCTATTCACTGTGGGCATTGGACACTGTGGACCACGATTCTTTTTTGAAAATACAATAAATCTTAATATCCTTGTGCCATCGGCTTGGGTACGTCCTCTGAGACGAGATGTCAATGCCAGTGGCCTGTGCTCATAAAAAACATCAAAATACCGAACCGTTTCCTGTCCGGCTGTCCTCACGTGGGGATTGTTCAGCAGCTGCTTAAATAAACTGAAAATACTCTCAATGAGGGCAACGTCTGCTACTGTGTATTTCTTCACTCATGATAAATTATTACACTACCATGACACATTTTGTAATCTTAATTTTAATTGTAATTGTATTTATATATTGCACACAACCCCCAACAAGGCCTTTTTGATATTTTTGCAAGTTGGCGCTATCTGGGCAAATGTTTCACCTTATTAGTACCAATTTGACACCAAAATACAGCAAGCAAACTAAAGGTGACCAGTTAACATTTCCAAACGTCCTTTAACTGCTCAGCAACACGTATTGCTGAGTTTATAGTAACATTTGATCCGGTTATTTATTTATTTATTCAAAGTTTTATATAGCGCGAACAGGATCCTTACAGATATCAGAGCGCTTCACAAGACAGGGTAGGGGCAGTAGGAATCAATAGAGATAATGGGAGCAGTATAATAGTCAATAACATGGTAATAACAAGGATAATAATAACATACATAAAACATATCTATATACAATCAGGTAAAGAAGTAATGTAAGACAGCACAAGTCATTTATCCCACTACAGAGGTGTTCAGGTACACCTTGGGTGTGTGGATGGCTTATACCAATGTTTTAGTATAGAGAGAACAATGAGTGAGGGCATCGGGAGAGTGGATCAGTAAACCGTGTATCATATATTGGTCGGAAGTAAGAGAGTATCGTAATAGTGCCCCCATCCAGTAGAAGTATAATGCCAAAGGACAAGGTGAACAGTGATACAGAGCAATGTAGAGTCTCTGATCCAACACCAATAAGGTTCAGGAGATCTTGGCCAGAAGGATGGTTTTCACCTCTTTCTTGAAGAGTGCAGTGGAGGAGATAAGCCTGGTTTCAGGAGGGAGCGCATTCCAGATCCTGGGTGCCATTCCTGAGAAGGAGCGCTTGTATGTTTTCTCTTTCCGGAATCTAAGAGGTTTCAGGAGTAGATTTTTTGTACTCCTATTGGATCTCGAACCTCCTGATATAGACAACTTTTGAGCGAGGTAGTTGGGTGCATTGTGGTGCACGGCCGCGTGTGTCATAACTGCAATTTTTAGCTGTATTCTGGCTTCAAAAGGCAGCCATTTTAGAGACTTTAAGTCTGGGGATATATGCGAATGCTTTCTTGAGCCAGTAATGAGTCTCGCGGCAGCATTCAGGGAGGCTCTTAAGGGTGCTGTTGTGGATAGCGGGAGTCCGCTGAGGGCCACAATTCCGTAGTCTATTCGAGGGATGACTAAAGCTTGTACAGCAGTTTGGAAGTCTTCGGCAGGGAGGAAGGGTTTAATTTTCCTCAGTGTGTTGATTTGGAAATTAGCTGCTTTTGTGGCTTTGCTAACGTGCTGCTGCATGTTGAGCTTGGCGTCGAGTGTGATGCCTAGGGATTTCGCCGAGTCCACTATGGTAGGTTGGACATTGAGTGCGGTTAGGTTGTTGAGCCAGGTTTGGGTGGTGGAAATTTTCGCCGGGGGTGAGATGAGTAGGAACTCAGTTTTCAGAGCATTTAGTTTGAGGTGATTATCGGCCAGCCAAGATTGAGTGTTCATAAGCGTGGAATTCAGATGTTTGATATCATCCGGGGATTGTAGCTTTAGGTAAAGTTGTGTGTCGTCGGCGTACATATGGAATTGGACATTGGAAGCTTGGAGCAAGGTGGCAAGCGGTTCCATGACGAGGTTGAACAGTGTGGGGGAGAGGGAGGATCCTTGTGGAACACCTAGATCTGCAGGCACAGGTGTAGATAGCACATTATCAATCTTGAACATCTGAGACCGGTTGTGAAGGAAGGACGAAAACCATTTGAGAACAGTTCCCGATAGACCCATTCTAGTGCTCAGCAGCTCCAGCAAGTTCTCATGTTTGACCGTGTCAAATGCTGACGAGAGGTCGAGAAGGATGAGGAAGCAGGACTCATTGCTATCAAGAATTTGGAGGGCGTCATCCATTATGTGTGTCATAGCTGTTTCCGTGCTATGTTTCGCTCGGAAGCCTGATTGATGAGGGTTGAGGAGGTCAAATTGGTCAATGTGTTTTGTTAGTTGGAGTTGGACACATTTCTCCAGCAGTTTGGCCAGGGTGGGGATATTGGTGATGGGCCGATAATTGTTTAGGTCAGACGGATCAGCTGTAGGTTTCTTGAGTATAGGCGTGACTTGCCCCACCTTGAGGGAGTCTGGAATGAGGCCTTGTTGCAAGGAGCTGTTGATGATTTTGGTCCAGAGAGGGAGGAGCAAGGGGATGAAGTCTTTTACAGCATTAGCAGGTAGAGGGTCTGTGAGGTGATTAGAGGGCTTCAAGGTGCAGAGCAGTTTGTGTATTGCTTCTTCCGAATAGGTATCGAAGTACAGCCAAGATGCCTTGTTTTTAGGTTGAGTGTTAGCCATTCTGGTGTGGTTGGGGAATCTGCTTACATCCATGATGAGGTCATTTCTTATGTTGTCAGTCTTTAGCTTAAAGAAAGCAGAGAAGGCTTCACAGTGTGGGGTGTCGCTTGTTGTGCTGTTTGATTGTAAGGGTTGTGCCTTTGTTTGGGTCTTGATTAGTTCGAACAGTTTTCTTGGCCTGTTTTTAGCTTGGTCCAACTGGCGGCTAAAGAAGTCCGACTTTGTGCGCTTTATTTTCCTGAAGTAGGCATTTCTCTTGTTCTTAAGCCTTTTGAGGTGCAGTGCTGAAGGGTCCGATCTCCAGGTGCCCTCTGCCATTCGCATAGTACGCCTGTCGTCATTGAGTCTATCATCATACCAGGGGTTAGAAATTTTGGTGGAGACTCTCTTCAGTTGCAGAGGGGCGACTTCATTGACTATTGTGTTCATAGAGTCAAGGTAGTGGTCAATCAGTGATTGAACATCCGAGGCATCTGAAGGGGGAAGGAGGAGATTGCCTATGTGGGGAGGCAGGGTAGAGGGGTTAAGATTCTTCATGTCCCTTTTCCATGTTTTGGATTTGATTGGTTGAGCCAGGTTAGGTTTAACTTTTTCATTAATAAAGAAGGTGATAATGTGGTGATCAGACCAATCGCAGGGTAGAATCGCCTCCAGTTGTGTAGAGTTCTCTTTGGCAATGATGAGATCGAGTATCGAGCCTTTGTCGTGTGTTGGTCTATCGCATATTTGGGTGAGGTCAAGCGCATTAAGGAAAGTTTTGAGACTATTCACCACTGTGTCTTTCTGATCGTTCCAGTGGAGATTGAAGTCACCCAGGTAGACTTGGGTGGTCTGCCGACCGGCATTGGAAGTGATCATGTCCATGAGTTGTTGGGTGAAGATGAGATTGTCACCAGGCGGGTGATAGATGAGATGTAAAGTACAAACTTGTTTGCCCTCGCTGGTGATGTCGAGGCAGAGGAGTTCACAGGAGGAAAGGGAGGGGGAGGTGACTTTAGTAACGGAGAGGTTGCTCCTAAAAATGCATGCAATTCCCCCGCCCGTCTTGCCAGGAGACCGGTCCAGCCTAATGATGTGATAATTGGGGGGGGGGGGACTAGTATGTCCATAATCGGGGTAGAGGCTTCAGTGAGCCACGTTTCCGTTAGAAAGGCTAGGTCCAGATCCATAGCTGAGACGAGATCAGCGATGTCGGAGGAGTGTCTCTGGGCCGATCTGCAGTTTAGTAGGATGCATTTGAGTTTGGGAGAGAGAAGGGTGGTCGAGCTTTCTAGTGTGAGGGGAACTTTTCTAAGGTTGTTAGGGACGGAACCTCTGTTGTTGAGTGTTGGGAGCCTCAGAGGGTTAGTAAGAATTGTGGGTATGGGGATGTGTGTGTTGAATATGCGTTTTACCGGACCTGGGCCATAAGAGCGTAGGAGAGAGCATAGGTCGCGGTCCGACAATGGGTTGAGGACACGACGGGGGCGGTGGGAGTTATTGCGAACGGGGATAGTCGGCCAGCGCGGGTGTCGGCGGAGGCGAGGGTATGTAGGGAGGGTGCGTCGTTTGTAGGGTATTGGGATGGTGGGAGTTAGAGATAGGTTGAGCTAGAAACAAAGTTGTGTTAAACTTAGCAGGTGGTGCACGAGATGACGGGTTGCGTGACAAACGCATCAAATTCCTAGATATGCAGAAAACGCAGAGGCCGTGAAATCACATAATTTATATGGCCATGCTTAGATGTAAGAATTCTTGTACTTCATAAACTTGAAGTTCGAATGCGTCTCAAAATTAGAAAGTATAGATTCCGCGCACTGCTGCTCGGCCTGGAATTAGTAATTTTTGATGAAAGGTGGTTTTACATACATTTCCCTCCAGATAATGTTAAGCGGCTTCAATGGCAGACTGGCCATTTATCTCCCCGTATTTCCCTCTGCTGCCCTCCCCCTCCTTGCAGTGAGAGGACTCTGTTTAGACGGTCTTTCAGAGGGCCGACCCTGAGAGCCAACAGTCCCCCAAATGCGGGAGATTTAGACACTGTTCCCAGTCTGTATAAGGCTGCAACACTTGGGCAAAACTGGCATTTGCAATTAAATCCAGCCATTCCCTTGAAGGCTGCTTGAGTGGTTTGGTAAATAAACAAATAATGCGGTAACACAAGACCGGTCCTCGGGGGGCCTCAGTGCAGCTCAGGGGGGCACTTGCACCATTCTTCCTAATGGGCTTCCCTCACGGAACTGCCGCATGTAAGGGAAAGGAAATGCGGTACTCCTGAAATGCCCCCAATGCAGGCGCAACAGTCTGGCCGGCCCGCTATGCCCCGCAGCCTGCTTCCCAGTGGAACAGTCTCTCAGGAGGCCTCCTGCCCAAGACAATGATAGGCGCAGGAGGCTCTGCGCACACACTGGGCTTTACCTGGGAGCCGGACGGGGCTGGCAGCAGTTCGGTTCTTCTCCGGTCTTCGGGGATGCCTGCCTCACAACCACGCTGCTTGGAGAAGTAGCGTTCAGCCCTCACAGTTCTCCTCGGTTCTCGGGCGCGGTAAGGTTGGGAGCGGGGCAGCCCTTACTCACTTCCAAGGCGGCCCTGCTTAGGGACGAGCCCCTCGATGCCAGGCAACACTCCTGCGCCTTCACCAATCCCAGCAGGCCCTGCTCTGACGTCAGCGGGGCAGCACGCGGGTTTCCCGAGTTCCACACATCTGGAATCCGGGGGGTAATTTAAAACAGCGCTCCTAGACTACCGTAGCACTTCACAGCGTGCTCATTTCCCAGGGCAGCGGCGGTGACTACAAGGACACAGCGCTTCCTCTGCCTCAGCCACGACACACAGCGCTACGTGAGGAAAGCTCTCCTTGGCCAAAGTATTTTACAGTCCGGTCACGGCAGCAATCACGGCAGTGAAAGGGTGGTTCCCGGACACCGTGCTTCCCTTAGTAACCCTACCCAGAGCGCACAAGTCCTGGGCGGCGGCAGTGAGTCCAGGGGCACAGCGCTTCCCTTCCACAGCGTGTCACAGTGCCTTAGAGGCCCCCAGGCGGCGGTGGTGATGCTTTCAGGATTACAGCGCTATGGGGGCAGTGAATGAGAACAGAGAGTGTTGTCTTTATGAATTCCCCACGAAAACAGTTCTTAAAGCCAAAAACCTCGCAGGGGCAACTTCTATATAAGAAACATGGGGGGTTCTTGATGATTTTGGCAGAGGCAGTCATTACAGGGTTGTATACCCCAGGCAGTTTTTATGAATGCTGTGGAGACACCCTGGAGATGTTATTTCCAGTTCTCCCTCGCAGGGCAGGGTCAGCAGACAGTAGAGCAGCTCAGCAGGTTGTGGGGCAGCAGTTCCTTGGAGCAGTCAGCCTCATTCCCAGTGGCAATCCTCCTGCGCAGCAGTCCTCACTCTAGAAGGGGTTCTTCCAGGTCCAGCAGTGTAACAAAGATGTGAGGCCAGGACCCTCCCTTATATATTCTACAGTCCAGTTACTGGAAGGTGGTGGAAGTCTCTGGGAGGGTCTGGGGGCAGGGGCTTCTGGAAGAGTCATGGGAGTTCTGGGATGTTTCCTGCCTTTCCTGATCTGGCTGTCACAGTGACGAGAGAAAGGGCTGTTAGGGCTACAGTGGTCAGCCCATCACAGCTCATCCAAGGGGAGAAGGTGTGAATCACCACTCACACCTCCAAACCCAGGCAGCTATCAGTATGCAGAGGGGAGGGAGGTTGGGGGGGGGGAGGGGGACAGGGGCGTAACACAGGCCCCCGCAGCCCACGCGGTGCGGGGGGCCCCAAGCTCCAAGAGGCCCCCTCGGCACTTCACTCTGGCCAGAGAGCTCATGATTGAGCCCGGAGGAGGCCCCTCTACGTACCGTGCAGGGAGGCCCCCTCAGGCCCCCTCAGGGAGAAGGAGGGGGGGGAGGAAGTCTACAGTGGCCAATCTAAGTGTAGGCGGGAAAAGGTCCACTTTCTAAAAGTGGGATTCCTAACTAAGTAGTGCCCAAACCCCATATATCATTGGAAAGGGTTCCCTGCCCCGGGTCCAACAAGACCAAACATGACAGACTTATTAGGTCCCTGTCAGAAATGATACCATAAGGTGGGTTCCCAATGTTAGCCTATGGAGGGTTAAGCCTTACTGCGATAGCAGGGGCTTGTGGCAGATATGCCAGCGTCACAAGGTTTTAGGGGAGAGCACCTGCACCTCAGCACTATTTAGCAGTGGTGAGGCGCCCAGAGTCCTAAGTCCAACAAAATGTAAAGTAAAAATGGGAGGCCAAAGGGCAAAAATGTAGGGGAAGACCACCCTAAGGCTGACAGGTCCAACAGTGGTCATGAATAAATCGACTACACTACTGGCCCTGCTGGTGGCATGGAGTGCAGGCTTTGATAATATTAATGAGGGCGACTTCGGGGCCCATCGTGGTACGGCGTCTTCCCGGCTTGGTTTGATTCAGTTAAAATATCTGCACAGAGCTTACTATACTAGTGGCCGCCGCTTTTGGCGGGGCGACGTCTACTCTTGGGGAGGTTCTTGCCTGCGATATTACACTGGACCCCAAATTACTCCTACTGCATTGCACAGACAGTATTGGCGGAAACTGATACAAATGTAATCTGCTGTTCCTAGGTCTCACACTGCTAGCCTATGGAAAGAAATAGGGGCATTGAAGAGAGGGATGGACCACCGTATGGGGCTGGAGGTAGCAGTGCTCCAGGCTCGGGGTTGTCCACAAAAACATCGGAAGATAGGGCTACATTGGGCAGATTATAGGTGTTTGGTTCTGGACCCTGTTCGCACTGTAGCACTCCAACTCAATATCTAAACAAAACAATGTGGTCTAGAGGCTTATGGAACTGAAAAGGAGACTAGTTTTACCTCTATATAGAGGCATTATTAATGATATAGGTTAGGTGGGCTGGCGGGCGGGTAGACAATGTGCAGGTTCATGTGTTTATATTATTCTGAGATTTTCTATAATAATGTCTTCTATATGTAGGAGGGCCATACAGGTCCCGCTTTGTAACAAAAACCCAATCAAATTTGTTGTGAAGAAAACAAAAACCAAAAAATCCCTTAATCATATAAAGTGAAAAGAGAGTGCAAGAATAGGCTCAACACATAAATCTGTCCCTACCAAAATGCGGATAGGCACCTAAACTGTAACAGGAACTTCCCAAATATGTCAGAATGAATGTGACAATAGTAAATTAAGAAGGTCTGCAACAAATGGAAATTGAGTTACTACAGATTTTTAAATAAACTGAAATTCCCTACAAAGATATTTATGGATGCAGTAGAGTTTCTTTGAGTCCGTTTCGACAGTTTATGTTTTATCAGAATGTATACTTTCATGTGGAACTTCCTGTTGTGACGTAATTCCGCTCCACGCACCGCCGTGGAATGCTGGAATGCCGAAGGTTCTATGCCGAGCGCCGGATGCCAGCTGTCAGTTCTCACAGGCTGACTGCAGGCGGCGGGCGCGCCGATGTCTTGTTGCTGACGTTAAATAAAGCCTGTTATCAACATACCACTCTGTCTCATGTTGTGGTTACAACACTTCCTGCAATAGAAACACGTGCAAGTGTGCGTGTAAAATTTTATATGGGCATATTGCAGCAACCTTTTTTACAGAGGGGATCTAAGTGACATCAAATAGACAATGAGAGTAAAGCTCAAGTAGTCTAGGATATCACTCAGAACCAGAGGTGAAAAACAGCTTTTTTTCACTTTTTACCCATCTACATTTGCAAGTTATGTATGGGCTGTCCCTGGGGATTAATTGGGGAGCCATACATAACATGGCCTCACTTCAAAGTCCAAAAAGCTTATCAAAAAGAGAAGAAACCATTGACTCCTGCTAGCCCTATCCACCTTATCACTCACTATGTGTATCCTCTCCTCCAGATGATGTGCTCCTTGCTTTCCAGAGCAGCTCTGACACGTTCTCAGAAAACCCTGCCAGCCTGGAATTCCTTTATGCCATAGCAACAAATAACGAGCCCATAGCAGTGAGGTACAGGATTTAGAACCCACCCATGCATTCGTGCTAATGGCCCCCTGTAAAAGCCATTCATAACAAAATCATCATAATAAAGTGAGCATGCAAATAATTCCAAAGCTTAGAGAAGCAGAAGTTACTTCCAAAAGGAGATAACAGAGATCATAATTTACATGCCAAATATCTCTTTTGAATGTACAGCCTACATTTCCTCCAATAGGATATAAAAGTGATCATAATTTGCATTTTTACTATCTCATTTGATTGTACAAGCATAAAGAGAGACTGGACATAGCGAAATATCAACCTTGCAATGAGGCAGGAACAAGCTATATTGAATCAGACCACAGCAACTCACAAACCTCAAAGGCAGGGATGCTTAATTATCCTTTACACTCAGTAAACATAGGTGTTTTTGTCAACATAACAAGGGCTGCCTAATTCTAGGATATAGGGCCATATGTACGAACACATTTTTCCATAGACACAGAATGGGTAAACCCCTTTGATACATCTGTCCCTAGATTCCAAAGATAATTTCATATGTCTGACAATTCAGAGTTATACCCAATTCTATGGAGTGCGTTATTTGCCCACGGAAGAAGCAAAACATATCTTCCCTCTCAAGATAGAGGTCTAGATAGAACACTAGTAAATGATGCAGAATACTTATATGAAGTAGATGTCTGTGGCATGTCACCCGAAGCTTCCATTCATAGCGTGATTAAATAAATAGGTTATAGCTATTTTTATGGCAGATTTCCTACTGTGCTTCAGGGTCCCAATAAATAAATCAACAATCAAATCAACTGGCTTGCACTTGCAATGTGAATGGAAAGTGGAGGTAACGAAGCATAGCCAAAAAACATTGGGATAATAGATTAGAGGGGAAAGGATTATAAGGCATTTAGCAACGAACTTGGAAGAAAAGCATGGCAGAAATAGTAAAAGAAATAAGTTGCTTAGCTCCTATACATTGAGATTATGAAACAAAGAAAATGCAGTCTTTCTTTGGGACAAAGTAAAAGGTTTATTTTGAGGCTTTGTAGGAACTTCCACTCAATTAGGAAATGAAGTGGTTGAAGACACAAGTACAGTTTGAGCTGGTGCGGTAGGTAGGAAACATGAAGACCTAAGATCTTAGCTATTGGTATTTGCAAGCAATGTCAATAAGTATTTCACCAGGCACAACATTTTTCCTGCAGGAATTTGCAGGCTTTTTCCAAACTTTCCTACTCAATCAAAAGAGGTTTGGAAGGATCCACAAAATGATCTATAGCCTAAAACTGCGCTGCTCCTTTCATATTAAAGTGAAATTTATAATGAATAATTACCTCCGGCCCGACTCTGTAAATGATGGGGGTTTTTTTACACACAAGAAGAGGTGAGGAGACTAGAATACACGTATAGCAACAAAGGACAGAAATTAATACCCGAGGTGATAATTGCGATCACCAGTAGGGCTTTGTAGTGTATAGGTTGACGCTACAAGTAACCATAGAAGGGGCACATGGTAGACACAATAGAATTGGATGCTTTAAAGGGTATTCCCTATTTTGGCATGTAAATGTGAGCGAATATATCATTATGCTTCTTTTCAGTATTTGGACCCCGTGTTATTGAGAACCTCCTCTACTCGCGATGATTAAACTATGATCGCAAGAGACTAGTTTATTTTGGCGCTTTTGACCGAACTACGGTCGGGCTATTACCAGGACTGGGAACGATAGACGTCCTGAAGAAGACCGGGTTACCTTTGAGGCGCAGTAAGTCGGTCGAAACATGTTGACACAAGCAGTATTAGGAGGGGTGTTTTGAGAACCTAACTTTCTCATTTAAACACGACCTACCTTATTTTCTTTTAATCCTGGTGGAGGTACCTACAAATAAAGTTTTTACTGGTATCCTCAAACCAGTTTTAAAGCACTTCCCATTAACTGCACTTTGTCGTATCACTATTCCCAGTCACAGGGTGGTTTTCACTGTTTCATCACTGTTTTTGGTATATTTGTATTTGTGTTGTGTCTTGTGATTATTTTCTACCCCTTCCCTTATGCTCCGCCCTGAGTGTGGCTACACCAGGGCGTTTTGTAAGCAGACCCGATGATGAAGCATGAGTGAGGGCAGTTTTTCAAAACAAATTTATTTTTTCTGTCCTATGTTGCTATACATGTATTCTAGTCTCCTCACCCCTTCTTGTGTGTAAAATTGTGTCGTGGGGGTTCAGGGTGGTGGAGTTGTATAATTTTTGACCCTCTCCCCTTTATTGTGATTAGTGTCTGTAAAGGATGTCCCTGATGCAACTTTTTTTTAAAACCCTTAACCTTTTTACTCGCCATGTAGGATGCATCAGGCATTCTGCTTTACCAGTCACCTAGCTCTGCTACCTCATCATTAACCTAACATGGCTGCCATCAGTAACTATAAAATTGGCCCGATCGGTCCTTGAAACGCAACAGCAGAAATTAGTTGGTAATGCTTGTAGTGAGACAACTAGCGGACTGCAACACATAGAACACTCATATTTAGTATGGAGAGTAAGAAAAAATAGGAGCCCCAAAGGACTACTCCAAGCAATCAAACTGGTGATCAGTTATACAGAAATGTTTAAGTGGCCTCTAGAAATGTGAGCACCAGTCGGGGAAGAACTACTCATGTCTTGTGATACAATATTACACTTATTTGGGATAAATGTGCATATAGCTAAAGCTTATGATCAAGGAACATTATTAGAATTTACTGAAGAAGTTGATATAAGGGGAATTTAAACTGGGTAGTGTTTTTGCGCCACAGATCATTAAAGTAGCGTACCAATCTGGATAGGAGAAGGACATAATAGGCAGTGTTGAGTAAAGGTATATAATTCTATCAAGTGTCCCAAAATGCAGCCTGGCGTAAATATTCTACCTTTGCCAATGTGGATTCAAAAGTCTTGTATTGAGAAGTAGAAGAAGGATTTAATTAGACAAGGCTCAGCTAATTATGTAAATAACCCATTGTTATGGTGGGTAAAGAAGGTAATGATTTCTCTTGACCAATGAAACAATGGGAGGTTGTTAGACCTGACATCATTGGCGTGAATCTCCCTTCCATTTTTGACAGATTGCCTCCTCTGTTTTCATATGTTTTTGCTGGATTTATGCTTTGGTCACCGTGCCACTGCTAATCAGTGCCACAGTGCAAGTGCTCCCTATGTTAAATTGATACTGATTGAATTCCATGATTGGGTTATTAGATTTATCTGTCAGCCCCTAGTACAGTGCACCCTGTGTGCCCAGGGCTTGTAAATCAAATGCAGCTGGTGGGCTTGCAGCACTGGTTGTGCCACCCACAAAAGCAGCCTGTAAAGTGTGTCTCAGGCCTACCATTGCAAGGCCTGTGTGCAGTCTAGCACTGCCATGTCGACTTGGCCAAGTGCACTCACTTGCCAGTCCCTAAACCTTCCCTTTGCTTCATATTAGACACCCCTATGGTAGGCCCAAGGGCAGGGTGCATTGTAAGTATAAGGTAGGACATGCTCTGATGTGTGTAGCATGTTCTAATAGTGAATTACAGCAATTTTCGTTTTTCACTATTAAAAGCTACCTGTTCTCATAGGCCAGAATGGGCAGTGAAGATTATTACATTCTTATAATCCTAACTGACTCAGGGAACATGGAAGAAATTCGAATTTAGTATGCCTGAACTCAGAATAATCAGCTACATCTTTTAGTAAAGTTTATTTTAATATTCTGTGTTTGCAAATACCACTTTTAGAAAGTAGGTATTTGCTTGCCTAACCATTTGAGCCTGCCTCTGCTGGTTTGTGTATTCCTTGTCTGGGTTTGTGTGTGACAGGGACGGGGAAATTCCAGGAGACAGTCTGGGACAGCCCAGTGGTGATTAGAGAGATTTACATCCAGATGGGAGAGGGGGGGGAGTGCACCTGGGACCTGAATAGGGCTGGGCCTTCCCTCTACAATGCTGGCTCCACCCCCTGTGGCTTGTCTGATGTCTCTGCCCTGCACAGTGAAAGGAGAAGAGAGTCATGTCAACAAAGTGCTCAGGAACTGGTTTGAACTAGGCAGAGGCCTCTTTGCCTTCAGAAAACAAAGGATTTTGGGGTATAAGTATTGGGACCCTGCTCCCAAGAGTTTAGATCACTTCTGGGACAAGAAACCTTTCTGCCAAGGAGAAGAACCAAGGAAGCTGCAGGAGTTTGGACTGCCCCTCTGCCAGTGTGCTGTTTGCTGGGTTGGCCTACAGTGGTTGCTTCATTGCCAAGGGAAAGGAGAAGGAACTTAGAAGGACTTTCATTTATCTACATAATATTCTCCAAGGGCTTGAACTGTGCTTGCCTCCTGTTGAAGTCTCAGGGCCAAAAGACTTCACCTCCAGCTCCCTCCTGAATTTTCTTGCTGGGGATTCTGACTTCAGTCACTTGCGTGCAGCTGAGAGCTGGAAGCGCGACGCATCGAGAGGAAGCGTGTCGCTGCCGCAGCTGAAATCATCGCAACGCCGGAGAAGCGAGCCTCCGTCGCATCTCCCTGGAAGAGTAAGTTCATCGAAGCTGCCTGCTGTGTCATCATCGGAGAAGCGTGACGCCATCAAGAGAGTCGCCATCGCATTGCCGAAGAAGCGTGTCGCAGGGATTGTCGCGGCTCCAAAGTACAGAGTCGCCGCAATGCTGCCAGGGTGTCATCGCATTGCCGCATCAAGGGCGCCATCTTCTCGGATCGCAACTGGATCATCGCATTGTCATCGCATCAAGGCGCCATCTTGCGCACCGCAATAGGCCCGCAGGCCGAGAATTTACGCATCACCTCCGCACCGGTAAGGCTCGCGACGAGTCCCCTACTCTGCGCAAGCATTGAGGAAGGACGCAACCTTTCCCCGGGTCACGGAACCGACGCATCTCCCCTTCTGCGAGTCTTTTTGTCTACTTTGCGTTACGCATCCAGGTACTTTGTTGAGAACTTTGTCGCATCTACCATCAACTTGAACTAAGAGACTTTAATCATCTTTCAAGTAATCTTAAGAGTAGTATTGTGGATTTTTGTCATTTGTGGTCTTGTGTTTAAGTCTATATAAAGAATACTTATTTTTATAAAACCTGTGTTGTGTCCATGTGTAGTGTTATCACTGTATTACTGTGTATATTCACAAATGCTTAACACACTGCCTCTGAGATAAGCCTGCCTGCTCGTGCCAAGCTACCAAGGGGGTGAGCAGGGGTTATTAAGGAGTGTAATCCCCTTACCCGGACTTAGAAGTAAGGGTCCCTATTTGGACAAGGGTGAATACCATTGCCAACTAGAGACCCCCAGATCTAACAGAGTTACTATTAAGTGAACCATCAAACAAGCACCAACACTGGTCTTTATGAGTAAGAAGTGAATCACTGTAAATCACAGAGTGGGTAACTCAGGAGGTGTAAAAGATTTCTAATCTTTGGTCTCAGATTAGTAGGCTGTCTATTCTTAAGGATGACTGGGGGCAAAGAAATTGATATGTTTGAGCAAAGCTAGCAGTAGATGTTGAAGAGAAGGGTGGAGTGTTGGTTACACAGAAATTGCGGTAATGAGTTTCCCCACTGTCGAGCAGATTCACCAAAACATGTCTAAGTATCAGCCGTCACTGGGTATACTCAAAACCACAACCAATGATTGGAAGAGTGAATGTTCAGGGCCTCGCTTGCAGGTGTGGAGGCAGTATCAGCAGCCATGCTGACCCCTTCCAAAAGAGTCATTTACTGCCTGTCAATCCACAGCCTTACCATTACACCCACCTCCTTCTAGCCCTGGACCCCAGCTCTGTACAAGGTTTGGATTTTTGGAATTACACATTACACATGGCCAATTATATGTTCAGCCTATCAACAGTAATACAAGATGCATCTCAAAAACCCAATTGTCCATCAGCTTACCATAGTACGATCCCATCTCCAACAGCTTTGAATAAGTCATTTGTGTTTGGGTTCATTGGAAGAACGTGCTTGCAGTCAGGATCGTTCTCTAAGGCTTTGTTTATCCAATTAACGAAGGCATATTTTTCTTCCTCTAGAGTAAAGAAAAGAAAAAAGTACTTGTGTTAGATTTGGAAAAAAAATTAGTACCCATTCATTTAAGGAAGACCATTGGTCGAAATCAAGTCCCTTTGACAGTATTCAGGACCTGTGCCACATATACCAGTTATTGACTTCTGGCTTGTCACAGACATTGATCAACTACTGCTTCCAAATGAAGAATCTGTGTTTGCAGCGTGATACTAACAGGATGCATAGAGGGTCTCTTCAGATTAAAATAGAAGTCTAAATTAGTATAAAATGATTACAGGGCCCTGCTATTACCTGGTTGCTGGTCTTAGACTCCCATCTCGGTCACTTGGACTGGTCAGATGAAGCTCAACTGGTCAAGTTAAAGTACATTTCACAGGCAGTAGTCCAGAAACCGAGATGGTGGCCACATAACAGATACAAATGTCCCATGTCCTAATATTTAAATGCCATTTACCTTACTTGGTTTGTGGCTTTGTTTTTGCACTAGGATCTGTCCTTTCACCTGCCCTCCTCTGCAGTGCCTCACCCAAACATAGTTCCCCATACCTCCTTCTGCAATGGTTCCATAATTTCCTTTCTATAAAAACTTCATTTTGTTACACCTGGTCTTTGCTCAATGTGTTCTTCATGAGCCCAAGTTATAAAACACTAGCGCCCTCAGAAATGGGGAATTACCGTGGGGGATCTGATTTGCTACACCAAACTCCAGCAGCAATTCTTCAATGTTATCCAAGTGCACCTAAAAATCTCAGCAGCTTTTAGAAGGTGAAATGTTGGAGACTCGGAGGAGTGGATTGAAAGCGAGGTATACCCATGTACTGCAACACCTAATTCGGGAAAAATGCCGGTTTACAGTTCTTTTGGGAATAACAAATAATTTGCTATGGAAGCTGTTGTGTAGTGTGTTCACTTAGTGGCCTGCCCAAACAGATCATAAGTTTCCTCATTCACTACTGACGTTATTTCAATCATATTCATCGCGGGGGGACAAAATGTTCTTCATTCATTGTCCTGACCGGTCCCTGGTATTTTTCTTAAACTCACTTTTTTTTTTAAACATCTTTTTACCATGTCTGTTATTCTACATGGTGCCTATTTCTGATTTCACAACTAATATTTATAGTTTTCTTGACGCAATGTACTTCTTGCACTTCAGCGGAAACATACAAACTGAAAATACTAGATAATCTGACGGATAACCCTAAAATGTACACACTGTAGAATGCAATGTAAATGCAAAATAAAAAAAAAACACAAGTAGTATCAAAAGGACATGCACATTAAAACAAAACAGGAGGAATAAGTGTTTGAATGAGACACGGAAATGTAAAAAAAAAAATATTATAGTATACAGGTTTCTGGAAAAGCAAGGGAAAATGCAAAACATAAAGGCACAGAAGTCCAAGTACAGCCAGTGATGGCATACTACGTTTGGACAACACTCAATGTAAAGACACATCCGAGTATTGAAGTAGCCATGTACTGCTGGAATTTGCGATATGCTGAGGCGATGTTACAAGTAGTGGAAAGGGAGAATCATGAATGCGTAAACTGTGTATGCTGATCAAGCGGTATCCAGGTTAAAGACTGTCTTTCTAAGCCAGCTACAAAATTCTTCTCTTTCCATGACCTCTGATTTAGTCCTTCGTACCACTGCCTAGCACACCCCTACTGCAGATGGGCACATCCAACAGCTATAAAGACCTCTCTCGTTCAAAACGCTGAGGTTGTGCCACGTCTTTGTGTGACCACAGCAATGTAGGCAGATACCACACCACCACTTGAGAAGTTGACAGGAAATCACCACCCGAGCAGGAGCACATTAAGTATTAAGTAAAGAGACAGGAGATTCCCTGCACTTGACTACAACACCTCGGTGATCACTCTACCGAGCAGCTCAAAGGGGTGGAAACTGGCACCTCTAAGGATGTACAGACTCAAAACAGCTTTGTGGAGCTGGTGAGCGTACAGCCCAAAGTAACAGAAGACTTCACGAACAAACAGGGAGTATGCTGGCAGTAAGCAGCCAATGCAGCAGCCGGCTCAGGATTACATGCAGACAGAGCATTTCTGGAGTAGAGGGAAGGTAGCCCAGAGGGACAATGGTACCATGTTGTCTAGAATTGAGCTCTTGGACTGGAGTGTGGCACATAGAGGTGCTGGAGCCGTGATTAATGTAGAAACTTTTCTCTCCAGACAGATGGGTAATTTGGAGACATTGAGGGTGTTCGCTGGAGAATTTAACCAGCATGATTTACCAAAGCTCTTAGGCTTGGAATGTGCACCATAAACAAAAATTCTAAGCAATGGGTTTCAGAAGTTTGTCAAGCTCTCAAACTGTACACAAGCACTGGACACAGAAATTGACGATCCATTTGTTGTCACAGGAAGTGGATCGGACACAGTAAGACAGCAATAATGGAGATGATGGAGGACTTGTACCAAAACAAATGCATGATTCACAATGGAGACTAAAGTAAGTACCCAAGTAAACAAATGCAGAACACATGATGGGCAATATGGATTAACTGATCAATAGGAAAAAAGCAGGGTGGAAGTCAGGGAGGCTTAGAAAAAAAAACTGACTTTTAGCACCGTCATGTCTAAAACAGCTCAAATGTAGAAGGGAGATCAAGGAGGAATTTATTTGTCACTGCTTTAACAAATATGGGCCTGCAGGCTCAACTGGAAGATGACTATCTGAAAGAGTTGATGCCTCTTGAGGGAATAATCCCTCTACAAGGACAACTGCACCAGACAGACTATTCACAAGGAAGGAAGAAACAAAGCAAGTGGATGCGATTCACTGCTAGTGACTCAAAGAGAGTCTGGGACCAAAGACATTATACTCTATGCAACTGACCAGCAAAAAGAAATTCACCCACAAGGGGCATACAGCATTGGTTGTTTTCAGGACCTGAGCCCCAACACTGCAGAAAATAACCCGAAGGACATTGAAGGGGTGGAATAAAAGGGGATATAGGCAGTGTGTTCCAAGAGGCAGCAAGATGTAGTCTCCTCCAAAGGGACGATCTTCAACTCTCCTCAGACACAGATTGATCAGAAATATCTAGAAATAACTACTAGAGGTCATATGGAAATAGGTGGGACTGGCTGCTGTCTTACTACCGTTAAGTATCAAGGTGTACTCATAGAAAATACTGAGGACTGGGCAACAGTGGGTTAACATAGGAGTGTGTTCCATTTGTTTAAATACACAGAAAAAAGGATCAGCCTGCAAGTGAAGTGGCAAATGTAAAACACATAAGGGAGTTACTTTACAATAATGTTATCTGCAAATAATACAACTCCCTGGACTTACAATCAAATTAAACTGGCGGGGTCCTAATGAGGTGTTTGTCCATGTATTTCCTAAAGATCCAGTGTTAACGCTAGAGTAGTTTTAGTATACTGTACCAGAGTAAGAATGTTGTGTCCCTTCGCTGGACAGCTCGGACGTGCCACCAATGGCGCATATTCCCTCTTTTCGATTGATCGCTTTTCTGAACGTTTTAGCAACGTCGCTGCTTTTGAGCTCTTGGACAATCTGAAACCGGAAAGTAAAAACAGCATCAGATACATTCATAGATGTGGTATGACTTATTAATGCTGAAATAGCAGTTCAGAACTTGGCCCTAAAGATTAAATAACCCTTTGTAGCAAATAAAGTGGAGTATGGGTTGAGACAAGGCAGCACACTGCTTTAGACGACTTCTCAGTCTTCAAAGAATACCCCAAAGAAAAATACATTAAAACCAAAAGACTTCCATTTCCTTAAAAACAACATCCGTCGCTTGAGGACATCAAAGCGCACCACGTTTGCTTGGTTGTGCTTGGAATTAAACTAAGTCCATCAAAGTAAGGATTCTATTGCAAGCGAAGAATCGGATGTAAATGTACTCATTCTCTATTTAATTATGTTTTTGAGTGAGGACTGGATTTATGGAAAGTAGTAACCAACAGAGCACGTTTAATCGAACAACAAAAAAACTTTACAGAAGTTCTAAATTGGAGCTATTGAACCTTTTCGTTACTTCCCTGTAGTTTCATTAGCGTGCAGCAGGGCCACGGCAGTGGTGCATTGTATAAATACAACTAATGTACACCAAGAAATCACATGACAAACATCTTAAGTCATAAAACAGTCCGCACTTGGAAAAAAAATACCATACAAAAATAGTTTTACAACGCTACGAGAAAGTGTTCGGAGGATAAGAATAGAGATAGCAAGTTCCCATTTCGAATAATATCCATTTCACAGAACTCCAGGAAAATAATTCAATATTGTAGGTTAATGCAAGTCATATCAACATCTGGCTGAACAAAATACAGCTGTGATATTCGTACTTTTAAAAACATAAGGGACATTCAAGTGATACTTGGGTAGAAAGAGCCTATATTGCATTCGTGCTTCCATAAGTTTGTATTCACCCTGGAAGCTGATTTCCACAAAAACCGAAATATGAACGAGGGCACACTTAGAAACGGTCACTGCCAAAGCCAACAGGCCAACCTTTTGGAAAAACACAGGTCAAGCGTAAATGGGGTTACATGAAAAAAAAATGTTACGCCTGTTTTTTTCATGAATACATCAACATACATTTGAACTAGAGAACACTAAAGTATAAACGGCAAAATGGTGAAATACAGGACTTGAACATTAGGTTTAAGTATTGGCACTTACTACCCGACATTGGTGAGTGCCAGAGTTGTCTTCCAAGTGACTGTACAAAAATGTTATCTGACTGGGATAAACGGAAACATGGGCATGAGTTCACCTTTATAGGTGGTCTGATATGAAATGTATGTATAAAGTTACAATTGGATTTGCCTATGTCAACATTAAATCAATTACAGTGCACGTTTTTGTAGAAAGGATTATGAACAGGCAAGGACAGAAGTCTTCATTTTTCTGATGCTACTCTATTTTCGCATTTTCTGAGGACCACTGTTGCAGCGTTTTCCCAGTCAAAAGTTTAACCTCCCGCCCCCTGTTCTGGTTCACATACAATAAGAAGGAGTCTTGCGAAGGGACAACCTCCTCAAACAGCCCGAGGCAGGTACTCCACACAGGTTACTCGCAATAGGGCCAACCATAGTGAGTGAAGTCATTTGTAAGGGACAGCTAATAGTTGAGAGTAATTACGTGGCTCCCTACAATGCAATAGTCACAGAAGGCACCAAAAGGCTGAGCCACTCGCAGTAAGAATCTGTAACATCCAGCTTGGAAGGCTATGATCAAGACTCGCATGGCCCCTTCCAAAGAGACGAAAATCACTAGAAAACGCAACGCAATCCCTGAATGTTCAGGTTCTGATCACTTAAGCAGCCATGAAGTCAATAAAATGTTATAAGGGAAGGGGAAGCAAGGACACTATGTTTACACAGCCTTGATGCAATATTTTTTTCCTGAGTAAGGGCATAATTGCTCCAGTTATGTTTAAGAGTAGAATGACGGGGTACTCTCCGCTGTTTAAGTATACAGTCATTGAATCATAAAAACTGACCTTCCAGAACTGTAGAGGATACACTGCTACTACCATGCTATCAAACAATGGATATACTCCAAAGACCCTTTTATAACACAGCTACTCAATCTCAGAGCAGTGGAAATCAAGCATGGGAAAGGAACATAGACCTATGAACAAGGTAGACCACCAAAGATGAACCGAACAGCAAGTGTTCATTTCTAATGGCGAGCTACATAAGGGACAAGTGGATCGCGTTATGCCAAATCCTGGAACATACAACAGTGACATTTCCCCCACAGTTGTCACTCGCCTCATATCTTATCTTCATAATGTGCTGGATGGCCTTTTCTCTTGGACTTTCTGCTCCTCTCTACTACTTAGTGGTTCTCCAACCAGCCGCCTACCTCCTTTCTGTATTGCCCACCCTTTCCGTTCAAGGTTGATCTTGGTGCCAAAACAACAATCTCCAATCTCTGCTGATGTTATGTAAAATCTATGTGGCATCATCCTTCTTAGCCAAACATAGTAATAGCCCCTGCAACTCAAAACTGCCATGCAAGTACTACAGCTTTCATATAGCTCTTTCCAGGGTCAATCCACTCAGGCTTCCCTTCAACCCAAACCCAATAAGAAAACTCCAGTTAATCTTGGAATCGGTTTCATGCTTTACATCCATACTTTGTGAAGCTACGGAGTTAGGTCCGTATGAGGTGTAGGGCAGGCTGGACCTTATTAAATTAATAACACAACAAAAAATGCCTACACCCAACTATTTTTTCAAAAACACGAATAGAAAGGGAGGAGTGCAGTGAAATAATAAAATCGTTATTGTTTTTCTGCATTTTGATACAGATAAGCGACGAAGCCCTGATGACAGTCCAGGAACTGGTTTCCTTGGACTAGAAACGCGTCGGCACATCTGAGGGAGCAATTAATATCACTAAGCGTTCCAATTGGCTTTCGCCAATTGCAAAGTTATCTTCAATTGAAGAGTTGCTCCTTCCTTTGACTTTGTCTCCTTTCTTTTCTTATGGATACAGTTTAGCTCTATTGTAGGATTTACATTTTTTCCTTTTGTTTGTATTTTGTATTATGTGTAGAATGTATGATAGTTGTGTTCATGAAATGTAAATAATGGTCTTGTATATAGTTTTGTATATATGTAATTGAAATATATTGAATGTCTTTTTTCCTTTTCTGTAAAATTAAAAAAATAGTGAATATTCAATTCAATTCAATAGAGACTTTATTTCGGTTATATTTCACACCATAAAAGTACACATATATACAATACAATTAAAAACATTACTCATAGTATTACAATAATTCATAGTCACATAAAAAAGTCATATTACACGTGTCCCAGTGCCAGATAAGTAAACCGGGTAGATAGTAAAGTGCAAATAGTGCCGGGTATGATACCTCAAAAAATATCTTTCAACAGGTAGGCTGGACGGTCATTGGAAAATACAGTATCACTTGTCCAAGCAGTTTCTCAGTTTGACAGTTAAGAATTCTATTACCTGGAGAACACTGTCACTGTACAAAAGCTGTAAATATATAAATGCTGGTCTGATTTGGTTAAATGAGTGAATAAATAATGAAGTAGATAGGTATAAATAAAAATACCGGGTCAAACTCAAAAGTCTTTCTGTTTGCCCCATTCTTTAGGAATAAGTGTTTTTGATCAAATAGTTAGGTGTAGGCATTTTTTTGTGTTTTGTTTTGTTGTGTTATTACAGCCATACTTAGCAGGAGGTTGCTATCCCTCACCTCTGCTCAGGACCAGTTCTTCATTATCCATTTTATGTCCATTAAATGTAATAGCACTCAATTACACCATATTAAGGTGTAATCCTAAGAAAAGAGACTGAATTAAACACAAACTGGAATATAAAGCACAGACTGTTAATGCCCCAAAAGAAGCCTACAGAACAAGTTACCTAACCTCCGCAGTGTCCTTTATGGTGGCTACACTGACTGTAGATTGCTCACTATTTGACTCCTCCCAGGTGCCAGATGGGATCTGGAAATTTCTTCTGCAAAAATAGCCCACACTGAAAGGTGGCGCCATCAACCTCATCTTTGTCCCACCTCCATAAGTGACAGGCAGCAGCATGTAGGTGCCACCCATGTACCCAGAGGTCAGTTTATCAACCCACTACGTCCGTGCTGTCAGACGTAGAGCAACGGACACATTAGAATGTCAGCGGTGTGCAATCTCTAGCTTGGAACCTCATGATCTTTCAGAATTGCACTCCATAGAATGGGAGTGAGGTAACGGGTATTTAGGAACCCGTTGGTGCCAGGGGATAACACCCGAAGACCTCCGAGTTCTCCCTTGTTCCGGACCACAGAAACACTGAGTCTTCTAGTCGCAGTCAGAGATCGAATTTTATTGGTAGCTACCAAGTAACAGGTGTCCTAGAAGCACGACAAACACGGGTCATGTGTTCTCAGGAGACTGTTCGTTTTTACAGAACCAGCCTTCTCCTTATATACAAAAATAATAGCTGCAAGCAAGAATTCTTGAGTTTATGATATGGCTATACACATATTTCTACAATAATACAAAAGAGCGAAGTCATGTAGGCAAGCCCGTATTTTAGACGTCCAATTCGTGATAGATTACCCAGCCAGGCCCGGAACTCCCATCAGATATCGATGAAACCCCAATAAAGGAAGGCACCTCCTAGTCATAAAACTGGTCATAAACAGGGAGCGTGGACAGGTGTGTATGTGTGTAGAAAACATGATCTGGATGTAGTGAATGGTTTGGGGCATGTTATGCATTGATGCTATCGTATTAGGCCACTGGGCGAGGAGCTGCCCAAACAGGTTCGGCTGGAGGCAATGGAGTCAGTTGGGACGGGTCAGGAGGAAGTCAGGGAAGGTGGACGTGTCCTTTTAGATCAAGCTCGACCTTTAATTGACTTATCATGAGGGCAAGACACAAGATGGATACCGTTTACAAAATGGAGTCTGAGGGGTCAGGACGGAAACTGCGATTCAGGGGTGTTAGCATACCTCGATCATGACGCAAATGCATAGGAATGATGTCCTAACCATTATCGGTTCGTCGACACCAAATTCGTCATGGTACGTTGATGTTTCGGGACACGGGTATTGGACCTCGATACGGGGACAACAGTAGGGTCCAGAATTTCAGAACCACAGACCCTCCTTTTGCCCTCATATAAGGCAATAATTCATGTTAATCCGAGTCTAAATCTGTATGAAGGAATTCGTGGAGATGCTGCTGTAGCATCATTCTGTTGCTCAGTTCGTCCCTTGACACAGGCTTCCGTACACATGAGGTAGCACAGAGGCCACATAGTGCAGGAGCGCACTGTACACACAGGCAGAACATAAACAGAAGTGCTAAGATCATCCCAATGAAGATCAGTGTTTTCCATCCCCAGGTGGCGATCAGTTCCCAGAACCACCCTAGTAAGGACCAGTCCCCTTTTTCTACATGAAGGGAACCAGATATCTCGTGTAGCTTAGAGATGGCCTGGTACACTGTCGGTGCGTTATCAGGGATGAAAATGCAACAACTGGATTGGATCACTCTACACACACCACCACGATCGGCGAGTATGATATCTAGGGCAACTCGGTTCTGAAGGGTCATAAGTCGATCCGACTGAAGCTCGGTCGTCAAATTGCCAAGGGCTCCGGCCGTTGTAATCACGGCGGATTCAACTATCCTCGATAACTGGCGAATATTCCTGCTGTTCACCATAGGCCCCCAAAATGGCAGAAAACCCTTTGCGAAGTCAGCGAATTCCTGACCCGCGGTGTCGTCGTTACTCATGACACCCCTAGCTGTCCTTGTCCGATGGTAATCTGCCCTGGCCGTGTAGGTGGGAGGCAGCAGAAATGAGATAAAACATGTACCTGAGAAGTCAGGGGGCAACCAGGTGTAGGCTTGGTCATGGCAGACGAAATACGTGCCTTTGGCTGCTAATGGTATAGGGGAAGTTCGGGAAGCGAACACATATGTTTCCGTGCATATACTCTTTCCTAATTGTGCTTTGGGATCCCTGCCGATACCTTGTCAAGTCAAGTCAAGTCAGAAGATTTATATAGCGCGCTACATACCCGGAGGGTCTCAAGGCGCTTGAAGAAGGGTGGGGAGTTACTTGTCGAATATCCAAGTTTTAAGTTGCTTTCTGAATGCAAGATGGTTGTGAGTGAGACGGAGGTGAGTGGGGAGTGAGTTCCAGGTTTTAGCTGCGAGGTAGGAGAAGGATCTGCCTCCCATGGTGGTTTTATTGATGCGAGGTACGGTAGCAAGGGCTTGGTTGGAGGATCGTAGCTGGCGGGAGGGGGTGTAGAAGGAAAGTCGTGTGTTGAGGCATTCGGGTCCAAGTTCGTAAAGTGCTTTGTGTGCGTGGGTTAGGAGGCGGAAAGTAATCCTCTTATTGACGGGGAGCCAGTGGAGGTTTTTCAGGTGACTAGAGATGTGGTCTTTACGCGGGATGTCTAGTATGAGTCTGGCTGATGCGTTCTGGATGCGTTGTAGTTTTTTCTGGAGTTTTGCGGTGATTCCGGCGTATAGGGTGTTTCCGTAGTCCAGTCGGCTAGTGACCAGTGCATGGGTGACCGTTTTTCTGGTTTCGGTGGGGATCCAGCGAAATGTTTTTTTGAGCATGCGAAGAATGTTGAAGCAAGATGATGAAACGGCGTTGACTTGTCTGTTCATAGAGAGTGAGGAGTCCAGATTGACGCCCAGGTTCCGTGCGTGGTCCGTCGGGATGGGTGCTTTTCCAAGGGCCTCTGGCCACCAAGAGTCATCCCATGCGGAGGGGGAGGTACCTAAGATAAGGACTTCTGTTTTGTCTGAATTCAGTTTCAGACGGCTGTGCTTCATCCACTCGGCTACTTCTTTCATTCCTTCATATAGGTTGGTTTTGGCGGTGTTAGGGTCTTTGGTGAGTGATAGATCAGTTGAGTGTCATCCGCGTAGGAGATGATGTTGAGGTTGTGTTGGCGTGCGATGGTCGGGAGGGGGATCTTGTATACGTTGAAGAGGGTGGGACTGAGTGAGGACCTTTGGGGTACGCCGCAGATGACTTCAGTGGCCTCTGAGTTGAATGGTGGGAGGCGGACTCTCTGGGTTCTTCCGGTGAGGAACGAGGTGATCCATTCCAGTGCTTTTCCTTGGATTCCGATGTTTGAGGCGCTGTAGAAGGGTGCTATGGCAGACTGTGTTGAAGACTGCGGAGAGGTCGAGGAGGATGAGGGCGACTGTGTCTCCATTGTCCAGTAGGGTTTGAATGTCATCTGTTGCTGCGATGAGTGCGGTCTCAGTGCTGTGTTTGGCTCGGAAGCCGGACTGTGAGGAGTCGAGGGATTTGTTGGTTTTGAGGAAGGTGGCGAGCTGGTTGTTGACGGCCTTTTCGATGACTTTGGCCGGGAATGGAAGGAGCGAGATGGGGCGGTAGTTTTTGAGTTCGGTGGGGTCCGCTGTGGGTTTTTTCAGAAGGGCGCTAAGTTCTGCGTGTTTCCAGCTTTCCGGGAGGGTGGCGGAGTTGAGGGAGCAGTTGTTGACGTCTGAGGTGTGGTGCTATGATGGAGTCTGCTTTGTTGAAGATGTGGTGAGGGCAGGGGTCTGTGGGGGATCCTGAGTGGATGGAGTTCATCAGGCGGATGGTGTCCTCAGTGGAGATTGGGTTCCAGTCATTAAGGATGTTCAAGGGGGGTGAAGGTCCTGCAGAAGGTTGGGTGGGTTGGTCTCCGGGTCGGTTGTCGAAGCTGTTGTGGACGTCTGCGATCTTGTTGTGGAAGAACGAAGCTAGGGAGTCGCAGAGGGCTTGAGAAGGGGTGATGTCGTTGGAGTTGGCTGAGGGGTTGGTAAATTCTTTGACGATGTTGAATAATTCCTTGCTGTTCTGGGCGTTGTTGTCTAGTCGGTCTTTGAATGCGGCTTTCTTGGCAGATCGGATAAGTTGGTGGTGTATGCGGGTGGCGTTTTTGAAGGCGTCCCTGGTGCTGGTGTTTGGGTCTTTTTTCCAGGCTCTCTCGAGGGAGCGACAGAGTTTCTTCGATTTCTTAAGATCATCGTTGAACCAGGAGGCGTTTTTGCTGCCTAGTTTGATTTTACGTTTTTTCAGCGGTGCTAGGATGTCGGCGCTGTTGGATAGCCATTGGGTGAGGTTAATGGCTGCTTGGTCGGGGTTTGAGGAGTTGGCAGGGGGGTTTTGAAGAAGCGATGAGGAGATCTGGTCGATGGTGATTTTGTTCCAGTTTCTTCGCAGAGTAGGTTGAGGATGGTTGTGAGTTGTGGTCTTATTGTAGATAAAGTGTACGCAGCTGTGGTCCGTCCAGTGGAGAGTAGTGGTGTGACTGAAGGAGACATGTTTGCTGGAGGTGAAGATAGGGTCGAGTGTGTGACCTGCGATGTGGGTGGGCGTAGTGACAAGTTGTTTGAGTCCGAGGTTGGCGAGATTGTCCAGAAGGGAGGTGGCGTTGCTGTCATTGCTCTTTTCCAGGTGAAAGTTGAGGTCTCCCAGCAGAATGTATTCCTCGGAGGGGAGGGCGTGTGGGGTGATAAAGTCAGTGATAACGTCGCTGAATTGTGCACGGGGTCCTGGAGGTCGGTAGAGGAGTGTGGTCTTGGGGTCACTTATGTTTACCTTGTAAACATAAGTGACCTCGGTTGGGTACTATCCAAACTGGGCGGGATTTCTTTGCTGTCTGGCTCTTACTCAGGTAAACCCCATATTTAGTTACGTTCCAACGAGTGTACGGAGTGAGTTCATCTTTGGGAATCGTTAGATATGTGTCGAACTCTCTGCTCATATTTCTTATCCCTGCTACTAGTGCCTTGTTACTGGAATCACTCTCAGTAGAACGGGTCGGGTATGGTTCTAGGGCGAATAGGAACATGGTCTGGAAAGCCCACAGAGAACCATAATAACTGAAAGGCAGGATGAAGTACGGGATACCCTTATCAGTCGTGTGCGGCATGAGTCCGCATACCCAACAGTTCGATGTGTTCATTATGGACTGGTGTAGAAGTTGAATGAATGAGTTATTTACAAATTCGAGTCTTCTGGCAGACTCGTGTTCAGGTAGAGGGTGAAAGGAGTGTGTGGAGAGAGTGAGGAGGAGGAGTTGGCCGTGTGTCATTTGAGAACAAGGAAACTTGAAAGACGAATAGAGTATAACCAGTCAAGAACATTGCTATGCTACACAACATAAAAATACATATTATCAAAAACCTTCTTTTGGCCAGTATCGTGCATAATTGTCTTTCAAAGTCCGTGAGTCTGGCAGGTCTCTTTACCCTAGGAAACTCCATCCTCTACTTGCTGCCCGCGGTGGTAGGTTGATTCTGCCAGGGAGTGCGCTCTGTTCAGTCCGGGGTAACTCCCTTGGACCAACCAGAACCGTTGACCTAAACGTCCCCAGTTGCACTCCCCAGACTTCAACCGCGACCCTAGCAGCAGAACCGGATGGCGATTCGAAAATCAAAAATGAGCAAGTTCCCTGGGCGAGAGAGCTGAAAAATCAAAAATAGTTCTTAGGGGAAAAGAAAATCACATTAGTTTGCTTTTATTAGTCTCTTTGTTTAGACCTTAAATTGTACCGTCGTTTTCCTGGTACGGTGTTGTCTTCAAACAATGTCTCAGGTTCGGTAGTGTCCAACTGCATAGACGGTGGCACAAGTCCTTGTAAAATATGATCACTCTCCTTTTCGGTACCAGTTTCTTTCAAACGTGCATTGCTGAAAGGGAGGAAGCGAGGTATGGATTCTGTCTCAGAGTCGGCAAGTCCTTCCTTGACCCACCGGTCGTATGGGAGGGGTAGAGGGACCCGTTTACAATGGGTCCCGTGCACCCAGTTCTTTTTGCCTTCCACCCGAACAGCTGATCTCGTGGAAAGAAGTACCAGGTACGGTCCGGTCCACCTCGGCTGTCCGTTATTTGTGCGCTGGAAATTCCGCACCAAGACCCACGTGCTGGGTTCGATGGAGTGACCTGGATCGTCAGAGGCTGGCGGAGAGGAACTGTGAACCTGTTGGTGTAAAACACGCAATTTAGTTGTTAATTCGCACAAATAGTCAAGCAGTACGGGGTGCTCTATTTCGCTGAGTTTCTTTGGCCTTGGCACGCCCCAGACGTTGGCTGGGCGGCCAAACACTATCTCATGAGGACTGAGTCCTAACCTGGAATGGACGGTCATTCTGGTTGACAAGAGTGCTAGGGGCAAGGCGTCAGGCCATTTAAGACCTGTACAGGCTTGGATCTTGGCTAATTTGAGCTTTAAAGTGCCATTGTAGCACTCTACTAATCCAGCTGATTGGGGGTGATTCGCAGAGTGAAACTTTTGTTGTATGCCTAAACACTCACACACTCTCTTCATCACGCGTCCTACGAATTCACTTCCATTATCACTCCAGACGATTCTAGGCATACCGAATCTAGGGAAGAACTCTTTGACAAGGGCTTTGGCAGTTGACAAGGCAGTATTGTCCTTAAGGGGGTACGCTTCCACCCACCTGGAGAAAGCGCAAACAACAACGAGCACATACTTCAGATTGTTGCACCTCTCCATGTGAATGAAATCGAGCTGCAAAACCTCGAACGGATACGTTGGAGGCGCAAAATGACCAGCTGGAGTTGGGGTTCCCCTACCGGGATTGTACTTCAAACACACCATACAGTTTCTGACCACATTCTCTGCATATTTCGGGATATTACCATTTTGCCATACTGGGGCCAATAGTTTACAGATTCCTCTCGAACTGATGTGCGCAACTTCATGAGCCATTGTTACTACTGCAAGTACATATGCGTTAGGTAATAGCCATCGCTGGTGTTCTGACAGTTCGACCCAACAACCATTCGCGTCTAATCTACCTTTACTTTCTCTCCATTCATTCACCTCTTTCTCAGTTGCCTCGGCTTGTATAGATTTCACGCTTTCAATGGTGTCCTCACACATTCCTACATCCGTAATCCATCTAGCGGGACCTACAACATACATCCGACTCATCGTGTTCCTTGCAGTCTCTTTCGCAACCTCGTCTGCAAATGCATTCCCGCGGCCAACATCATCCTGAATCTTTCTGTGGGCACTGCATTTCACAATTGCAACTTGTAGTGGCAGGGTCAATGACTCGAGGAGTTCATTAACTAACTGACCATGTTGTATCTTTGCACCATGTGACGTAAGGAACCCACGTTCACGCCATAATCTCCCAAAACTGTGAGCCACGCCAAAGGCGTATTGGCTGTCAGTGTACACATTCACTCGCTTTCCTTTCGCTAACACACATGCTCTGGTAAGTGCAATCAGTTCTGCGGCTTGTGCAGAATTGTGGGAAATACGCGCGGTCTCTACAATGGTGTGTAATGTCGTTACGGCATATGCTGCAGTCGTATCACCATTCGGCAGCTTGAAACATGAACCATCAACCCATAAAGTATCGTTGCATTCAGGAAGGGGAGTGTCCTGTAAGTCTACTCTCCCTTTTGTCTCTTCTTCTGTCCTAAAACAGCAGTCATGGTTATCAATCTTGTCTGTTTCTGTCGGAATGGGTAATAACGTTGCGGGGTTCAGTGTATCACACCTCTTTATGTGGATGTGACTTGCTAGCAGTGTAAGTTCGTAACTGGATAGTCGAGCGCTAGTAAGATGTTGTGTCTTCGTCCTGTTTAGTAAAATGTCTACTGCATGCGGGACCATAACGATCAGAGTATTATTCATGACTAATCCAGCGGACTGTCGAATGCAGACAGCTGCTGCGGCGGTGGCTCTCAGACAACTTGGTAGTGCCTTAGCCACAGGGTCTAGAGTTGCCGAAAAATACGCGCATGGGCGACGTCTGTCCCCAAAATGTTGTGTTAAAACTGATAATGCACAACCTTCCTTCTCATGGACATATAATGTAAAAGGCTTACTGTAGTTGGGGTTTCCCAACACAGGAGCCGAACATAATGCATCACGCAACTTGTGGAAACTCGTTTGGCAATCTTCAGACCAGGGCATAGGATTTGGCGTGTCTTTGCAGAGTAGTGCCAGCAAGGGTTTAGCTAGTAGTGAGAAATTCGGTATCCATTGTCTACAGTACGATGTAATGCCCAAGAAGGCCCGAACATCTCTCTGTGTCCTTGGGGCACTCAGTTCTGCAATTGCCTGTATTCTTTCTGGTGTCAGTCTCCTTCCCTCCTTCGACAAGATGTGACCTAGGTAGGTTACTTCTTGTCGGCAAAATTGGAGTTTGGAAAGAGAGACTTTGTGCTTCATGTCACATAAGTCACGTAATAATGATAACGTAGCTTTCTTGCAAATCTCTTCAGTGTCTGCAGCGATCAGCAGATCGTCTACGTACTGAATCAGAGTTGAGCCATTCGGTAGAATAATCGTGTCTAGTTGTGTTTTCAGGGCCTGACTGAATATTGATGGGCTTTCGCAGTAGCCTTGAGGAGCACACTTGAAGCGGAAGCTTCGTCCTCCTAAATTGAAGCCAAAAATGTCTCTACTTTCCTCGGCAATCGGGATGCTGAAGAAAGCGTTCTTCAGGTCAATCACCGAGAACCAAGCTGCTGAAGCTGGAACCATTGTCAATAAAGCAGTAATGTCGGGGACAACTGGAAACTGTGGGATAACTACCTTATTTACTTCTCGGAGGTCAATCACGAACCTGTACACAGGCGGTTGTAAAGGATCAGTACGCTTTAAGACGGGCAGAACTGGACTGTTACAAACATAACCTGTTGTTTCTTCGATGACATTTTTATCGATCAGATCATAAACGATCGTCAACAATGCATTTTCGCATTCGCTAGATATTTTGTATTGGGTAATACGTGGCAACCTAACGTTGGCTTTCAAAGTTATGACATACGGTGCTATCTCCAAACGACCTACATCATTAGAGCCATTAGCCCAAAGTATATCAGGAAGTGATGACAATTCAGTTGGAATATTGTCCTTTGACAAATACATTGGAGAAATGACTTTCTTACCTAAAGTAAGTTGTACTCCCAAGGGGGAACAGTACAAAGTCGCATATAACCTTTTTAGCAAATCCAAACCTAACAAATTTTCACCGCAACCTGTTGTAAGAATGAGGGGTGCTTCTAATTCGCACGGGCCAATAGAAAGCGATATAGGACTAGAGATCGGGTTTCTAACAGGGGCTCCAGAGAAACCTACTGAAACATTCATTTCGCCAGACAAAGGCGCGCCAGGAAGTTTCGAGTGCATGATAGAACTTTTTGTAGCACCAGTATCCAGCAAAAATGGCTCTGACACTCCTGAGGTAATTACCTCGACATAAGGTCCATTCTGATCTACTGGAACTGAAACAACTCCCGCTCTTCGTCCATGGCTGTCCTAGCAATCGTTACCCTCATTTTCGTGTTCGGTGTAATAGTCGTCAGCATAGTACTGAGCTGACCTAGACGATGCATTATTCTGTTGGTCAAAGCTGTTCATCGAATTCTGAGGCGGAAAATAAGTTGTATTCTGGGTGAAATTTCCACGGCCCCTACCTCTAGGGGCGTGTTGAACACCTCTTCCCCTTACACCTGAAGCACCGCTCAAATGTCGCGCAAGAGCCGGACAATTACCTTTAAAGTGACCCTCTTCCTTGCAATACGCACATTGATTCGGGCCATAAGCAATACGCTGATGGGAAAACTCGTTTCCTTGCGCGTTTCTCGAATACTGCTGTTGTTGATAATTGGGCTGACTAGCCGTACGAGGCGGATAGGCTTGCTGGAGAAGAACTTTAGTTTTTAAATCTTTTGTCTTTTTGTCTACTTTATCTAGCTCGTCTTTGCGCCTATTTTCATAGTACTGGGCTGTAGCTAAAATTTGCGCTGACGTAGAGACAGCCCAAGCACTCTCTGAATCTTTCAGTTTATTACACAGTTCAGGAATTAAATTATGTACGAATTTGTCTACAAACAATCTTTGACCACCCTCGGTAGCCATATCCTGACCACTATGATCGGTGAAAGTCTCCTCAAATCTTGTGAAAAAGTCAGACACATTCTCATCTTTCTTCTGCTTGCACGCAGATAGCTTGTCCCAGTTTACGCGTACTTCAGGCATTATTGTTTTCATGTACGCGATAATCCTACCGGGAAGTTCAGCTATTAACGGCTCAGGTTTAAAACCACCTATTTGTCTAGCATCCATAGCGGTAATGTTCGCCCATGAGTCACCTAGTTCTTGGTCATGGTTCCTATGACGGATTTTGCTCCATAAAGGATGTGGAACAACGTTCCCAAACAACATGTCTACATCCGCTAAATTCATTATACATGAGCTTGCAGTTTGCGATAACTCCTTATAATACCCAGTCGGGTTTTTACGAGGATCAGGCAGTGTCTGCTTGAGTGCTAAGACTTCGGATCGTTTCCAGGGGACATGTACCCATACACGCTGGAAATGAGGCAGAATTGGTGGATTCGCATTCGCATCACCTTTCCTCCAAACCGGAGGAACCTCTCTCATGGGGTACTGTCTCGCTCTTTTCCCACCTGGTGCATCGTCTTCGTGACATGATCTAGAGACGTTTCCCTTACTCCTATAAGAGAGAAATAACTATCGCTTTCTCAACATCTGCACCTATAATCATACCTTCATAGAACTTAAAGCGTGTACGCCATAGTTCGTTCATTGTGCATTTGGAATCATTTGTCTTCACATCTTCGCACAGATATACACACATTTCTTCGAATACGTATCTCTGGGTGGGTGCATTCCATTGACGGAAAACGTCCATAACAGACTGAACATCATATCTAACAGTATCCGTAATCCATTTACGGGCTAGTTCATTTAGCACTTTTCTTTCCTCGTAATCAGGCAGTTGACTACGGGACTGTCTATGTTCTGTTTTAGGCGTTGTTTTAGGCGACCCAAAGAAAGGTGAAAACAGACTAGTGACTGTACCTGTCACTCTTTGTCTAATAGAAGGAGAACCTTGCGGAGGGGTAAGTGCATCGGAAAAAACAGGCTGAGGCAAAGAAGAAGTAGAGGCAATAGCAGAGGAAGTTGAAGTAGTAGCAGACGTAGTATCATAGACAATAGCTGGAGCTCTAGGCAAAGTCGTAGAAGTAGATGAAGAAGGTAGCAGAGACGGCGGCCTTTGAGAAGGCTGCGCCGGAGAAGTAGGAACCAGCTGAACAGTAGCTGGAGTTTGTGCAATAGCTGTGTTCCGTGCGCCGGGACGCGGTATAGTAAAATGCTTTGGCGGTGTAGTAGCGTCTAACGTATACGGTGGAGGTGAGCTTAATAAGTGGGACATTAATGGATCTTTCTCGGATCTCTCCTCTTGACCTTGTCCCTTATTTGGTAACATCGGGTAGCATTTATCTACTGCTAGTTTCTTGCTCCTAAGCATTTGTTCGTTTTCCTGCTCTTCCTCGTTATCCCTGTATGTTATGGCAGCTTGCACCATCGACATTCCTCTTTTATTCTTTTTTGCTAATTTTATTTCTTTCTGTTTGGCTTCTTTGCGCCATAAGCGGAAAGAGTCAAACATCGCCGGCCGGGCTTTTCTCTTGAATAATTTGACCTCTAGGTTATCTAATATTTCTGAGTCGAAACTACCATATTGGGGCCATTTTAAAACACCATGCTTGCGGGTGTATTTTATCCACACTTCATTATATGTGATGGGACCTACGCCGTGCTTCACATAGAGCTCATATGTTGGAGTTCCAATCGGAGGAACCGGACAGGAATCCTCTAATCGGGAGTCCTTACTATAACCAAGACAAAACAAGTTTCCAAGTCTGCTAAAACCAGGCATCTTTGCTCACTAGTCTAGCTTCAAACTTCAAAGGATTATCTGTTACGATATTTCTCGTGAATACACAAGTTCTTCGGCTTTGGGGCTTGCAAGTACCAAATCAAAGCGTATCTCAAGGATACCAAAAACTAAGGACAAACTAAGGACTGGGAGACGCTCCACTTATACTTAACTGAAGTATTTGAAGATCGGTGACGTCGCTAGAAGACTCGTCTATCGTTTCGCTCTACCAAGGATCACTGGGTCCAAAACAAGGCGATAGTCAGGGCAGCAGTCCTTCGTAGCCGTCGGGACGCGGGGAACCTCGCAGCAAAGCCCTTCGGAACCACGTTGACATACAGGGGTCGCTGAAGTGGCTGGCCGTCCTCTGGAATTTTCACACGAAGCTCCTCACGAACATCTGGCTTGGACCGTTGCCGCTTGATACCGCCCAAGTTGGGCGCCAACTGAGGTAACGGGTATTTAGGAACCCGTTGGTGCCAGGGGATAACACTCGAAGACCTCCGAGTTCTCCCTTGTTCCGGACCACAGAAACACTGAGTCTTCTAGTCGCAGTCAGAGATCGAATTTTATTGGTAGCTACCAAGTAACAGGTGTCCTAGAAGCACGACAAACACGGGTCATGTGTTCTCAGGAGACTGTTCGTTTTTACAGAACCAGCCTTCTCCTTATATACAAAAATAATAGCTGCAAGCAAGAATTCTTGAGTTTATGATATGGCTATACACATATTTCTACAATAATACAAAAGAGCGAAGTCATGTAGGCAAGCCCGTATTTTAGACGTCCAATTCGTGATAGATTACCCAGCCAGGCCCGGAACTCCCATCAGATATCGATGAAACCCCAATAAAGGAAGGCACCTCCTAGTCATAAAACTGGTCATAAACAGGGAGCGTGGACAGGTGTGTATGTGTGTAGAAAACATGATCTGGATGTAGTGAATGGTTTGGGGCATGTTATGCATTGATGCTATCGTATTAGGCCACTGGGCGAGGAGCTGCCCAAACAGGTTCGGCTGGAGGCAATGGAGTCAGTTGGGACGGGTCAGGGGGAAGTCAGGGAAGGTGGACGTGTCCTTTTAGATCAAGCTCGACCTTTAATTGACTTATCATGAGGGCAAGACACAAGATGGATACCGTTTACAAAATGGAGTCTGAGGGGTCAGGACGGAAACTGCGATTCAGGGGTGTTAGCATACCTCGATCATGACGCAAATGCATAGGAATGATGTCCTAATCATTATCGGTTCGTCGACACCAAATTCGTCATGGTACGTTGATGTTTCGGGACACGGGTATTGGATCTCGATACCGGGACAACAGTAGGGTCCAGAATTTCAGAACCACAGGAGGCACAAGGGTGGTGAGGATTCCTCACCTTCTGAATCAAAACCAAAGCAGTTTCCTCCCAAAGGTGGTGGGTCCGAGTAGTGGTCTTTACATGAGGAAGTGCTGCAGGACCGAACAGATGAAGTGACCCTCCTTGAGGATTTTTCCTGCCAGATCTTTCGGACTAGAACAGCTTAATACAAGGGACAAACCACCTCAATAAGGTCGGTTTCTACACTGGCGAACCCAGCAAAGAGGAGAACATAACTCAGTTTGGCACGAAGCAGATCAACCGGTCTGTCCTCACACGAATTGAGACCCAGCAGCCAGAGTAGAATTACTTGATGCACGGGAAGTAAGCTGCCTAAGTCTCATTCACCATCTCCACTGAGCGGTTAAGGCTGCTTCTGGTTCTGCTCAACCTCCACTCAGATGTAGCTTACAGAGGTGCAGGACTCTGACCTCCTGTTGGAATAACAGAGCTTCTGAAAGAAGTAGCTTTAGAGCTCTGATCCAGCAGACCAAGGTAACAACCTACCTGAGCTCAGGATGAGTTAAACCAAGTCTCTCCTGATCTTCTTCTGGGCCCATGGGATCAGTGGCAGACTAGAATGCATAGGAGGAGCACAACATCCCACCGAAAGCAGAGAGTTCCACCTAAGGAACTCCAGGGTGCAGAAGGCTGTGCATTCGCAGCAGTCTCAAAGATATCTACTGAATGAAAATGGTTTGAGCAACCTCTGGGAGTAGACAGCACTTGTGATCGGGAAGATGATCTCTGACTTGCTGTTCAGAGAACCTGCTAAGTTGACCATCAGGCACATCTCATGTGGGGCCAGCCATTGCCACTCCACTCCACTCCACTCCACTCCACTCCACTCCACTCCACTCCACTCCACTCCACTCCACTCCACTCCACTCCACTCCACTCCACTCCACTCCACTCCACTCCACTCCACTCCACTCCACTCCACTCTTTTGATGGAAAGCAAATGCTGCCCGAGGAACCCCCAGTGCAGAGACCAACGAAATTGACAAAGTGCTTGTTGCAGAGCCTGCATATGCCAACAGGCATGAGGCACCAAAAGTATCCATGAGGCCAGGAAGGAGACCATGAGGCGTCAGAACTATCCAGGCCTGAACCAAGGAATGAGCCTGAAATATCAGTAACAAAGCCTGATTTTCCCAGACTCATTGCAGAGTAAGAAAGGGCTTCAAAGCTACTATTTTGCGCATGGGTCTATAAAATGGACCTCTGCACGGGCAACAGCTAGTGACCAAGGTATATGAAGACATATTCCTGGCCTTTGAAGATGTGCTGCGATCACGGACTTCGCTTTCAAGAACACCTGGACAAGTAAGGAAAGGCCAAATGGCCGGGCGATTAACTGAAGGTGCTCTGACTCCAGCCAGGCAAACCAGAGAAAACAGCTGTGGAACTTCAAGATCAGTAAATGAAAGCATGAATCTTGCAAGTCCAAGGACACAGCACAGTCAGCCGTATCCAGGACTGCCATGGGGCTTAGCCAATGCCAGCATATTGAGCGTGTGCTTCCTAAGAAAGGCAGTCAGAATCATGAGATTAAATATTAGGCTCAAACCCTCGTCCTTCTTGGAGCCTAATAGAAACTAGGAGTAGCATCCCGAGCCCCCTCTCTGCCTCGGGCACCAATTCAATCAACCACTTTGCAAGAAGTTCCTGAACATCTCTGGTTAGGATGGTGATATGCTCCACTTGATGTCTGCCCCTAAACTGGTGGACCATGTGGCAGGATAGGTACAAAGTGAAAGGCATGACCAGCCTGAACAACCTCAAGGAACCTGTGGTCCGAACTGCACACCGCCTGGGTAGGCAAAATCGGATTTTGCGCCCATCGGATCCTGCCCACCTATCAGTCCCATATGACCCATCGAGGGGTACTAATGGGGCTTGGCAGTGGCTGCTGCAGGTAAGGATTCTGATGGTGGCCCAAGTCTCGCTTACCACTCCTCCCTGTGGAGCCACAGAGATAGCTGAACATGCTGTGAGGGCTGCCTCTATCAGGAAGCAAAGACCCTCAAGAAGCCCCAAAACATTTGGTACTGCTGGTACTGGCAATCTGCTGAAAGCAATGCCAAGGAGCAGGTTGAAGCCCAAGTATTCTTAAGGCACTCCAGCATGGAATCCAGCTTTGCTCTGAAGAGCCTAGCTCCATCAAGAAAGAATATCCATAAATGCCGTCTGGACATTTCTGGAGAGCCCGCAGCCAAGCATGTCTCCTAACAAAGCTAGTGTGCAATGCACAGTCAACATAATCCATAGTTTCCTTAGCATTGAACATCTATCATCTCTTTTAGGAGGAGCGTTTTGCATGCCAAAATTTTAATGACGAGACTCTCTGGAATCAGATGCTGAAGCACCGAGCAATCAGGGGTCTCACAAGTGGTGCTAAACGGGGTTTGGATCAGGTAGCCATTCGGAACAAAAAATGGCTTCCAACTGCCAATAGGGAATAGTGTGGAAATCCTCCTAAGCTCAAGGTTGCACTTTAATTATCTCATAGCCAACATAGGTTGAGATCTGAAGGGAGTTCATTCGGATCCAATACTGGAATCAGGGCAGTTTCCAGAGTTAGTGCAGAACTGGGCATCATCGGCATGGTCGGAGGCAAAGGTGTGAGGTTTGGCATGATACTCGCTGAGGGCCAAGCAGAGGCTGAACAAGGTCAGCTTTTTGCCAAGGGAGATTCCTCAGGTTAAAGTCCAACTGGAGACCCTGACAGGGCCATGGGGCCCAAAGATGCACCAGGGTGACGGGGAACAGAGTGGCATCACTACAGCATAGCATCCTTAAAAGCATGAATCTGCTGCAGAGTAGCCATTGGTCCTGGAAGTTAGGGATGCATCAGCTACAGCCTACAACATATGGCAATGCTGCTGGAGTTGGAGATTGAGTGCTGGCTGTGTGACTACTTCATGGAGAGGGAATGGTAGGACAGGGGTAGACACCTGCTTTGTCTTCTTATGCTTGCCTAGTGATTGAAGAGACCCTGCTTCTTAAGCACACCAACGTAGAGTTTGGTTTTGTGCTACTATTGCCTCTGGGAGCATTTGTCACTTTCCTTTGAGTTGCACTTGAAGTCAAGGCACCAAAGAAAGATGTCTTCTAGGACCGTGACTGATATCAATTTTCAACAGACTCAGCATGGCATACACTGTGTAATTTTAGGGTGAAGACATTTTTGCACATGGTCAAAGGAATCGTTGGTAAAATTGGAAAAAATACAGAAAATGTAAGGAGCATAGTTCCGGATCCAGAAGAAAAAATGCAGCTGTGTACGGGTGGCGCCTATATTCTCCTCCTTGTCATAACTTCCAGAGGTGGGAACGAACCGCCATGGAGTCGGGCAACGTCAACTGTCGGCACATGTCCTACTGGAGAACATGCTTCCGAATCCATCTGGTGCCAGGCAGGTATTGAAACGGAGGGATCTGTGCAGAGAAGTACCCAAAGACATGTAATGTAGTGGGAAAAACGTCGAGGTGGAATCGAGACTAGAAAGCCTTTTGTATTCCGCATCTCCAGCAATCAGCAGCAATCAGCAGCATGGGAGGCAGGCTCCAAAGAAAACTTTGGCCCCTCTTCTTTTATTTACTCATTTTTGTTTGGAAATTAGGCACTCAACCATAATTAAGTGACAAACCATCTCAGAGTATACAAAAGGAGACGTTACATATTAACCAAGGCACATACTAGCATGGGATACAGAGTATACACTGGAAATATGCAACATATGAACGTATTAGCATACCAGTCGCACCTAGCTGCTACAAAAACGTCTCACTAGGACTACTGCAACGTCCTAAAATGCAATTTACATTTCTCCTCCAGGTGGAGCTCTATGGTTGTTTCAAAATATAATATTTTCGGCTCTAGTGGATGACTTAGTGCACCCAAACGGACAGCAAACTCGCTGAAGCCAGGGATCACTGACTAAGCTACACTAAAGACGTGCCTTCTAAAGTATTGAAGTAGACGTGGACACTTTTTTATAACCAACTTTATTTTATTTTGAATTAGCAGTACTGTGAGCGTCATCCATACATTAAGAGTATTACAAGGAAAAGAAGGAAAAGTAGGACAGTTCAGATCTATAGTTGCAGGTATAGCATTCCACAAACCACTCCACCCACTCGTAATGAAAGACTATGATAAGCACACTACTTCCCCCACACCTTGTGAGGACATCGCCGGGCCTTGTATATGGGTTTTTCTTGCTGTGCACACCAATCGACCCCCGAGAGACATGTTGATAATGAGGGGGGTTTCAGCTGCTTCCAGAGATGGGCTTCCAGAGATGGGCTATGTCTCACTTGGCCACAAAACAGCCCACCCCCAGAAATAGCCTCCAAGTGCAGGGGCCACCCAGTTCCCTTAGTCCCAGGAGGCTTATCTTGGGAGTTAGCTCAAGGGGGCATCCCAGGACTTCTGAGACCTCCCGCTCCACCCCATTCCAGAAGCATCTCAATCTGGGGCAGTTCCATGCTACATGGAAGAGGTCAGCAGTGGGCAATCTACTTTGTGCACAGATGGGATGAGCATCAGGGAACATCTGCTGTATGCGGGGCGGGGATAGCTAGGTTAAGTGGAGATAGTTCACCTGGATCATGCATAACGGCGCGGATATTGCCAGATCACTCCAGTCTGTCTTTGAGGTCAGCCATCCCATTTAGTCCATCTCTGGACGAGAGAGTCAAGGCCAACAGGGGCATGAATAATCAAGGAGCAATATATCTGGGTGTTTGCTCCTTTCCCAGCCACCCCACAAATACCTTTGCCTCAAGAGGGCTATGTTCTGGGAGCTGAAAGTCGGGAGTTAGGTGTGTCCCCAGAGCATGCCTCACCTGGAGGTACCAGAAAAATAGCAACATCGGCAGGGAGTAATGTTTTTTTAATTCCTGGAAGGACAAGAGAGCGCTGTTTTGAGGAGGTCTCCTAGGTATGTGATGCTTATTCGTCTCAGTGGTGGAACCCCTCTAGGGCAGAAAAGTGCTGGAGCCACGTACATCGCCATAAGGGGGTACATTCTGTTAGTCTGCGATCCCAGAATTTCAAGCGCTAGGATGCCCCCCAGCACAGTATAGCTTATTCAGGAAGGCAATAATATGATATTAAAATTACAAGAACGGTGAAAATGGGGGGTCATTGCCCCGTCACCGTAGTGGTTAAGTTTGTCAGAGCTTGGACTGCCGATGATGAAGCGTGACACCTGGTGGTTTGTCAGGACAGTCCATCACTTTTTGTGAGAGCCCAGAATTTTTACTTAGTACCCACTAAGTTTTAGTAATTGTAACTTAAGAGCAGCTTCGTTTGAGTATTCATGTTAAGTTGGAGGTCAGCTTGCTCCGAGTGCCCCGTGCCTCTAGTTCCCTCTAGGAACTCCTTCCCCTGGGAGTTCCTAGGGCTAGTGTGTTGCACACTCCCAGATAAATGACCCAGTAATCCCTCAAAGCCCATCAAATGCAGCTACAGTTGGTAGTCATAGTCATCCCATCCTCCAGTAAACCATTCCTTGATGAGGACCAGGTGTGCAGCTAGATAGTAAGCATTCAGATCGGAGATCCCTAGCCCTCGGTCGAAGGGCGATTTCAATGCCAAAGTGAAGGCCACTCTGTGATGGCCTCCAGCCCGGATGAAGGAGGTTAATTTTGAGGTCAGGGATCGGAACCATTGCCAGGGAACAGGATAGGGGTAAGTTCGCCAGCACATACAGATACTGTAGGATACACAGCATCTTAAAGAACGCAATGCGCCCCGTAGGTTTGATCAGCAGTTTCTTCCAGCAGGAAAAATCCCAGTCACAGGCCAGGTTCAGACCTAGGAAGTTAAGCTCCCAGGTCAAGTCAGGGAGATGGTGTAGGAGGATGGATATCGGACTATGGTTACCCCCAACTTTTTGCCTGGTGTTTAGCTGGTTTTCAACTTAGTTGGCCTGGGATCCAGCTAAACAGGGCCCCAGGCTATCTGCTCTCACTATAAAATGGACTCCATGTACTTTAGGTACATACCTAATTGGAGGTTGGATCACCTTGTGAGCCCCTGTATAGTGTACCATAGGTACCCAGGGCATCGGTGCATCCAAGGCTTACCAGGGGCTGCAGCATGAATTATGCCACCCCTGGCTGGCCATCCAAATTGACACAACTGGCTGATCACTCAGCTGGGGCAAGGTCGTGTAAACACCCCTTGCTTGGATATAGTACTCCTATATCTAACATTATATGTAGACACATATATACTTATAAGTCGCTCCTATGGCAACCTTAACAATCCTGGAGGCAGAGTGCTTGGCATTATGTGAGATGGTGCTCTAGCATGAGCTGATCCTGTCTGCAGCTTTCGGAACCATGTCCTTATAGCTGTTCTATGATAAAGCCATACCATATACTCTTAAGTGCATTATAATCCTTGCGGTTAATGCTAACTTTGGTTTGGCTTTATCAAAACATGTTGTGTAAGGTGTCATACGCTTTGAAATACTACCCCCTCGCAAGTTCTGGCACCGGGGGTAGCATTCCACCCTTCTAGAGGGAGAAGACATGTTAATCCCGGTTAAAGTTAACCAGAGCCTCAGCATCACAAAATGGATGCTGCTGCCACAGACAAAAGTCTGACCTCCTGCTGCTGGAAGTCCTTCCAGCGAGGGAGGCTTGGACAATAGGTTTCCTGTCTTTGGAGGTGCTAGCACCACCCCAGACAGGCCCTAGTGTATTGGGGCAGGGAGGGCTGAATGAAATGAGACATTGCCTGGGGCACACACGGTGCTCCATGCATAGTCCGGTTCAAACCAGTTGCTGGGGCACTGCAGTCCCAACTCTGGCGCGAAACTGGACAAAGAGAAAGGGGTGTAACCACCCCCTTACCTGGTCCCACCCATAGGAGGGACCTAGCAGGTAATCCAGCCCCTTTGATTGGTATAAAGGTAGGAGCTGAGTCAAGAGACTTTAGATTTATCCTGAACTGAAACTCAAAACGAAACTCTGGACCCTATTGCAACTAGAAGACTGAAGAATCTCCCTTGTCGTCAAGGAGTGACCACCCTGTGCAAACGGGCACCATCCAGCGATCTGCAGTTTGCTTTGTCGACGCTCCCGGAGCCCGAGCACAGAGCCTGACAAGAACTGGACTTCCAGACTTCCTTGAGCCCGATCCCCAGCCACAGCAAAGCGGAGACCCGTGGAGACGACGAGAGACGTGGGACCGGACATCTTGAAAAACCTGCTCATTGCTACTTGTGCAGCTTCTGAGGCACCCTCGAAGTTGTGCATTGTGGATTGAGAAGCCCCAGCCCCGAGCACCTTTTGCACCGACGCACAGCCCTCCACACTCACCGAGTGCAGCGTGGGGCCTGCTGGTACTTTTGTGCTCGGCGCGTCTGTCCGGTCACTTGCCCGTTGGCTAGTGGCCTCTGTGACGACGAACCTTTGAATTTGAACTGCCTGCCTGGTTGCTCCAGGTGGGCCCCTGCTTCCCTGAAAAGGAGAAGCCCCCTAGACCTTGCTGGTCTAACTCGAAGCGAATATTCGATTCTTGCGTGGGTTGCATTTGCCAAGGCCTGTTGACTCCAATCCGGAAGCCGACGCCGCCAACAGCGAGATCCTTCGTGGGACAGTCCTTATCCAGCTCCTGGTCGTCATCGACGCCTCCTGGTCCACGTGGCTGCAGAGTCAAGCTTCAAGACATCACCCGATTGCTTCGCGACATCGCCTGGTTCCTTCCCGGTTCCTTCCTGGTCACTGGCTAGTGACCCAGACTCTGTCCCCTCTGCTTTCAGGTACTCTTCATCCTCGATCCGCCCTTGGATGCAACCGGACACTTCTCTCCTGGTCGCCTGCAGCATCTTTTTACAGGTCTCCATAGGATTCAGCGACGAAACCCGACACAACTTGACACCTATGCACCCGGCTCCTGTGGGTGAGGTAAAGCGGGGACTCTGGTGCTCCTGTGGGTATTGACTATCCTAGTGTCCAGTAGCTTTCTCCTAGTACATTCGGAGGTGTCCTAAATCAACTAGTTTCTAACTCTCTACGTTCCCATTGTATTCCTATGGTAACTCGCGTGTGTGTAGAGACACTGCACACACATCCCGTGAGCCTCCTGCCTCCTAACTCTCGTTAACTCAGTGTTGCCCCAGCGATTCCCTAGGCCTATTCTCTGTTCGTGACGTGGTACTTATACCACTATTTTAGTATATGGTTTGCAATGCCCCTAGGGCTCAACTGTATTTTGTGCAACTTATTGTATGATAATTGAGTAACTTGTTATGTGCTTTGTCCTCTGACCTCAAAGAGTTCAGAGGGGTTATGTTAGTAATAAATACATATATATTTTATATATAACCTGTGTGGTGTCCTTTCATTTGGTATTCAAGGGGTTACATATGGTAAAGCAGCTTGCTTCACATGCTCTCTGAAGTTTTAGCCTAAGACTGCTTTATCCATGCTACCACTAGGATAGCTGGTCTATAAGGTTGACTTTACAACCATCACCATGAGGGTTGTTTGGACTGGTGCAAGGTGCTCACTAGAATAGTTATATCCCAGGCCAACTTCTCACAGATGGCACATGGTAAACCCAGGTATTTGAAAGTGGTCCATCGCAAGGGAATATCTAGGCACCAACAGCAGCCCTCCCCATCCCCTCTCACCTCTACCAGAAGAGATTCACTAGCACTGACACATAGGCTGGAGGCTTCTCCATTAACATGAAGGCTCTCCAGGCATCGGGTACCCAAGGCCAGTGGGGTCTCGAAGAGAGAGTAGGATGTCGTCGGCACAGAGTACCAAGCAATACTCCATCCCGGCACCCCATTTCCACCCCTGCATCCGCATGTTGCATAATATGAGAAAAGCCAACGCCTCGATGGCCAAAGCAAATAACAGTGGGGAAAGGGGCACCCCCAACATATCCCTCTATGGATCAGGAAGGGGGCAGAGAGGACCCCGTTCACTCAGACCTGGGTCCTGTGGTTGTGATACAGCAGATGGACCATTCTTTGAAAGGTAATTCCCAAGCCAGTCTTCAGGAGGACCGCCTCTAGAAAATCTCAGGCGATCGTGTCAAAAGCTTTACAAAAATGCCCTTAACCCGTTGTGTTTGGGAAAGTGCCATCTGCACCCACCGGTTGCAGTAATGGGCACTCCTACCCGGCATGAATCCGCACAGGTCTGCGGGAATAAGGTAGGTCAGGGTACGAGTCAAGCGGGCCGCTATAGTTTTGGCAGAGATCTTAATATCCCTGTTAATGAGTGTGATCAACGGTATGAAGTGCATTGGTCCAGAAGCAGGCCCTCTTTGGGGATTACCACAATAGTGGTGCAGTCATGATCGGCTAGAAACTACCCTGGCTGTACTGCTTCCGGATATAAGTTTATTAAGTGGGGCACCATTGAAATGTCTTATAGTATTTGATGGGATATCCATCAGGCCCAGAGGTCTTTCCCGATTGAAGTGCAGAGAAGGCAGAATCCACCTCTTCCTCTGTCAGAGGCCAGTACTTCAGGATAGAGGGCAATGGAATGTCACAGAGAATGGGGATTTTTTTTTTCGATGGCGGCACTGGGCATCGCGCATAGCAGTCATGATAGAACGTTGTGAACGTCAGAACGATCTCTGGTAGTTCCCCTCGCAGGCCAACCGTCGGGCATCTGAAACCGGTGCCACTCTGGTGGACACATCCAGTGTTGCCAACCAGTATAGTAATTTACTGGATTTGTCACCAGATTCATAGACTCTGAGTTGAGGCCATCCAGCAATGCTTGACTTCCTGAAGGGAGACCGGTCTCAGGTCAGTGCGCACAAGCTAGACGTGGAAATTTAAAGAGAATAATCAACAAGTTATATGTATGAAGTGTAACCGTAAAACGGTGTGCGTGACAAAAGCGCCTTAAACTAAACATACGTCTGTCTCGATCACAACTGACTGTCATCGATGCATGATAAACATATTTACACAGGGGAATGGGCCAAAAACATCTGAGCAGTGGTAGGCGCGTGAAAAAAGCCTGTGTACTGCAAGAGACTGCAGTGAAGAACTCTGGAACGTATGCAGTGCCATGCAATCACAAATTATGCTCAAAAATGTGAATTCAACGTGCAGTGCTGACAAACCACACCAATGCAACTTACTATGTGGCCTGGAAGTCAAAACCGGTGAATGCTGAAAACAAAAGCTAAATGTTAAGAACACAGCCTGAAACCTAAGAAAATTATAAAAATATATATCTATGCATGAAAATAGATACTTTTACAATCAGGTTATCAAACAAAATGTCTAAAGAGAAGTGAATGGACACAAAAATCCCATGTTGCAAGTTACAGCTATATATTAGGGGAAGCTCAAACTAACTCAAATACTATTTTAATCTTGTATTGATCATAATTAATGAGCTGATGGATATTAAAATCTTTTCAACAATGGTGTTAGAGTAGACGACTCTTCCATTATCAATCTTCGGAAATAAATTGCATCATGCTTCATGACACTATTTTCTACTTGCGATCACTTAATCACGATGTGGAGGTAAAGTCACGATTTAAAATTTTATCTACGTTTTGAAAAAATTGAAGGATTTGTAATTTGTTAACATGCAACCATTAAATGAAAACTGCTACCTTATGACAATGATGGTTCTGATGGAAAAGATACTGGTCTTTATTCAAATTGATAAACTAAACAAGATTACGAATGGCGCCCATCCTGCTGAGATGTTCTAAGCATGATCGGGATAAGTTCCTAACCTTAAGGATAAACCATAAAGGGGTGAATCTGTCCTCTCTTAAATGGTTTGCTCTTTTTTTAACATTTCAGAACAAGACACTAACATTCTATGTCAGGACCGGAGACGAGGATTATGCTCATCTTTCTTCATTTTAATGATAGCTGCCATTCATAGTTAAACAAAATAAAACCACTATTCCCATGAACCATCGGGAATAATAACACAAGAACAATAGGGTGTCCATGGATAGACAGTCCTCCTCCAATGCACCAATCACTGGGCTCCTGGGAGTATGTAGTCCTCTGTTACTCTCCATTCCCCCTCTTTCTTCACTGCTTGCAGCCGGATAAGTACTTTATTTTTTTCCTCTCCTCATGCCTTGTGGAATTTGTGCTGTTTTGTGCCATATTACGCAAGAATAATATTGTCTCTGACTCGCGGTAGTGTGCTCGCGCTCCGCTTTATTTTAAATACTGTTGTGCCCATTTGATGTTTCTGTGGTAAAATTCAAGCTTAACAGTGTTTAGCGGTGCTCCGCCGCTTGTTTTGTTTACAGTGACCCTTCTGAAGTGTTTCGGTTGTTTAGTGAGGTAGCCACTACTCTGTTCCCCGCTCAGAGCCGTGGGAGCGCTCTCACTCCCTAGTGGTTGGTATCGTGGTGCTGGCTCGCGGCGCTCCCTCCCGCCGCCAGAGGGTGCCAGTGCATGTTCCTCGCTCGACGTCCGTCTCCCGGCATTCCGCTCATTCCTTTGCCAGAGACGCATTGCCGATCAGAGCCGCTGCCAGCCTCTTAGCCCGAGTGGCCTGTTTCTTCTCTTCACGCCCCGCGAACGCCCGCGCATCAACGCGAGTCTGTACCTGCCATTAGGCCTGGTTATCTTAGTGGTTTTTCCGCCTTTGGGAGTCAGTATTTGCCTAGGCCTTCGAGTCACGCTCTCTAGCAGAGTCCATATTGGGGCAGTGATTTATTGGCAGGCTGCCCTTTGTTATCACTGCACCAGGGCTGATTGTCCCAGGGTTTCTACTTAAGTTTCACGCAAGTACTGCCCGCACCAGATTTAGGCGGATACCCAGCCCCCTGTATCGTGAGGTCACCCCTCTACACGATTTCCCATTTACCTCTGTGACGCTCCGTCTTCCTGATCGCATGGCAGCATATAATGAGGAGTCCTACCAGGATGATCAGTGGGAGGAGGATCCCCTCACTTCCCTTCAATGGGATGAGGACTTATGACGCTGTGGACGAGTCTATGCACTAGGTGGTGGATCAGGCTATGGCGCCCCTAGAGGACCGCTTGTCTCGCAGAATTGAGCAGGCTTGTGAGAAACTGGCCAAAGCTGCACAGGCTCTCCCAGTTTCCTCACCCAGCACCGGCGGAACCCCCGCTGAGTCTCAGCCCCCACCCGCTAAAAGCCCTAGACACTCCGGAGTGGATGGGGACGCTTTTGATCGCCTTAAGCGGGCGTTTCTAGCGAGCAATCCGAAACCAGTGACACCCTCTTCGCCAGGGGATGCCACGCAGACGATGAGGCTGGCCCCTCCTGTCCCTGGTGCCCGGCCCATCCGTACCCCGCTCCCAACACTCAGAAACTTTGTGCAGACATGCTAGACCCTGACGATGTCCTACACCCCCGTTCCTCCGACTGGGCCTCCTCAGAGAAAGTGGCCCAGTACGTCGCCAGCAGAATCCGCCGGCCGTTAGAGGCCACAGCAAGGTACTGTCTCAGGGCGGAATGCCCCCGACCTTCCCTTGCGGGGAAAGTGGCAGCTACCCCGGAAATTGACCCTTGTATGGAGACGTTTCTCCAGAAGTTTGTTAAGGTCCCCATGAGAGGTATTGACAGATCCTGGCGCGCTTGTCAGGACAAGCTGCTCGATGCTCTGGGCCCCATTACGAAGATATTATATATGGCTGAGGAGACCAAAGTGTCAGGCTCCCTGATATCCCCTGATAACCTCTCGACCTGGGCCCAATGCTTGGTGGTGTTCTTAGGAAACGCCAACTTTCCAGCGGAAAGGCATTGGAGCTTGTTGATCAAAGTGGACCCCAAACTCGGGGACTTGGCCGACTCGGAACCGGGGTCCGTGGCTCAGGGCAGTCTCTTTGGAGAGCCCTTTATCAAAGAGCTGGGGAAGTCGTAAATACATTTACCTCCTTAGATAAGGCGCAGTCCTACATTAGGAAGGTCTTCCGCCCTCGGGTATTCCGGGGGGCCGGATGAGGCAAGGCCGCTCGTCCAGCCATCCAAATCAGGGCAGAGGATAAGGCTCCAGTAACAGCAACTACCAAGACCAAGCAAGATTCGGAAACTTCTATCCGAGCACAGGACGTCGAGGGAAAGGCCTAGGCGGAAAAGAAAATGGAGCCTTTAATTCTTTCGGTGAGTGTTCTCCCTTCTTCCCTTCTAAAAGTGGGGGGCCGTCTGGCGCGTTTTTTCCAGGCCTGGACTTCTGTCACAGGGGACGTTTGGGTGTTGCAAACCATCCAGGGGTTTCATATAGAGTTCCGCGGGGAGCCCTCGCAACCGGTCCCTCCGCGTCCTCTCTCCTTCTCAGCCGCCGACTCGGCGATGGTCGACCAGGAGGTCTCCTCGTTGCTCGACAAGGAGGCGATCGTGGAGGTGCTCCCTCATCCCCATGGTTTTCTCAGAAATTTGATCTTGGTAGACAAATTGGACGGGACAAAGCGACCGGTCATAAATCTTCGGGAGTTCAATGGGTGGCTCATGTATTGCCACTTCAAGATGGAAGGAATCCATCTATTGTGCGACCTCCTCAAAACCAACGACTGAATGGCGCGCCTCGAGGACGCCTATCTCACGATAGCCATTTTCCCTCCTCACAGGTGGTTCCTGCAGTTCCCCTGGGGGGACAAGGTGTACGAGTTCATCACTCTTCCGTTCGGTCTTTCCTCCGCGCCTTGGTGTTTCACTAAGGTTCTTCGTCCGGTGATCGAACACCTGAGGGCGTCCGGTATTCGTTTGATCGTATACCTGTACGATATCCTGCTCATGGCGCAGAGCCACCAGGCCTTATCGCGTCAGCTTCAGTCAGTGATCGCCCTACTTAAGAGCTTGGGCTTCATTATCAACGAAGCAAAATCCACTCTTGTTCTGGATCAGAAGGTGGTGTTCCTGGGTTTTGTGGTCGACTCAGTGGCTTCCACACTAAGCCTCCCATCTCGGAAAATGACGCAGATACGCCACAAAATCATGAAAGCTCTTGTTTAGCCCTGCGGTCTCTGCTTCAACTCGCCCGGATAGTGGGTCTTCCATCGGCCTCCATCCAGGCGATTTTTCCGGGCCTGTTGCACTACAGGGCCCTCCAGCTCCTTAAATCCCGATATTTTCGCAAGGGTCTTTCCTACTCTCAGAAGGTCAACCTCTCGGCCGAGGCCAGAGAGGAGCTCCAGTGGTGGCTTGACAATATGGAAGCCTGGAATGAGCGGGCGATCTTTGGTTCCGTGGCCGATATCGTTATAGAGTCCGACCCCAGCAGGTCTGGCTGGGGAGCGAGGTGTGGAAAGTTCACTACAGGAGGTGTGTGGTCTCCGCAGGAGCAACGGCTCCACATCAACTGTTTTGAGCTCTTAGCAGGCTCCTTCGCGTTCAGGTGCTGGACCAAGGACTCGGTCAAGATGGACAACATATCGGCAGTCCGGTACGTCAACCATCTAGGGGGTACCCGATCGCGGGATTTATCCCACCTGGCAGCGAACTTCTGGCAATACTGCCTGGATCACCACGTCTGTGTGACTGCAGAGTACCTCCCGGGTCAAGACAACCAGGTGGCGGATTTTCACTCTAGGCATTTACAGGACGTGAGCCTGTGGAAACTCCATCCGGGTGTGTTCGCGGACCTCCAGCACCTCTGGGGTCCGTTTTCGGTAGACCTCTTTGCCTTCCGTTTGTATTTCCAGCTTCCCCGGTTCATCAGCTGGAAGCCGGATCCTCTGAGCGACCAGCACAGATGCATTCCTGCAGAACTGAAGTGAGGAGGCGGGTTACGCCTTCCCCCCCATTCGCCATGCTGACCAGAGTCTCTGCCCATGTGCGTCGCCAGAGGGCAGATGTGGTACTGATATCGCCAATTTGGAGATCTCAAGCGTGGTTCCCTGTTCTTCTAGAACTTTCGTGGGACTTTTCAATCCTACTCCCCCGCTTCCTGACTTCTCCTCAATCCCAACGGAGCTCCTCATCCACTCTTAACTCAGGGGTCCCTTGCCCTGATGGCGTGTCGGATTACCGGGGACAATGGCCGGTCCCAAGCCTTTCGGGAGCAGACGAGAAGTTCATGTCTAAAGCCTTGGCCGATAGTACAGTCAAGAGGTACCGCTCCTCTTGGAGACGATGGGTTCATTGGTTTGTGCGACGGGCTCTTGATCCCGTGGCAACAGATGTGACTTCGATCCTACATTTTTTAGCCACCTTGGCAGAGGACGGGGTTGGCCTGTAGAACCATTAATACCTTTCGGTCTGCCATCTCTGCTGGTCACTCCATGGTGGTTGGCTTCCCGGTGGGCGAGCATCCTCTGGTTTGTCGCCTCCTTCAGGGCATTTGCCTCTCGCTGCCACCGGAACCTCGCTATTCCCAGTTGTGGGATGTCAATCAGGTCTTGGACCTGTTCCCGTCATGGCAACCGAACAGTTCCCTGTCCAGGAAGGAACTTTCGGCCAAGCTTGCCATGCTCGTTTGCCTCATATCGTGCAGGCGGGTTTCGGATGTCCGGGTACTGGACATCTCCGGCAGGATCTTTTCCCCCTCCAGGGTCACCTTCACGGTCCGGAGGCGGACGAAGTGCGGGACATCTTCTATTTCATACCCGGCCTTTACAGATTCTCCTAATCTCTGTGTAGTGTCTTGCCTCAAGGATTACGAGATGTCGGAGGAATTCAGTCCTCTTGGGGAGCAACAGTTGCTCATCACCCTCAAGAAACCCCATAAGGCAGTCTCCTCCCCCACGATGGTCTGTTGGGTGCAGTGGGTGATGCAGGAGGCTGGGATTAATCTCCGGGCCTTTGGTGCCCATTCTACTAGGGGGGCCATGGCCTCTAAAGCATTTGCCCTGGGAGCTCATCTGGAAGACATTCTCAATGCAGCAGACTGGTCTTCGGACTCCACCTTTAAACGGTTCTATTTCAAGCCGGTGCTAGATATGGCACACTTGGTGGTTAGTAAGCTTTAAACGAGCATAATCCTTGCCTCCGGTACTGACATAAGAATGAAAAATTTCCTAGCTAACGTAACGGAAAGTTTCAATTCTATAAAGGACTCTGAGGCAAGGATTATCCCACCCAGGGTACCAATTTGATTGTTACCTTCCGGCCCTCGTACTGGGGTAAGTAACTGATTTTCAGGCTTCTTGAAATTCTCTTGAGTAAGCATTGTATGTTATGGTGTCTTCTTTCCCCTGTGGGGTTAAACCTTAGCCACTACAATCGCTTATAATGTGCCTTTCTTTTTGTATGCAACTCTGGCAAACAAGATTTGTGAGGATCTGGGACTGGCTGGCCTAGAGCGACGAAAGAGGGGGGGGAATGGAGAGTAGCAGAGGACTACATACTCCAAGGAGCCCTGTGATTGGTGTATTGGAGGAGGACTATCTATCTATGGACACCCTATTGTTCTTGTGTTATTATTCCCTATGGTTCATGGGAATAGTGGTTTTATTTTGTTTAACTTTGAATGGCTGCTATCATTAAAGTGAAGAAAGATGAGCATAATCCTCGCCTCCGAGTCCTTAATAGAATTGAAACTTTCCGTTACGTTAGCTAGGACATTTTTCATTCTACACCCCTCCCTGTTGGCACTGAAGAGGTTCAACAAGAATCCAATACACAGAGAACCTCTAGCCGCAAAAGAAAGACAGATGCATTTGTTTCACTTGTTAACACTTTGAAATTACAGTACCAGATTAGATCTAGCTTCCCTAGTCTCTGGAGGCACTAAAGGGGCAATATTAACCAAGACGTTTGATGAATCCCATGAAATAAGAGCACTAAACAAGAACTAGAAGCTAGTCTGTTAATTATGGCTTTAACAGATTGGGAATTAGCTCTAAACAAAAAGAGAAAAACATGAACCATTTACATCAGGGCCCTCCAAACCTTTCTATAACAAGGGCTACTCGTGGGATGCAATGAATACACTGAATGCTCCGGTGGAGATTGTGCAATAGGTTTCATTAAAACAGAACTCCGTGGGCTCTGAGGAATGAAGGCTCTATACAAGCAAATCGCAAAATAGAAACAATTTAGATTGTGCAAACCACACACTAAAATGTCACGTGGCGATTCCATAATAGACGCTGTTAAAACAGAACTCAGTGGCACTTATTTCACCGATCTCTTAAAGACTGAACGGCTGAAGGTACCATGTCAGAATTTGAACTCAAAGGGAGCGCACATCAGATAAGTAAGTACAAGGTTCAAGTCCCACTGAGGCATCACGAATGGAACAGGAGGGAACATGTGTGTGATGCCCTTCAAAAACCTATTTACAATTGGGGACTTGAACAAAGATGGCTGATCAGGTAGCCTTAAAAAGGCTGAAAGGGTAGAAAGGTAGCCCTTGATAGTGCCCAGAGCAGAGCCCTGCTGGGCAAGAGAAAGAAGGAAGAGGAGAACCTCAGAAAGGGGTGCAGAGAGAGGATCCACAGCCTTTGGCATGCACCATGCCACAAATGTGTTCCACCTGCAGGCGTATACCGACTTTGTGGAGGAACGCCTGGCTGCCAGAATCACAGTACAAACTTCAGGAGGCAAGTCAAAAGGTCTCAACTGTCGCCGCTCAATCTCTAAGCATGGAGGTGGAGACTGGACAGGTTCAGGTGGAGGACCGTCCCCTGCTGCTGCGACAGAAGGTCCTCCTGAAGAGGCAGACGAATCGGAGGATCGACAGACATACTGAGTAGCTCAGGATACCAGTATCTTCGTGCCCAGTCCGGAGCCACAAGGATAACTTGGGCCCGGTCGCGCCTGATCTTCTTCAGCACTCTGGGCAGAAGTGGTATAGGTGGAAAGGCATACAACAGACCGCAGCTCCACTAGCGACGAAAAGCGTCGCCGAGCGAGTGGCCCCTTGGAAATTCCAACGCGCAGAACTGATGACATTACGCGTTCTCTTCTGTGGCGAATAGATCTAACCAAGGCTCTCCCCACTGCTGAAAGAGGCCTTGCGCCACGTCAGAGTTCAGACGCCATTCGTGATCCATCATGCACAGACGGCTGAGTTTGTCCGCCCTGGCGTTCAGGGAACCTGCCAGGTGTTGAACCACCAGGGTCACGCCCTGATGTTCCAGCCACAGCCATAGGCGCAGAGCCTCCTGGCATAGGGTCCACAACCCCACCCGCCCTGTTTGTTGCAGTACCACATGGCGGTGGTGTTGTCCGTGAACACCTGCAATACACTCCCCCGGACAGAGGGGAGGAATGCCTTCAGTGCAAGTCGGATCGCCCGCAGCTCCAGAAGGTTGATATGGAGACGGGACTCCGCCGGAGAGCAGAGGCCTCTGATCTCCGCCTCTCCAATGTGGCCCCCCCCCAGCCCTGGAAGGACGCGTCTGTCACAACTACGTGCTCCGGTTGGGGTAGGGAGAGGGATCTGCCGCTGACCCAATCGCGGACCGTGAGCCACCACTGCAACTGTTTGGCAGTGCCCTCCGAGATCAAGACATGGTCGGACAAGTTGCCCTGATGCTGGGCCCACTGAAACTTCAGGTCCCACTGCAGAGCCCACATCCGCCACCTGGCGTGATGCACCAGAAGGATGCAGGAGGCCATCAGCCGCAGTGTCAACCTGACCGAGACTCGGGATAACGGCTGAAAGATCGGAATCATAGCCTGAATATCCCGAACCCGCTGATCGGGAGGATAAACCCGAAACTGCGCTGAGTATAGAACCGCTCCGATGAAGAGGAGCTTCTGAGAGGGACACAGATGTGACTTCGGCACATTGATGGAGAACCCCAGCAGGTGCAGGAGGTCGGCCGTAGTCTGGAGGTGGCTGACGACTGTCTGGGGCGAGCCCGCCTTCAACAACCAGTCGTCGAGGTAGGGGAAGACTGAAACCCCTAACCTGCGCAGATGAGCTGCGAGCACCGCCATCACTTTCGTGAACACCCGTGGGGCACTGGTAAGGCCGAATGGGAGCACGGTAAACTGAAAGTGCTCGTGGCCTACCGTGAACCGCAGGTAACGCCGGTGGGCTGGCAGGATGGGGATATCAAAATAAGAGTCCTGCAAGTCCAATGAGTACCATCCAGTCTCCTGGGTCCAGGGCAGCTAGGACCTAGGCTAGTGTCAGCATCTTGAACTTCTCCTGCCGGAGGAAGCCGTTGACGTTCCGCATGTCCAAGATAGGGCGTAGGCCCCTTTTGCCCTTCTTGGGTACCAGGAAGTAGTGGGAGTAACAACCACACCCTACTTTTGGCCCAGGATCGCGCTCAATGGCCCCCTTGGCCAAGAGGGCCGTAACTTCCTCTCTGAGAAGTGCCAAGTGATCCCCCGACAAGCGGTGGTACTGCGGTGGCATGGCTGGAGGGGTCGCCTCAAAGGGGAGGGAGTAGCCTCTTCGGACGATTTGCAGCACCCACCTGTCCGATGTAACAGTGCGCCAGTGGAGGAGGTGATGGCGAACCCTGCCCCCCACTGGCGTCACATGGGCCTGTAAGCTCGAACTAGGAAGGTTTTGAGGCGGATGCTGTAGGGGCAGGTGTGGACTGGCCGCGCCGTTGTCCCCAACCGCCGCTATGGCGGTTTCCACGTACGCCACTGCGCTGGAAGGTAGTCTGCGGTCCGTGGCTGGTTGCACGTGTGGGGGCCCCCTTCCTTGGCCACAAAAGGAGCAAAAGGCAGCCGATGGCTGGCGCGGGGCCGATAGGCCCAAGGACATGGCCCTAGTCCTTGAGTCCTTAAAGCGCTCAAGCGAATGGTCAGCACCGGAGTCGAACAGACTTCGAAATAGATCGAAAATGATCAAAAAAGTTTAGTCAAAAATTGACTAAGGGTACCACTTTTTCCAGATCTGCGCTAGCTGGCGCGGAAAAAAGAAGAACTGACGTCAGCGCGCGAGGGCGGCGTCTAAGTACTACGGCAACGTCATTCTGGCGCCCACGATGCCGGTGACGGACGCGGAGCCGCAGAGTACACCTACCGACGTGCAAGGGTACTGCTACGCAAAAGTTTTTGGATCCAGTCTGACACCTGGGGATATTCTTAGGTAAGGAATCTAATACTAACCTGTTTCTTTCAGATATTCAATTTACCCTGTGTAAAATAAGGACAGGTCGCATTATTCCCATAAAGGTTGAAGAAAAGCATATGGAAGATTCTGCCCTCTACTCCATTCCACTGTAGGTGCAGAAGTGAAACATCACAGACAATACTCTAGGCACACTGTGGACGTCCACACATCACACGTGTGGTCCAGGTGAACAAACAGTGATACTTCTCTTTAAAGTAAATGCCACCTGATGGGCACGGACACTCTCCCAATAAAACGGTTGTGGTCAGAGCACCCCACTCAACAAAAAAGAGAACAAGCCTGACAGTGTGCAACTCTCTGAAGCATTGCCTCGCACTAGGTAAAACGCCAGTGTGGTCACTAGAGAAATCTTGGCTTTTAATGTATTTACACACTTCACTAGATACTGAACAGTGACCACAATCCAGTGGAACATGTACAGCGGGTCTCCATGCAGGCCCTGTAAGGATCTTCCGTGTGTTCAATTCTATTTAATGTCTATGTGGCCCAAAGTCCTAAATCATTGCTTAATCCATCAGTAAACCTTTATCCCAGGCGGATGATGCTCAGTTTATCATCTGATTGGATAGACTATCACTAGGGTAAGTGAACAACTTGCACTTGCTTAAAAGCAGTTCAGCAATGAATGGGACAGAACCATAAGTAATGAGATGCTAATGAGGCCAAGGCTCTGACTGGTGGAAACAATGGAGAGTGCTGAAAGAGCTCTCTGGCCTAGGAGCTTGGGAGCAGCAAAGCTGAATTTTTTTAAGCTTCAATGCTATGGATGCCATCCTGGAGAAGGAGTTCTCGATTAATGCTTTGGTTGATGCTGTTTTTACACTCTACGTTAATTCAGACAATCAACAACTTTCCACCCAAAGGTATAGTTGAAGCTGCTTACACACTGTTGGAGCTTGATTATTTCAACAGGTTGTATGTAGATCTGTCATCATACGCCTTGGAAAAAGTGGCAGGGCATTCTAAGGGCCGTCTCTGATGGATAAACCTTTTAAAACTCTGAACCCTCTAATCTCCCCTCAGGCTCCAACCCGCGTACCTCATTCAGGAGGCAAGCTTACACTAAGCAGCCCCAGAATTAAGCCTTCTGCTTCAGGTGTATGGTCTTAGGTTGTTGCTTCCGTCCACTTGCGGCTTTGTTCCAGAAAACTTTCTGGTAATCAATGTGCGTTGTAAGAAATCAAACAACACTTGAAGCAAAAGCAGAGGTCTTTATAAGTACCTCATTACAACAGCATTTGAAATCAATAGGTCTAAAAACAGCCACAAAACATTCTGTGCAAATAGACAAGGGGGGGCACTAATTTAAAGTGCTGAGACTACATGTTATGCTAAGTAGTTATTGATAGCGACAGTACTGAAATTAATTTATTTTTTTGAATAAATTCCCTACATAATATGTACACATTTGTTGCATTCATCTGGTTGCATTCCTCGCGCTTTCCCTTTTCCTGTTTGCTCCCTGCCTGGAATATGGAACAATGTACCTGCGTTGTACAATTTATGTTCCATGTTCCAGAGCTCTTCTAATTCAGTTAATGCTTGGTGCTGTTCTTTGCTGTTGCGCTGTGCCTCACCTCCAATAAAACTTGGATTTCTACTTACCGTCTGAAGCCTCTACTTTACAACAGTATATGGTCAACAATACTCAACCAGAACAACTGGGGGTGGGGTGGCAGCAAGAGAAACCGCATGGTAACGAAATCCCATCTATGATGAGAATCGGTCATAAAACAATGACAAGCTACATGCCCCTGTAGTAATGGCATATTCCTTTATGGAACATGGTCTAGGAATACTGGGTATGTAAGTATAGAACTTGGTATGTGTAGAATCTTGTACATGTAATCACTGTAACTTTGTTAGCAGTTAAGAATGTTATAATTTGATTCTCTTCAGTCAGCTCCGTTTGAGCTGCATGTTTTCCTTTGTACTGAGCTGCATGTTGCTACTTTTTATCACAATAAAAGAATACTGCAACTCTACTTTCCAAATGTATTAATGGAAGATTACTACAGACGCCGAGTGTCAAAGTATTAGAAGTTGAAGATAACCTATTTAATTATTACTTGATATGTGTAATCTGCAAACAAATATGTATGATCAGGTTTCTACATCTTGATCTGCTTCTCACAGTACTGGCAATTTAGGAAGGCCAAATGTATAGGAAATTTTATGGAATACACTAACAAAGGGTAAGGGGCAGAGTACTAATCTTGTAGCTTGTGTTCACACTATCAGCAGGATTTCACTTCTACTAAGCCCTCAGCTGTAGAGCTGCTGTCAGCCATAGACAATCAATAGATATAATGGGAGGCCTTTGTCAGCACAGTAGCTGCTCACTAGGGGAAATTGTGTCCAGTGCCCACTCAAGGGTTTATAATTGGAACTTGTATCTGAAATGTCACCTTTTTGCAAAACATTTAATTATAACTAATTTATATTAGCTTTTTAAAGTAACAAAGGAACATACATTAATTTGGTGCCAAAAGATAAATCTACGCTTATTAGTACATTTCTGCAATATTTTCAACCCCCCGTTTCCCCCCTCTTTCACTCCCACCTCAGGTCTCTGTGAGTAGAGCTTTACGTTGGGGACATTGGTTGTGGGTCAGGTAGACCGTGGTCACCCGGAGTCCATAGGAGGACACCGCAGGCAGTCAATGTACTATGCCAGGGCCTGTCTCATTTGTGTCAAGATTCCTCCATCTCTTTGGTCTATCGGGGTAACTCATCTGGCAGCATCAACAATTCAGTGAGCATTGCTGTCCATGCCCTCATGTCTTCCTCCAATTTCTCATCCCTGCGCGTAAGTCTCATATAGCACCCCAGAATAAGAAATTTCCTACTCCGCTTTTTTTGCTTGCGCAGCGGGATGTGCCCAAATAGGCACTGGGCTACCTCCCTGAGGATCTCCCAACCTGTGACCAAATTAAGCCTCTGTGAAACGGCTTGCCAGAAGCTACCCCACCTGCGAGACATCATCAACACATCCTTCGACACCACCATCTTCCCTGAGAGCTGGAAACACGCCGAACTCAGCGCTCTACTCAAGAAACCAACAGCGGACCCCACCGACCTCAAGAATTACCGCCCCATCTCGCTCCTCCCGTTTCCAGCCAAAGTCATCGAGAAGACCGTCAACAAGCAGATGGCCGCCTTCCTCGAGACGAACGGATCCCTCGACCCCTCACAGTCCGGCTTCCGAGCCAACCACAGCACCGAGACCGCCCTCATCGCCGCCACCGATGATATCCGAGCCCTGATGGACAATGGAGAAACAGCGGCCCTCATCCTCCTAGACCTCTCCGCGGCATTCGACACGGTCTGCCACCGCACCCTAGTACGGCGCCTCAGCAACATCGGAATCCAGGACAAGGCGCTGGAATGGATCATCTCCTTCCTCGACGTAAGAACACAGAGAGTCCGCCTACCACCGTACAAGTCAGAGGCCTCCAAAGTCATCTGCGGCGTCCCCCAAGGATCATCTCTGAGCCCCACCCTCTTCAACGTCTACATGAGCCCCCTCGCGGCCATCGTACGCAAACACAACCTCAGCATAATCTCCTACGCCGACGACACCCAGATGATCCTCTCCCTGACCAACGACCCCGCCGCCGCCAGAGCCAACCTACACGAAGGGATGAAAGAGGTAGCCGAGTGGATGACGACCAGCCGCCTGAAACTGAACTCGGACAAGACGGAGGTCCTCATCCTGGGCTCCTCACCCTCCGCCTGGGACGACTCCTGGTGGCCTCCCGCCCTGGGCACCGCACCCAAACCGACAGACCATGCACGCAACCTGGGCTTCATCCTGGACCCCTCCCTCTCCATGACCAGGCAAGTCAACAACGTCTCCTCGGCGTGCTTCAACATCCTACGCATGCTACGGAAGATCTTCTGGTGGATCCCCACCGAGACCAGGAAGACCGTCACCCAGGCCCTCGTCACCAGCCGACTGGACTACGGCAACGCCCTCTACGCCGGTACCACCGCCAAGCTCCAGAAGAGACTCCAGCGGATCCAGAACGCCTCAGCCAGACTCATCCTCGACATCCCGCGAACCAGCCACATCTCCGGACATCTGAGACACCTTCACTGGCTCCCCGTCAACAAAAGAATCACCTTCCGCCTCCTCACCCACGCACACAAAGCCCTACACGACCAAGGCCCGAGCTACCTCAACAGCCGAGTCAACTTCTACGCTCCCAAACGCCACCTCCGATCAGCCAACCACGCCCTCGCCGCCGTCCCCCGCATCCGAAGAGCGACTACAGGAGGGAGGTCCTTCTCCTACCTGGCCGCCAAGACCTGGAACTCCCTCCCGACCGACCTGCGCCTGACCCAAGACCACCTCTCCTTCAGGAAGAAGCTGAAGACCTGGCTGTTCGAGCAGTAGCGCCCCCCCCCCCCCCCCAGCGCCTTGAGACCCTACGGGTATGTAGCGCGCTTTATAAGTGTCACTGATTGATTGATTGATCTAGGACTGGGCAGCTCCATAACACGTGCATAAACCAGCCGACTGCCCCCCACATCTGGGACACTCCGCCGATCTCTCCGGGTTCATGGCCTGCAGCCATCTTGGCGTCAGGTATACCTAATGGCTCACATTATATTGGAGTAACTTGAACCACGCATTGGTAGAGGTGGTTTTAACCCCTCGTGAATTGTTTCCCATGTGTACCGTTTTGCAATACATTTAGGTCAACACCAGAGGATCATATGTTTCCTTCTTGGTGTATATTTTTACTTAGTAGCCAGTTAGTCACAAAATGTAGAACAGTTAAACTACACTACCCAGAAAAAGATTGCTCTAGAACCACTAACGCAAAACCCGAAGATGGGAAAACAATAGACTATAAATAGTAAGTCTGAAGCGCAGCACTTCCTCTTCCTTGCTACTGCCATCAGTTAAGTCACATGCATTCATATCTACTTCAATGTGTGGGTTTTAAATGTTACTTGTTACGGTGTGGCGTGCTGTTCTACCTCACTCATTTGAATGTACTTTTGTATTTGAATTCCACAGGCATATGCTGGCTTTTTCCCTGGGACTCGCAGCTTTTCACAGGTCCCACTGGAGCCGCTAGACGAGGTTCGTGATCACATGTTAAACAAGGTTCACCGGGGAGTGCCGCTCTTTCAGCGCATTTGAGTCCCTCAAAGCAGGGGTGCATCAGGGACCACTTTGTCACATGATTAAATGGGGTGCTCATTTTGGCCAGTTCTCTGCTGGAGACATATTTTTTTTAATGTATTTGGAAGGTTTTATAAAGCACTGGCTAGACCCGTGGGTATCAGAGCCCTTTCCATGAGCAGAAGCAGTACACGAAATAAAAACAATTGTTCAGGGTAAACATAAACAGGCGAGTACAACACAACAATTAATTTTTTTTTAAAAAGGGGGGCAAAAAGCAATTTACATGAGGAGGAAATAAAGAGTAGCAATTTTACAAAGGTAACAAAAACACGCAGGTAGAGCTCAACAATTAAGTTGAGTGGGGGGGAAATCTGGACAGATTAACGGGGTATGTACAACTAAATATTATAAATGGATGAGACAATTTAGGGAATAGAAGAGTATCGAGGGAGTAAAGATAAGGTAGTGGTGGGGGGATGGTAGGAGAACAAGGGGAGGGGGAGAAAGGGGGTAGGGTCTGAATAAAGAGGGAGGATATGTAAACGGGGGGAGCGAGGAGAGAGCAATGAAGAAAACAAAGGATCACCAATACAGGGGAGGTATACAGAAGGGTCAGAGGAGAGATTATGGACCCAAAAATGTGTTCAGGAGGTGATGTTTTAGGTCTAGAAAGACTCCTATATGCGCATAAAATCAGAGCTCGCTGCAGGCTCCATGGTCATCCACATGTTAACAAAAAATATGCTGCTTGTTCAATTCTTCTCAGAATGGACAACCATACATGGGAAAGGTGCATCAACCGACTGGGAGGTACTGGTTCCAAAATTCCAGGCAATTTGCCAAGACAATTTGGGGCATTTTGCCTGAAACATCGCATCTCCGTTATGCCAGAGTATTTTGGGGCCCACTGAACTTTGTAACAGATAATCTGGGGCCCATTCTCAAAAGACCTGTTTAACTTCATATTAAATTCACATATTCAATTTTACAGTAGGAGGCCTGACCATCTGGCTAAATCGACAACTGCATTTATTTATCCATCTATCTTTGTAAATAGGCCCTTCCCTATAAGTTACCTAATTTTCTTACGATCTCCTGCTGCTTATCCGAAGTGAGATGGGAATCTGTTCAGCTAATTACGATAATTCCCTCCAGGGGGTCTCAAATCTGGTTCACTAACCTCTTACAAAAGTCAATGGAAATCCCAATTCTGTTACCCTCTTTCACCAACTACTTAAAACAAGCATTGGCATAGCCAATAGGTCTCGCCTTTGGGACCTTAGGAGTGTTTAGTTATCCAGCACAATATACTTGGTGCATCATCATCAACTGTTGCATGGCTAATCACTTACAAGGTCCCAAAGGCGAGACCTATTGGGTATGCCAATGCTTGTTAAAAGCAGGTGCCGAGACGGGTCCCTATCGGGCTCTTCATTTTTACCCTCAGGGTGAAACCCTGCCTCCCCCACCCCAAAAAAAACATCTCTCTGCAATAGTATATCCCGTCACTGCCTTGATATAACTGCAAAAAGACTTGTTTTTCAGTTTTATATAGCGCTTTACATGAGCACCAGTTACATTACACTAGGACATATTCATTTTTTGAATCACAGGACGTCAGGCCTGAACCGGTTTTCTCAACTTCGAATATCAGCTGTTCTAACCTTAGGCACAACCTCGCCCAGAAGAGTGTGTCGCATTTTCAATATTATATACAACGAAGTGATAGCTATTGCTTATTTATCTTATGCACCTTACAACCACTGACAAAGCCAATAATCCTGGCTTGTTGTAGGTGTTATGTTACATGTGTTGTATGCCAGGATGAATGGACAGTAGCAGCAAAATACAAGTCAGGTGGCACACTATACCAAGCCCAGATTTTTAATTTACGTATTTTAAGCCACGCCCTTAATTACAAAGGCCACGCCCCTAAGAGAGACCGCCCCAGTTTTTTCATCCCACTTTAATCCCCGGGTACTGCAGGAGTGGCGGCACGCTCTCCCGGATGTACAGAAGCACTAACCTGCACCATCATTCATTTGTGAGAGGTGTGATCTCACACCACGGTTTGTCGTCAGTGCTTAGAAGCAGTCAATTGATAGCACCCGACCATCTGCTTCATTTTATTTTCCTCCTTTCCCCTCTCCAATTCTTACCCCATCCCTCCCTGATGATGCCTTCTCTTCCCCCCCCTCGTTCCCTTTTCGCATTTTACTTTCACTTCTGGGGGCGTAAAACCCTTCCCAAAAAAAGAAAATGTACAAATTGGAAACATTACAAAGTACAGTTTCTTTAGCACGTCACTGTTTTGTAAAGACCCCTCACACGGTTCCTAGTGTACTGTGATAAAGTCCCTGGCAGAGACGGAGCCACATTAATTACAAAGACTCATAATGTTTCATGAGATGAGAAGTTTAAACCGCACGCCCAAGGCCAGTCTTCGAGGTCAGCGGGTTCCGTGGCGCTTCGGCTCCCAGTGCAGAGCGCTAATGGCCGCCATCTGGGCTCAGGAACCCCCATTTCCCGCTGCTAGGGCACCAGCTGGCCGCCGCCGGAGCCAATGGCTCGAGCTGTAGGTTGTGGCCCCTTACACCGGCCATCTGGGGCCTTTTATAAGAGAAATGATGACAAACGGTGTAAAGGCACCAGATACAACTATTGTGCCCTGTTCCCAATTACCTGGCGCTGATTGCTATAAACGCAGTTGCCAAAGCACCATTGGTCTGTTGTCCTGAAAAGGACGGCTCTGAGTGCACCTCCTTTGCGCTAATTTCATGAATAATTACATTAAAAATGCGTTATTCCTTTAAATCGATATCGGAGAGTCGCAGGCCAGACCGTTCAAGTTTTTCTGGCCTCGGTTTCCATTCGACTGGCACCCATGGGCCACTAGCAACTCTCACCAGCACTAGCCCAAGGCCTGCAATAAGGTACCACTAGAAAACCCCACAGTTCACCCAGGTTTATTTATATAAATCGCACCCAGGGACATAGCGATCAAGAGTACAGCAGGTACAGTCGCACCAGGGCCCAGGATTGTGAGGGGCTCACTGCACTCCAATGGTAGTTACCTTAGACTAAGTGCAATAGGGGCTGGGGAGCCTAGTTTCCCTGCTCGATTTATGGCTTGTGGCAAGCTCGCTATGCCGCTAGCCATGTATTCTGCTTAATGGCTCCACACAGACACTGCTCCCATCTTTCGAAGCATATGTAAAAGTGGTTGACCTATGAACATGTTTTTCCAATAAAAATACTGTGGCATTTTACAAACAATCTTTCTCTCAGGAAAGTATTCCTAAAATAGAAGACAGAAAACTGTGGTTGTATGCCTGAGGAGAGAATACACTTTTGGAAATTGTATCCATGGAGCACACAATAGCAAACCAAATTTAGTGATGTTTGGTTAGGCGGAAAACAGATATTAAGGTTGGTGTTTGAAGAACAACCAGAGTTCTCTCAAGGTGCCACATGTCGCCAAACTTTCGCATCAGTTTTCTTCAGATGTTCACAAGTCATCTTGAAAGCCTTCTAAAGACTAGCTAGAACAAGCATGAGTGGCCGCAGCAGCAGGGGGGAGGGTAACAGGAGGGGGCCTGCACAGGTTTCCCTTGCGGGAGCGAGTAACAAGGCGCGATAATTGCTAGCATATGGCGCTACTGCTCACTCCCGCAAGGGAATCGCCAAACGTGCAAGTGTTGCCATTAAAAGCAATGCAACGTGTGCACGTTTTTCCATGCAAAAGTGTAGCGATGGCTAAAGGGCTTCTTCCTATGCAGCGCATGCGCGCTGCTTAGGCGAGACCTAAAAACACCATGTTTTACTGTAAAGCTAGTACTCGTTTCACTTTCTGTTGAATGTTTGAACAAGCATAACAGGAGCCTCCGGTCTCGACATTATATGCAGATTTTCAAAGTGCTAATGTAGGAAAGTCTAATTATATTAAATACACTGAGGAGATTATTATCCCACCACTGTGTGAGATCTCTGGAAGAATATTCATTTTGCATTTTCATATCCCCACCTCCCCCCGCCCCTTTAACGCGTGCTATTACTTTGGATTTTCTTTTCTCAGCCACAATCTACAGTTCCTCAGTTATCCTGAAGGTTTGCGGGAGGGTGGTGAATGGATTTTGGCAATCTCTCTGATCATCTTCTGCATTTTTCTCATTGGTTAACCATTTCCTAACAATTTGAACTGAACCTCAGCATCAAGAAAGAGGACATATTTAAAGACTATTTATTACCCACATGCAGGTGTTACATTAGTAGTTCTTAAACAGATTTCTGGACAGTGTATGTTATTGCTTATTTTACTGTTCTACCTATTGTCACCAATTGGCTGCTAAAAGTACGACTTTCCTTCATAAACACTCAGAAAATCTGCATTTATTTGAAAGGCAGCAGTGTGCACCTAACTCCTTGTGCACCATTGTAAGTGGTGCTGGATGAACATGAAGTAGTGCTTATTTACAGGACTGAATTGTAAGTAACACGCTATTGCCATTTCCAGCTAAGCAGCTTTACCAAAATATAATAAATAAAGCGCAGTACTCACGCAGATCCACGGGTACAGCCAATTCAATATGAAGTGCGGTGGAAGTAGGAGAACTATTAAAGTGGCGGAAATGAGGGAGGTGCAAATACATTACACGTACCAAAATGCACCACGTGATTTAACAAACCAAATGTCCCTTGGAAAGCTTTATTTTGGAAGGGGGAGAGGGAAGAATGTTTTTTTGTGAGGGGGCATATGGGTGGTTCTTCCGCCCTAGTAGATTTTGAATAAACATGACAAAATGCTGAAAAATATACTGGCTTAAAAGCAGCAATGACTTCTACTCAAACTGAAGGTGTGCTACCAAGACTTACCCTCGTTCCTCATGTTGGGGGGGGGGGGGTGCAGGAGGGATTGCCTCATCCAACAAAACAATGACAATATTAAAGCAAAACAGTGCATTTTACAAAACAATTTCCCTAAAACATGAGATTATTGCAATTAAAGCTAGTTACAAAATTTAGGGTATGCTATATGGAGAGCTAAAATGTTGTAAGGAGTGTCCATGATATGTAATGGATGTGTGCATATCATACCAAGGAGCCACACTTTAGTCAAGAGCGACTACAATGCGTCAATAATGGGCCACTATTGTGCTCTGTGTAGCCTGAACACTGAAATAAAATGGGCACAAAATGTTAAATAATAGTAAAATGTTGTCCACAATCGAGATTAGGCCTTAATTATGCCAGAACTAGCCGGCAGGTGGATACATGCCAGAGCCATAACATGCCACGGTGACCATTAAGCCTTCAAAGGAGCCTCACACACAGCTCCACTCCCTGTTGTCTGCGGTACTGGTGGCCGAGGATTGCGGGAGGAGGAAGAAGGGGGATCCGGCACCATGGCACAAGTTCCCAGGCCTCCACATGGCTCGGCAGACAAAGCTCCAGGACGCCGGGCGTGCAAGGAAAAATCTGGTTACCCAGGGTATAGACTGGGGGCTGACCACCCCTCGTTCAGGGGACAGACCATGGCAGCCAAGCACAGTGGAGACAGAATTGGTGAGGGAATGAAGGCACACAGACAGCAATGTCTGCTACATACTCCCTCGCAACATGATCCTGCCCCCTACCTTATTCTACTCACTTATGCCTCTGCCAAAGAGGTGGAGAAGGCCAGATAGGGACTGTGCTAAGCAGCTGCCAAGGTCGAGGGTGAAACGTGGTCAAATGCTATCTTGCCGAGAGACTGATTAAAACTTTTGCTTTTAACAATGCCTGCCCTCGCAGCTGCGTCACAACACACACCGGGCAAGCAAAATTGAGACCTAACCTAAGGTGTGCCCTCCTTCATATGCCCAGTGAGTGTATAAATGCTGCTCTGTTACACAAATTTTGCTAGAGAGGGGGCGGTACAGTTTATTATCTTCCTCTATCCAGAACTGTGCTTTTGTTGCTCTGCCCTAAATGGCCTTGTGGGCGAGTCACCACGGTGACCTGGACGAAAGCACTAATCTAATTTAAACAGTTCATTGTGTACTCTGGTGATAATCCCATTAGTTTCAGAAACAGGAAAACACGAGAAAATGAATAGATTTTTTTCAAAAACTCTTTGCCAGAAGAGGCAAAAGATTTAATGAGAAATTTGAATAAAGACCTTCCCTTTACAACACATAACATGGAGAACTGGATAGCAAATGATAGCTATAACCTTTTTCTTAAAATGTACACAATACTTACATAAACAAATTCTTCAAAGGAGATTTTCCCATCTTTGTTTTTGTCTCCCTGCTCTATAAGTTTCTGAATAATTTCTCTCACACGATATCCAGGAAGAGGTAAGTTTGCTTCTTTGAAAAGATCTTGAAGTTCGTGGTCCGAGATGAAACCGTTGCTGTCCAGATCTTGAAGGAAAAAAACATATTATAGAAATTTGCTAGAGTTGTTTAGTAAACAAAAGTAAAGATAAGATTCGAAATGCAACCAATAAAATGTTTGTCCTGCAATGAAACATTCCCCCCCCCTCCCACAACTCCTATACCAGTCATGAGCTTTACTGCAGTCCTAACTGTTGGCAATTCAAATGTCCTCTTGTCTTCGTAAGTAAATTGCTTTCAGTGTTGGGTGCCAACACCAGGAACTTGGATCCGAGAAAAAACCCCACACGTCTTATGATTAATTAGAAAAAAGGACCATATAGATCATCAAAACATGCAACTGCTGTATAGGGTGGATCACGAATAGATGAGACAATTTCAGCTAATTAGCATGACGGGTAAGGTGGTCGGAGAGTGATGCAGTGATTATTAGCATGTGCGCCTGATAAAGGACTGTGTAAAAGTATCCTGGAGTCAAGCACCCATAGCTGTTTTTGTTAACTACATGACACCGATCATGAAAAAGAAGTGCCCAACTTTCAGATAAGAATGGATCTGATGCAAGTAGGCTGCATGGAACGCCTTGCCACTGTCCAACTAGTCATTCCTTGCCACTCTGCATCAAAGCACTTTGCTTGCCAGCAGATACTAGGGGTCTAATAGGTACCCAGACGGATGAACTCCATGGTCTGCTGTGCCTTTCAGACCTAGGGAGGATGGCCTGGCACTGCTGACTAGGACACACACCCAACCGCCATGCAGTCGTCACAACATAGGCAGCGAATGTACAGCCATGCAGACAAGCCTGGGTGTCACTAAAAGATCTAAGGTCCCAAATGGCCAACCTATGCCCCCACCAGAACTCACACAACCTTACAGACCCTCAAGCTTATGCAGTCTGATAATGCAGCAAATCAGATATCCTGATCGACGCCGACTCTCCACAGACACCATGGGCAAACAGACTTTCCAACTCATCCTCACAAGAGGAGGTGACACTGCATCTACCAGTGGGAATCAAACTCTTCTACTTATGGGCATGACGTGGACTCCCAGAGAGAGGTCATCTGCACTCCAGAGCTATCTGTGTAAATCTTTTTGTGTGCTGGATACACTGGTACCAAGCAACACACCTTCATCGGTTCGGATATACCGGCACCCTCTTCCACACAAGACACTGTAATGATATCCTTTGAACTAAATTTACAGCCATGCACCTTTTGTTGTATTTTGTGTCAGACAAGGACCCTTTGAGCTCAACATCCACACAACATTGTACCATATATGCCCTACTACACCCGTCAACCTAGGCACAACACTTTTATGTCCTGACCAGAGGGCTTCCTCCCAGTTCTCCCACACAAGACACTCCATACCCTTACAAGGAAACAGTTCAAACACAACACCCCCCTCAGCCCTTTCAAAGAAACAGTTCACCATCTTAAAGTCAACCTTCTACTTCGAAATTAGCTGTACCAGTGCCAAGGCAACTGCTTGAATCGCCACTATCCTGGAACCACAGAACATTATTGGTGTGGTTGATGAACTGCCCATGTTATCAACATAATAACAAAGTGCTACAGAGAACTAACTTAATGAAGGCAAGGTGCCAGAAACAAAATTGTATTCAGCACTGGCAACTCTGCTGGACAAGCCCGTCAAGGTTTTTGGTGTGGAATATTGTAGGCATTCACACTGTCTTTACTGCTCTATTCACAGATCAATCCTCCGTCAAACAATAGTGGGCTGGGCAAGTCTGCTCTTAGTCATCACAGGGTGGTGAATCTATTGGTATATTTTGCTCCATCTTAGATGTTTCCCATTAATGGGTTTCAAACAGAAGATACCTCATAATGTAAAACAGCCGATCTATACCATCCATGCAATAAGCAGATTATCTCTACGCTTCTCACTTGAAAAGATACAAGCTGCTCACGGTCCCTACTCTTGTATTGGTGGTGTTCATTCTCCTTATCCCGTTCTTCAGAATCATGAGATGCTCTTGCTGCAGGACACAATTCAAGGTGCCAAGATATGTTCACGAAACAGAGGAATCTTTTTTAACAAAAAGAGCTTCAACGTAACAAGGGATGTAGAAATGAGTCCACTTGGTGAATGGACCCCACTTCCCTCTTTTCACAACATATATCCTATAAGATTGCAAATCAACAAGCTTTCCTACTGAATGCTTTAGTGCAGTATTCTCATTATATTAACCTTATCTTATTGTATCATTCATACACCACCTTCATTTTCTTATTTTACCCTTTTGTTTGGTTATACCTATTAAAAATTTTCCCAAAACACCCCGCCAAACCATTTCGGGTTCAAAACAAGTCAATGTAAACTTTCTAGCATGCATGTGAATTGCTAATAAAATAGCTTAGCAAGACCTTAATGATTTCTGAAATCAATAGATGAAGCCAAAAAAATTAACCAAGAGTAGCTAACCTCCATCTGCTGCAATCCCCCACAGTGGCAACTTTTGTAGATGCAACAGTGCTACGGAGATTCATCTATGAATAATATTTGGCTCTCCCAAAATACTCTGTCTCCTTTTGTGGTGAAGAGGGCCATAACCTGCTCTCAAGAGCATCTGGCACAGATATAGCCGGCAATAAGATTATGGTGGTCCTCTAAGATTCTGAATGGCATAATAAGCCTACTTGAAATCTAGCAGCTTCTCTGAAACAGAATTTCTCATTTTAAAGCAGTCAAATCCTTCTTTTACTGATTTGGGCGTAAAAAAACACATAAGAGGAGATAACACATGATGACGGTCATGTTGGACCTATGGGACTTGGTGACAACTCCGGTATCGTACTTGGCTAACCTGAAAGTGTCCTTTGAGAACAAATCGCACCATTTCCCCTCAGTGGTGGCAATAAGATCATCCTTAGAGAGTCAGAGCAGACTCTTCAACTGGCCGATCTTAAATAACAGCAGTGTGTGTTTGCAAGCAGGCGTCCTGAATCTTATAATTGTCACACGTCATTGTCACATGGAGCAGCACTTTTTTGGATATTTGTCCATGGTGGAAGTAAAGTGCTAAATATCTTCTCCTGACTTTCTACCCAACCTCCTTTTTTTCACCTCTCCGCTTTTCAGCTGCACTCTACTCCTGCTGCTCTGCCTTTCTGTTCACATGCTCCCCAACGGTAGGAGGGGAGGGGAGGGGGCACGATGATTTTGTGTTATATACTCACCCAACATATGTGTGCTGTAATAATATTTCGTGGACTAGGGTACCTTTGCTAAAATCTTTAGGACACTATGACTTCTAGCCAGAAAATCTATTATATACTGCATGGTTAGCAAAGTGTCCACCATCAAGTTTCTCATTTTTGGGCTGCTGCTCAAGTCCTCTAACTGACTGACCCAAAAATAGTTTTCTGTGTTCCATGATGCAGAGATATCAAAAGTGCTAAATGGCTTTGTCCTGTTTATGTACCAGTGCAAAGTTTCCTCGAATCGTTTTCTGGTCTATCATTGTAGTCTAATCAAAGTGTGCAAACCGGAAACAGGCTTTTGATCAGCCTAGAACCAGGCTGTAACCTTTCGTTTGCACCTAAAGGACAATATTTTAAACATAATTTCCATTAAGGCGTGTCTTTTTACCAAAGTACTCTATGCTAAGAAAAATAAATTATGTTTGGTTCCCCTTCCACCAGACTCGTGAATCACATTTAAAAGAAGAAAACAATACTGACAGATTTGAATAGAAAAACGTCAATATATATCCTCCTTTCAAGAAAAATCATTTTCTCAAGTGAACCTTGCTAAGGGACAGGGACTCTTTCTTGTAAAACTCGCAAGAATTCCACGTGGCTAACCTACAAATGTCATCCAAAGGGACATGGTGTCAGACAGATACCAATATACTTGCCCTCATAACATGGCGTGCACCCCTTCTGGGAGTAGGATTCTCCACCTTTGCATTGCAATCTAGGATGCAAGGCATCAAGTGGGCAGCAGACATAGGATGCTTGCTTACTTTGAGAGCACAGTATCAGTGTCGGTCAAATACTGGATAGCCCTCTTGCAGATAGTAAAATCTGAGAAACCTATGGGGATATTGGCTGAGCTAACCAACTATTAAGAAAAGAAGAATTAATAAAAATCTTCTGGTAAGTTCAGAAATACCAATAGCCTATGGTAAAAGAGGTAGTTAATAACCTAAAAAGAAGCTTATAATTATGAAAGTGTAGTTTGAAAGAGAAAAGAAATTCACAAATACTCCACGTAGCGGTTACCTCAAAAAGCATAAACAATCTTCCAAGTCCAAAGCTTATTAATATTAAGTTCCCCAAGAAAACTGCTTTCTAAATTAAAAATAAAACAAATGCAAGAGCCCCTTGAAGTCAAGCTTCACAAAAGATTTAAGCAATTAAAAACATTATTTTGTTATGCACCAAAGTGGCTAAAGAAAGTTACTTACCTTCAATAACAATTTATCTGGTAGAGACACAGTCTAGCCGGAGATTCCTTAACTTAGAATATTCCCCTAGGCATCAGACTGGATCCGGAGAATTTTTTCTCTCAGCAGTACCTCTGTGCGCCGGGACGGGGCTGCATGGCTCCGCCCGGACGTCGTCGACGGACATGAGCTTGATAAGTCCCTCCCGGCATGCTGACGTCAATTTTCTTCGGTGAAACTTTTCAGCGCCACAATGCAAACTGTGAGGGTGTGGGAACAGTGTGTCAAAAAAGATAAAAAAATCATTGAAACAATGACGAAGAGAATAGAATGATGGGAAACATCACCCAAAATGACTGTGAAAGAGCGCTGTATATTGAAAAGCATTGAAGGGAAAGAGCAGAGAACCTGCTCCTAGAAACAGTCTTGCAAAAGCGAAAACTGCCCACCCATGAGGCAAAATGGCGTTGGAAATGAAGGACATGGCAAACAACAGAAGTATGCAACCACAGGATGTAACCGTGAAGGGCAACAAGACCGAAGCAATATGACTCACAGTAATCCAACACAGGTCAGCAATAACAGAGAATGTGCAACTATACACGCTACAAGAGACCGATCGACTGAGTCACAGTCAAGAGACCTCGATCCAAGGGACTGTAACAATCAAATAATGGAGAGAAGACAGGGGAGGAAGGGAGAGAAGAACAGCAGTAAGCCCCATACTGGAAGAACCAGGGTGTAGAAGGATATATGAACCTACCACCCAAGAGTAGGTGGAGAAATAATAGATAAACATAATGAGCCATCCTGCCCAGGAGGGAGGTGAAAGAGGCCACCCCGCAGGAAGTCAATAGCCACCTGGAAGGTGATGAATGCGCAAAACCCACCTGAAAAGCCCTTGCAGAGCGGGGAGGATGGGTGGGCGTTAAGGAATCTGCAGCTAGACTGTGTCTACCAGATGCATCGTTACCAAAGGTAAGTAACTCGTTCATCTGATAGAGACATCTAGCCGCAGATTTCTTAACTTAGAATAGATACCAAAGCCATACCCCATTGGAGTTAGGTCAGAGACTGAAAACCCACCAAGTTCCAAAAAGAACTGATCCGTCAACAACATTGACAAAACACGGTGGGAACAGCAATGCCAGCACGACTGACACCAGACCTATGAAACTCCGTAAAGGAGCAAGAACAAGGGGAGGCAAAGGCACCACAAGTCATCAGAGGATGGTACGAGACCTCCTTCGTCCAGATAGGAACGAAGGGAACACAGAACAAGAAAGGTTGGTGCATAATGGAAGAAAGTATATGTGGATAACAGGATACACAGAAGGAAACAGCGTGTACACTGAGAAACGTACCACACCTATGCAAACGCCCAAGGAAGTGGAGCATCAACAGCACGCATGCGCGACGAAGAGAGACAGGCGCATCTCGAGGTAGTCAACCAGCCAACTGTACCCAGAGGTAGAAAGTGCAAAGGAAAAACTGGCAAAGCCAAGGACACGCAGAGAGTTCACTCAAGAGAGAGAGTTCACTAAATATATATATATATATATATATATATATATATATATATATATATATATATATATTACCTACTGGCGGTCGCCAGTAGGTATATATAGTTAGAATTTTCAAAAATCCCATAGGGAAAAAATCCTATGTCTAATAACTTTGGCGTTTGTGGACGGAATTGGCTGAAATTTTCAGGAAAATGGAACATTTTGTTTCTGAGCAGCCCCTGGAAATTTGGGGGGGGTTCGTCAAGGGGGGGCCGAGAAAAAAGGGGGGTCCCAAAACGTGTTTTTAACATTACGTTTTCCATAGGGCGGTTGGCCTCACTTTTAGCCCGAACGGCTGAATGGATTTCCACAAAACTTGGCAAAATTGTAGGGACTGGTAGCCCGATGTGCCTTTGCTAGGTCTCAATATATGTGCTTCAGTGGATTTTGAGAAATTAACGTTCAAAAAAAGATATATATCTGTAACAGCGGACCGGGCAGCGCTCCGGTTCGCGGACCTTACGCGTAACGGAACTTCGCGTAGCGAAGCTGATTGGCTCTCCGGTGTCTGTCAACATTCTAAACAGTCCGGAGCGGCCGCCATTTTGTCTCTCGGTAGGATTGAGAGACAAGAGGAGGCCAAAACAAAGGGGGAAATGACCATAAGGGGGCATAGTAGATCCTCCCTGACCCCCTAGGTTTAATGTGGAGGCTTTAAAAGGGCCCCGCGGGGCAAAAAAAAAATTTTTTTGTTGTTGTTTTTTTGCGTGGGTAGCGCCCGGTTCGCGAACCGGGAAGCGTTCTGGGCAGCGTACTATAAGGAAAAAAGAATGATAGACTTTTCAAATACTGTATGTTAATTGATTGTTGGTTTTGTTGATTATTTTTTAATTTTTTAAGCAATTATTTATTATTGTGATTGTGTTTCAAAATTTAATAACATTTCTAACATTTAACTAGTTTATGAATTACATATAAAAATGATTAAAGACTCAAACAATTTTTTAATATTACATACAATTTTATTTTTCAGATTGTTTTTCAAAATTTAATAGAACGTCTAGCATTTGACTGTCCGATATGTCCTCTTGTTGAGTGAACATAAGTTCCCACATTTGACCGTCATCATAATGGAGTAAATGATCCACAGATTCTACACATTGAACTAATTCATGGTCCCGTGATTCATCCATGAAATCCGAGTCATCATTGTCCTCAATATCTTTTTCTTTGTTGTTCTGCAGAACAATTTCGAAGGAAACATTCTGCTCACCTTCCATTTTATTGCTGTAATTTGCATAAAAAATAAATATATCAGTAGAGATAGGGCACTGTTGGGTTTAAGTTCAGACAGGTACTTGTGAGTTTATAACAGAGAAGTAATCTATGGGCACTGTATGGTTTCAGGCGTGAAGTAGTACTATTAAAAAGTGCCTGTGAAGAAGTCTAAGTAAATTCATAATTATACCACAGAAACCTAAATCAATCCATAATTATAATAAAGAAGCCTTTCTCAATGTCTAACTCTTACAGAGGGATAGTATATAACTATCTGAAAATGTTTTCAAATTTATAAAATAATATCTCACCTTCTAAAAACAAGTTTAAGTTGTGAGTGAAAATGATCTTGCAATGTAGTTCAGGAAGTAGTAGTCAAAATGGCTGTGTTTCTCTCTCTTCCTTTATATATATTCAGGTACATAACCAATCAAATGTCAGGTAAAAAAAGTAGAAAATGAAAGTAACATTTTAATTGGTTGTCAATTCCAACACTTCAGATGTGTTTTGTGAAGTAATTTACCTCAGGGTATTCAGAGAGGTCTACAGGCTAAATGGTTAAATGGAATTCCAATCAAATTTGTGAAAATGGTAGGGATTGGTATGTAGTATGAGCTAATCTATATTTGGTGAAATTGTCTCCAGTCGCTTTTCTGTAAACTACTTTCCCACCTTTTTTGATGGTGCGCTTCCAAGGGAGCGACCCGGTACGCGAACTGTTGAGCGCCCCGGTTCGCGAACCTTAAGCGTTACGGGAGTCCACCATTTTGTGTTTCGGTCGAATTAAGATACAAGATGGAGGGCAAATAATGTTCAGAATGGGTAGATGGGGGCACGGTAGACTTATCTTGACCCCCTAGGTTTTCTGAGGGTGGCTGAGGAGGCTTATATGTGCGGAAAAAAAAAAAAAATAATTAATTTCGCGAGGTTAGCTCCCGGTTCGCGTACCGGGTAGCACCCCAGGGAGCGTACTTTGTTGAAAATTAGTGAAAAATGTTAGAGTAAAATAAAAATTGTGAGTGATCAGATGTAGGGTAGCTCTGAGAAGAGCTTTTGGGTTTATGGTACATTTAGGTACTTATAAGTAGGTACCAATGCACAGTCTTAAATTCAGAATGAAAATTCTGTTGCCCTCATCTGAGAAGTGAACTCCATCTCCTCTGTAGATATCTTGCATGTAGTAACGCAAGTTATTGTTGTACAGGGAGCCCATTCCATGGTCTCTCATGTAAGCTGAAACAGATTTGTTTACATGCTTCCTCGACTTCTCAATTTGTGGACAAAATTGGTTTGACCACCTCCATTTCTGTCTTTGGCATATATTTGAATATACCAAGGCAGTCTGAGGAAAAAGTGCCATCAATTGCTCAAAGGTGTTCTTTAAAAGCATTTCCAGACCTACCCCAGTCAAAGTGCCCAAATCATTACCTCCACAGTGCACAATTAACAGGTCAGGTTTTGGCAAATGCATAAAGGTTTTCACCAATGGTATCAATTGGTGACATTTTAATCCTCTGTGGCCAAACCACTTAATTTCCACATCTTGTAAATTGAGGTTAGGTAAATTCCTGTTCTCAGCATACCTGTGAGCCCAGTGGATATAACTATGTCCAACAATCCAGACAGAAAACATGGTGAGAGAAGGTTCTGCTGCAGTCAGATGAAGTGTGGCAATGAAATGGCAGTTGAAAAAATAAGAGTTTAAAATTAAAAAAACTGTGGAGTTTCTGTGTTAATGAAGCAGTAACAGTGATTGGTGGATTTTGATTGCTGAAAACAGAAAGTTAGGATGCATGGATGAGTTGTTTGAAAGATGTATTTTGAGTGGTCAAGAAAAAATCATTAAATGAAAGAATGCACTGGATATGAGGTGCCCTGAGAGTTCAGAGTTCAATTGCAACATTGTTGTGCGAACTTGCAAACACCAGAGGTCTTCCAAGAGGTGGTTGCCATGCAAAAAAAGCAGAAAGGGCAGAGGGGGGAAGGGTTTTGATTTGAAAAAAGTGAGGGAAGAGTTTTGATTGGGTGACATGAGAGATATGTGTGAAGAATTACAGCATTTCTGTGCTTTTGATAGCTGCAGACTCTGGAGTGCATACCTTTTGCTCTGCTGAAGACAAATTGGTGTGTTTCTGAGACTGTTTTGAAACTCAAAGTATTTGCTAAGGTGAGAAAATATTTCTTTAATTTAGATAGAGAATAGTGTGCTTTAAGGAGAAAATTATGAAGAAAGTTGTGTTTTTCAAATGTTGCTTTGTCTCAAGTGTTTTACAAATAGATTTTGTTTCTTTGAGAAAATGTAATTGGAGAAAATGTGAAGTATTAGTACTGACAGGGTGTTTTTCTGCATAGGAGCTGTGAAAATTATTAATAAACATATAAAATATATTTTTGGATTTAAAGAAGAATACATTTTACAGCTACAGATATTAGCTGTTAAAAAACCAATGAAATTCACTGAAAAAACCATAGGTTATAGACCATATATAGTTAGGAATTAGCATTTACAAAACCTTGAAAATTCACTGAAAAAACCATAGGTTATAGACCATATATAGTTAGGAATTAGCATTTAGAAAACCTTATTTTACTCACACAAAACCATTAAAATTCCATATATA